>NW_028238124.1:0-340793 GCF_015680905.1 Coptis chinensis | reverse complement strand
ATGAGGTAGATTTGAAATGAAACCAAGCTCTTTATTTATCAATAATGGAGGTTTGCACCCTTTTATTCCTCAAGCTTCTAATACTTTTTGTGGTAATGATCAAATGAATCCTTTTTCTTCTTCATCCAGTCTTTTATATAGTGTCCCTCAATTAGCTTTGGACCCAATCTCAACTCTTGACACGTCCATTGTCTTCCTCCTTTCCTTTTCCTACCAATACCGCAGTAAATATTTTGAAATAACCATGAAATATACCGAGATATTGACCATTATATCAATATCTCGAAGCCTTTTGAAATATTATATAATATTATTTAAAGGCACTATATTTGCCCACTACAGGAAGATTCTCCATTATGAGAAAACTATCTTCACCAAAAATTAGTCCCCAATTTATCTTATAAATCTACTTTTAGGTGGTATGTTCATTTGGAGTTCATATAAGGTGGAGTTCATATAACGGGCTCGTAAGTTTAATGTGTAAAAAAACACATCTAATAGTGAACCAATGTAAACTTTTGCAAAATGTGTAAACACAAAGTAGTGTTGGCTTCCCATTGGTTTTAAAATAATGAGAATGGAAAACTTATGAAGTCCCATTTTTGAAATAGTGGGTAGTTAGAACTAATTGAGTTTAAAATGTGTAAAATTATTTTCATGTTTAAACATGTGTTTAAACATTTATAAACTAAAATGTTTTGCATATCTCCATTGGTAGATAATTTTAGAGTTGGATATTTAAATTTACACTAAAAAGTGGTTTTATACAATTCCATTGGTCATGCTCTTTAAAGTTCATATATCATTGGAATGCATACACTGATCTTCTCAAGTGTTTTGGAATATACAAGTGTAATGACAAATCTTTTTTGGCATGAGCTGTATATTAATTTTGTTTTAAAAGGATAGAAGAAAGATGTCATTGTCATTAAGTTAACGTTGAATATTTGTTGATTAGTACCCTCGGTCTATATAAATAAAGTGGTAAAAGCATTTAATTTACAAATTAAATCCCTAATACAACCGTAATCAATTCAATAGGAATTATATTTTTAGATGTGATTAATATGATCCCTAAGATAAAATTAATTACATGCTAATATATTTTGTCTATTGTATATTCTTGAGAAAAAAATATTCATGTATGGCTAAGTGGGAGTGTTTTTCCCTACGAATTCATTATCTCACGGTTGCATTAATGAATTATGATGATGGTACACTTGACTAAAATATAGTTTGTTCCCACGGTTATGCAATTATGTTTTGGTAGAAAAGGAATGATAATGGAAATCATATTACTTGTTTGAAAAATTGATGGGTCTAGTATAACCCGCTTGATTAAGTTGAATTTTTTTGATACCCTACGGGTTAAGAGATTATGCATAAGTATTAGGTTTTCCATTGCTTATATTTATTTTAATGATACAATATAAGGTTGTTGTATTTTATTATATATAAGCTGGTAATTGGTTTATTAAATTATCAAAACCAATATTAAATGCATTATAATATTTTTGTGTATATGTAAATGTAAATGTCTCGAAAATCAAATTTCGTCCATTAAGATCTATCTTGAAAAGAGAACAAGTTGGCTGGTCCTAATTATGTGGACTGGAAGCGTAACATTAACATTATCTTGACTGCTTTGAAAGTTACAAATTAGATTCTCACTACCCCTTGTCCCCATGCAAATGAATGATGCTAGTGAGTGAAAGAAGAGTACAAAATTGGCTCATAAAAGTGCCACCGAGATGTCCAGTGTTATCTCCTCGCATCCATCAATGTACTTAGCACCAACACCAAAATTTTGGATAGCTTACTGAGATCATGATCAATTTACCCAATAGATGTTTGGCTAACTATAAATTGCACCAAAGGTCAAATTGCACTATCAAACTCGATGAATACTAAAATGACTTATGGGACTCGGTTAAAAAGAGCATATCCTTAAAATGATTGGTTACGTCAATGGAGTTGGATATCCCTGGCGATGTGATAGATGTCAATTCTCACGCTGACGTTATTCTTCGGCTTTTAGGTTTCATTTAATCAGGTTCAAAAGTTGAACTAGAACATGAACAATATGGATCCATTTAATCGCCAGAGTTAATGAACTCTTTTGGCAGAGGTTGAAAACTCTAGTTAAGGTTAAACCGAAGTGTAATGGTCCCCAAAACGCTGTGTTTCCAATTTTGATAAATGTAAAATAAAGTTTTACTTACTTAATAAGCGATTAAACTCAACCTTAGTAAAACGAGAACCTGCTTTCATGCTAGCAGTTATCAAAGTTTTACACTACGATGTTGTTGCACTAAGTGCGGTAGAGAATTCATTCCACTCCTAGTTCTTAGAATTAGTGTTTTACTAAGATTATCACCTATCCAAAGTCAATGAGAGTAACACTAAAAATTATACTAATGATGGCAATTCAAATACTAAAATATTAACTCACGATGCATAATTCAAACTACGGAAATACTAAGGCTTGAATCTATATAAAGAATTAGGAGAATTTGATTCCACCTTGAATCTAACTTAATAAACTAGCATAGATTGTTGTAATCTAATTCTTACGTTCTACGATAAGAATTGGTCGTTCTAATCTCTAATCATTCATGGCAATCTCTACCAAATAATAACTAGCATGTGAGGAAGTTCAACCCATTCTCATGGCTAATTAACTACCTTCTAAAGTGGAATAGAATCTTACAACCATTTCTACACTACTCAATCAAGTTTTCATCAAGGCTTCCTCAAACCCTCTAATAATAGAGGTTTAGCATTGATTCATAAAACTATCATTTCTATATTTATTTAAGAAAGACATGATATAAAGATTATAACTTGACTATATTGATCTAATCAAGAATTCAAATCTAACTTAACAACTAAGAAATAATTAACAACTAAACTGAATTTAGATCTAAGTAATTTAATAAACCAAAACTGAAATTATGAATAACTAACTATTTTTATTGATCTAATGAATAAATAACATCTTTGATTCTAAAAAAATAATAATCTACTTTGTTCTAACTAATTAATTGAATGTAAAGAAAACTATATCTAAAAACTATTGGCTTATGGCTACCTAAAAAAACTAGATGCTTAAGAGTTAAGTCTTGTCCCTTGAAATGGAGGAGACAAGATCCACTTTTTCGTGCATGGGCAGGAGCCATGTTTTGGGTCGAAAAATCGAGCCCAAAACCCAATTTTCTTCACCACGAGACCTTTTTCACCGGATTTTGCTTCAATAGACTTTTCGTCCACTTCTGCTCCTCTAATTGGGTCAAAGTTTAAACCATTGGAAATCTCTTTCCGATCCGGTCGTTTTTGACATAAGGTAGGCTCAATTCGAGATCCGAGTCAAAAGATACAGCCTTGGGAAGTTCTAATCGACTTTGCGGCATTGTTTCTCGCCAATGTCAGGCTTTTGACTTTTCAGCCTTTAACCGACATTTAAAAAGGCTTTTCTCCTTGAATCTTGGCCTTCAATCACAGAACTTCTTAAGAACCAACCCTTGCCTTTTTATCTCAAAAGTGACACATTTCTGCATTATTAACTGACCCCAATGCATGAAATACATAAAAGCACGAATCAAAGATTAACTCTTATTTATTACTGCGATAATTGGCCTAAAAGCATTATTATTAAGGGGTTAAAACTACAGTTTTAGGCTCTTATCAAACCACTCTCAAACAGCATTTTGGTTTGTCCCAAGCAAATATGAGAAATTAGCATGTTTTGACCAAAAACGAGTTCTAACTAATCTCAAGCTTTCACGATCAAATGCAGATTGCATTGATATATACAACAAGTCTTTAAACCACTAGGAATTCCCTTCCCAGTGGAGTTATCCCTTCATGAGAGTTTTTCAATGAAGGTACTCACAAACTTCATCTATACTACAACAACTAAGAAAGAAAACTATTGTTTCCTTTATTTATGCTCCCAATTATCTATATATCTCACTAGAAATGAATACATAATAATCAAGTCAAAACCTAAGCTAATATATGCATAATAATTAATCATCTACGAATAAACATATATACAATGAGTAATACTATGAAATGCACTAGCAAGTCCGTTTTTGAAAACTCGGAATAGCGTTAATATAGAAATAAAAATTGACGCAACTCTATAGGAGTTCCACCCATTATGGGGTTAACAAGAATTAAATTGCTTGGGACATGCTTAACTTAAACTAAAACTTACCTTAACTCCAGTGTTTAAGCCGTCATCCTCATCCTCTTCTATAAAGAAATGAGGTTCCTTTGCATCCCCGCCACGCCATGGTGATTTTGCCAGCTTCACGCCATTTATCATCTACAATCACTAACCCGCAGGGTGGTGGGATGGGGTGTGGGGGCAACCCAAATGAGGTTGCACCGCCATCCCGACCAAGTCATAACACTAAATAAACGAACCATCCAATTAAGGGGTCTCATGACTTCAACCCTTTTCCAATCCGTGAACGGGTACGTAATTGGTAAACAACCGCCGCATGACGCGGCTAAACCAAAAAAGGCATAAGAAGATACTTATGCCTCGCGGCTTTCAGGCTCTCTTAAGACTAGCCACTAATACTGGGAATGTCATATCGGCGACACGCCCCGCCTAAAGCAAGGAAAAACATCACCAACTGTACTATTCATTCGCAGAATTAAACCACCCTCTCTAAAATATTCATCGGGATTGAATAACATTGTGGTGCCTACATTCGAGGACATTTTACGAGGGCTATGCTATATCGCCTTTTGGTCCATTTTACACTTTAAAACAACTCTCCTCCATAATACTCATGGAAATATGTATAGTCATGAGGTATGCATTATCCATCATATATCCCCACGTGTGCATGGGATCAAGCAAAAGTATAATCCTGAAACTAACGCTACCAAAGCACTTCATCAATTCCATTGTCGTGGTCATTAATTGTAAGGGAAAATTTTTGTTCTCCGTCTTGGTTTACAATAGAAAGTAATATTATTGAGAAAAAATGCAGTAAGCCGAGGTGAATACGTCGTCATCACTTACCAGTGTAGATGTCACCATCCTAACGCAAGATCCCGTCGCAGTAACCAACCTCCATAAGTCTCGCTTCCTAACAAGTCTTCAAAGATCGCCCGATATGATCCGTAGGAGATGTCATCACAAAACTACCTCTAGAACAGTTGCAAATGATCCCGAACAACCCACAAAAATTGAAATTTTTCGTGCCTACACGAATCTCGTATGCCGAGTGGCGCCCAATTTAGCCTTCCGGTAGTGGTGAAAGTCCTCGCTATGTTCGAAGTTCCAAGCACTTAGGCGCAGTGGCACGCCACTTTTTTGCCTAGGATGGGCGCAGGGTGCGTTCGTGCCTTGGGCAAGTTCCAGTGTTTTGACCGCGAGGTGCGCTCTGGTCTAAGTTGAGTAATGATATAGGTCAAGTTGGGGTGGCTCCTTCCCATCGGAGGCGTAGGGTGCGCGGCAAAATTGGTACGGGTGAAGAAGAAAAGAGATAAAAAGTGAGAGTGAAAAGGTGAGAGTGCAAGGTTTGTAGTGTTGGTTGTGAGAGTCGAATGAAGGAAGTATATATAGGGTTTTGGTTTCTAAAACGGATTAACAAGTTGCCAAAAAGCTTTAAGGCAATTCTTGGGAAACAAAAATATTTTCAAAACTTAAAACTAAAAACAACCTATATTCATTATTCTAAAACAAATCTAATATCTTTTAGATTGAATTTAGAATAGTAATTTCCTAACTCTTTAAAATTTCATCCTACCACAACATCTAATCATAGGCATGCCAATATCGGCAATATTCCCAACAATCACCGCAAAACTACTTCTAAAATTGTGGATCATATAAAAATCATGTTGGAAGAAATAATACCACCCCAAAACAATTCGGGAAGGTGGGATTAACAATAAAATCGACGCACAATTTGAAAAGAACCAAATTAAATTCAAATTCAAATTCAAATACAATTAACTATCGAATTCAAATCTAACTACTGAATTCAAAAACTTAACATCCTAACTAATAAAAACAATAAAAAAAAAGAAAAAAAAAACAATAACATCAATCAATAAATTCCCTAAACCACCAAGCATCGGGTTGAAGATGGAGCATGAGATGAAGATGGGCCCAAGTCATCCGGCCCTTCGGGTGATCGACGCCGTGTCTCACGATGCCTCCTCGGAAGAAGAACCCCCTCGCAGGGAAGCTGCTCAAGCATATCTTCGGAACTTTCACAGTGCATCCATCTCCGCTATCATCTGTTCCTTAACGCCTCATCCTCAAGACCGGCACTCCAGTCTCATAATTACGTATGTATGACAGTATGGTGAGTCAAGGTCTTCACAAATTGTATTAAGAGAACACATGCTACGATGAAGCACCGACATGCATTCTCGTGTCGTGAAGTACACCCTCCAAGGCATTGGCATCAAAACATGTCGGTCCTCCTCATCATCATCTGAATCAATCTCTTCCACTATCTCTTCCACTACCCCTCTCCGTGCAAACTCCAAACCTTCCGAAACACGTCAGATACGCTTTATGACATTCATATGCAACTTAATCATAGTACGCTCAGTTTCCGGAGTTGCTCTCAAACTCATCATGATCTTTGTTATCAAAACAGGGAGAGGTGCAATACTCTTCCCAACTCCCCTAATCAAATTAATCAAAAACTCGAGAATACATAATTCATACTTCCGCTCTTGGAGTATCCATAGAACGTGAAGACAGTTCAGACTGATGTCACTAATCTTCTCTTTTCCGGTGACATTCCTACCAATCCATCGAAAGCTACCACCGGTTGGTTCAAGCAGAGACGATGGCGAACACAATGCGAGCTCAGATTGTAGTTTCCCTCCAAAACCTCGCCTCGCTCATCAAAGGCTCGATCCCACTAAATTGGGATTCCGCAATGTGGCGCCGAGATGCATGCCTAGGCGGAATGCCTAAAATCTCAGCCAGCAACCTCCTAGATACTTCTCTCCTCGTCCCAGCCACCTTAACAAAAATTCTATTCCCATCCAACTCCCTCTTCTTATAAAATTGTTCCACCAAATCGGAGTGGTAGAAATCATTTGTCGAATACCATAACCTATTCCAATCCCTCCTAATCATCTCGTCACTATAAAATGGCGTGAAGCGGTCAGCCGGAACAAGCTTTTACGGCAAAATTCTCTGTCTTTGTGCCATTGAAGTTTTGAAACAATTTGAGGGTTTAAATGCAGTGGGGATGGAGTTTAAATCAAACTCACTTAAAGTTTTGGCGGTGGCACGGTGGTTCGAGTTTTTTTTTTCGAAATTTTTACTGTTTTGGTGGTTGAAATTGATGGAGATAGTGGTGGAGATGTTGTGGGGAAGGTTTGGGGTGGGGGAATCCTAATTTGGCGTGGTGGTGTTTAGGTTTTCTTTTCTTTTTTTTATTTTTGGTCTAGGGTTTAAAATCGTTAATGGCGGAATTGAGAAGATGAAGAAGAAAAACGTGATGCGTTCATGGGTTGTACTGTTGACTTGGGCCCAAGCCCAATTCGATTTCCAAAATTTTCCGATTTTTTTGCCCAACTTCAAACTAAAATTCCTGACTCGTTACCGGTTCGATTTTTGTGAATGAGATATGAAAACAATCAGGAGAGAATTTTCAATCCAATGATCCATAAAACACTCTATTCTAACTGTGGGTGACCTATAAGAAGATAGAAAATGCCTCAAAGTACGTGTGTGACGTAAGTTATGCGAACGAATGAAATCTAAATTCATAGATAATGTCAACCCGAATCAAAATACGATTAAACGGCATAAACAACACAATTGGAAAGTTTAGCAATCACAGATGAAAAGACCGACACCCCACCCCCAAACAAATTTTTGACAACTGAGTTTAGAAAATTTGTTTTAAAACGGGTCTTCCCAAGACTTCCTAGATTACTATTTATGGTTTTAATATTTTTTTCTTGTTATGAATAAGATTTTAATATAAGAAAAACAAAAGTCATAAAGACATAATTCACACCATAGAGGAACATGACTCAAAACCAGAAAATATGCAAGAGTGGAAAACGGAATTATGTTAACCATGGACTTAGGATCAAAGATTTTACGTACCACACACTCCATAGGGAGGGCCCGCCATTCTGAATGGTGCACTTACCAATATATGGAAGTGAAAGAAAGTACACCAAACAACAAAATGAGTATTTTATAGTCAGATACTCAAGATTATATTTAAAACATATGTATATAATGAACATGCAGTTTGCCATATCTCAACAACCGCAATAATTGTGGATCGTTCTATAAATAATTACCATGGAATGCACCCCGAAACATAATCAAGCACCAAGATTTTCTACTATGCAACTTAGTGAAATGAAAACGAAGTCTGATAGATCTAGAACGTAACATAGCATGCACTTTCTTTTTCATCTTTGAACGAGAGGGTGTCCAAGTGAATGATCGTGAGAAAATGGATGTTTGTGGAAGATATGTTGGATATGGATAAATTTTAGAAGTAAAGAATGGAAGAAATGAGAATGTGGGTTTAGCACACAACTCATTGATGGTGTAGGTGGAAACCGTCCTCAATTCGAAAAATGAAGATGTCAAGTGCCTTTTCCTTTGGGAATTATTTCTCAGATTATGAGGATTTAGAAAATCATTAAAGCAAGGAAAAAGCAAAGAGGTCCAAAGCAAACTCCGGGTTCCTTTGAAAAAGGTGGAAGGTGGGGAAAATTGGTGATGGAAAATGAATGAGTGTTAGCTAGAGCTTTGGTCTAGATCATCGTGAGCCTTTGAGATATGCAAGACATTCCTCAATAGGTGGGTCAAAAGAATCAATTTGGGATAGAGGGTGAAAAATTCATCTTCGTCATAAGCGTCAAGGGATGAAGGGATGTTGGTAGGGTGGGACTTATGAGGTGGCAAGAAAGAGTTTCAAAAAAGAGTTGAGGAAATCTTCCTTAATTTCATCTACGCCCAAGGAGTCCTTGTCGAAATTAGAACTTCCAAAGGAAAGGAATTTGTGCATCTGATCATCCGAAAACGTGGTTTTGAAATAATCATGAGCTAAGCTCTCGATCTTGCTAACCTCTCCATCCAAAATCGTATCTGGAAATTGTTTTGTCATTTTAAAAACATTTACCTCAACAGAAAGATGGCCAAAAGACATGGACATCAAACCATCACGGCAAGAGTTTATGAGCGTTGTTAGCGGTAGCCAAGAAAGGGCCCTAAAATGATGGGAAATGGAGGAGTTGGCGACTTTTGTATCGAGGATAACGAAATTAGCAAGATAGTAGAAATCCTAAACCTTAACAAGGACGTTTTCAACCACACCCTTTAGATACTTAATCGACCGATCAGCTAATTGCAATGTCATTTTAGTAGGTTGCATCTCTTGTAGACTTATTTGTTTGTATAGATAATACGGGGAGTAAGTTAACACTCACCCCCGTGTCTAATAAAGCGGTCGTCGTGTGGGAATCTTCTAAGGTGCATTGACAATAGGGATCGACCCGAGTCCTTGTACTTAACAATTCCATTATGTTTCGATAAAGTTGGAAATTGTTCAATTAGGAAGGCGCCTTTAGGAATATTTGTCTTACGCCTAGTAGTGCACAACTCTTTAAGAAATTTAGCATGGTGAGATAACTTTTAATCACTTCAAGAAAAGGAAGGTTTATTGTTAGATTTTTAAAACGTCCCTAATCTCATCGTCGTAATTTGTATCCTTGTTCAACATAGCTAATCTCCGGGAAACGGTGGTTTTTCTCTATATTTAGCTTATGGATCAACCGGATGTCTAACCTTGGCTTTCTGTTTCTTAGGTTGTGGTTTAACCGGGTACCTCTGCTGTGGGTAGGATCTTCGCCTTCTACGCTTCGGTATCTAGTACAATATCCGTGTAGGTGTACTATCTTGGTGGGGTAACTATAGGCATAGTTACGTTATTATTAACCACTCTGCCAGAACGGAGAGTGGTGATGACTTTTAGCTCACCTATGTTTCCATTTTCGTTACTAGTATTATCGTTTACCTCAAAGGCCGCGGTGTTTGTTATTTTAGGATTAGGTATCGCTTGACCTGGAAACACACCTTTTGGTTGTACTTTCTCTTGTGCTAACTGTTGTAAGGAAAGTTGTATGGCTTGTAAAATCTGTTGTTGGGTTTGCATAAAGGCGTCAAAATGATCCGGTTGTGGAGGAGTGTTAGCTATAGGTTGTGTGACAGGAACTACGTCACGTTGATTATTAATGGGTGGATTGTGATAGTTATTATTTACCGGAACAATACCTCTATTAGCATTATAATTATTATTGTTATAATTATTATAATTACTCTGACCTTGTCCCTGACCTTGTCCTTGTCATGGTGGAGCTTGATTGTAGTTGTTTGCTTGCCTAACATTTTGGTTATTAAACCTTGAAGGTGTAACTTGTTAATTATTTTGCCAACCGTAGTCGGTGTTTTGTCGCCAAGGTACGTTAGGTTCGCTATTAATAGAACAAACATTGTCTTGTTGTGATGCTTGTTGTTCATAAGCTAGAGGACATTCATAACGGGATAGGCTTTTGTTGAACAGAAATAGCTTCTACCTTTTAGTGAGAGAGATTCGATTAAAGTTTTAGTTCAGATCGGGTTTAATCTCAAGCATACCGGCGGCCTTAACTGTTGTAGAAGAACTAGCGGAACGGGAGATATCATCACTACCCCCCAGTTATTATTTTGCTTTGTTTGATCTTCTAAAAATTTATAAGCCTCTAAGACTCTTTTACCGAGGAAACTACCCTCATTCATTATGTCAAGCACCTTTTGTGGTGGTGTAATCCCCTTGAAAAAGGCAATTAACTACGCGTGTCTTTCGCGAGGTTATGGTGTGGACACTCTATAAGAAGATCGGTGAAATGATTCCAAGCCTCTGAAAATGATTCATGAGGATTCTGTCGAAAAAAATAAATCTTGGAAAGCATTTCATCAGTCTTCAGTGGTGGGTAAAAATGTTCCATAAATAGTTGAACAAGTTTGGCCCATGAGTCCACAGAATTAGGTGCTTGGGCAGTTAACCAAGACGCCGCTTTATCAGCTAAGGTGAAAGGAAACACCCTCAATTTAATGCATCAAAGACCAACCGTAAGATGGTGGAATGTGGTAAGGACTTGTTCAATCCTACGCATGTGCTGATAAGGTTTTTCATGGTCTAACCCATGAAAAACTGGTAACAAATTAAATATATTTGGGAGGATTCGGAAATCCCCCACTGGGTCTGCAATAACGATGCAAGATTTTGGGTTATCGTTCAAGGCTTTGTAAAAGTCAAAGAGAGGTGACTCTCTTTCTTCAGCCATTATTTCAGGTGTAGTATGTGGTATACTAGATAGGTGTGTGTGTTGACGTTCACGATAGATTACGTTAGTCGTTTTTTCTCTACCTAACCGTAATCTCATGCAAGGCTAAGTCCAATATTGAAGAAACACGACAACAATCAAAACAACCCTGATATGCTAGTATAAGAACTCCTCTGATAGAAGATTCAAGGAGTGGAAGAAAGAAGTACCTGAATGCCTCCTTGCTTCGCTTATGAATAGCGTCTTGTATACGCGAGCTCAGTGTATTTAACAAGTTAGAACACTGAATAACTTGAAGTAATGGTAGTTTGAACTAACCCGTGGAAATCGGGGGTTCGAATAGGGTGCGGGGTGCACTTTGGTTAAGCCTTGGGAAGCGAGGGTGCGCGCCATGTCCGACTTGAGTTCCAGCTTTTAGGGTAGGGAACCTAACCTTGCCTTGGTAGGCTGGCTCTCAAGTCTAATTCGAGTGGCGCTTGGGGTATTTCGAACTTTCCCTTGGTAGGGCGGGGGCGCTTCAACCTTGGCCGATGTCCAGTGTTTTGCGCTGGTGCCTCCGTGTATTCTCGCGAGGAAAAATTCAGTTCAAAACAAACAACCACAGTTAGAATCAAAACGGGGGTGGGTGGGTTTTAATGGGACTTTTGGGAAGACTAACAATTCTAAAGAAAACAATACCAAAGGGAACTAAGATGGCAGCGGTGCCATTTGATAAATGTAAAATATAGTTTTACCTACTTAATAAGCAATTAAACTCAACGCAAGTAAAACTAGAACTGCTTTTATTCAGGCTAGGTTATCAAAGTTTTTACACTCTCGATGCTATTGCACTAAGTGGAGTAGAGAATTGCGTCCACTCCTAGTTCTTTAGAATTAGCATTTACTAAGATTATCAGTCTATCCAAAGTCAATGAGAGTAACATGAAAATTATACTACAATAGCAATTCAAATACTAAAATATTAACTACTTATAATTCAAACTATGAAAATACTAAGGTTTGAATCTAGATAAAGAATTAGGGAATCTGATTCCACCTTGAATCCAACTTAATAAAACTAGCATAGATTGTTGTAATCCAATTCTTACGTTCTTATGATAAGAATTGGTCGCTCTAATCCCTAATCATTCATGGCAATCTCTACCAAATAATAACTAGCATGTGGGAAGTTCAATCCATTCTCATGGCTTAATCAACTACCTTCTAGAGTGGAATAGAATCTTACAACTATTTCTACACTACTCAATCAAGTTTTCATCAAGACTTCCTCAAACCCCTCTAATGGAGGTTTAGCCTTGATTCATAAAACTATCATTTCTATATTTATTTAAGCAAGACATAATATAAAGATTATAACTTGACTATATTGATCTAATCAAAAATTCAAATCTAACTTAACAACTAAGAAATGATTAACAACTAAACTGAATTTAGATCTAAGTAATTTAATAAACCAAAACTGAAATTATGAATAACTAACTATTTTTATTGATTTAATGAATAAATAACAATACTGATTCTAAAAATAATAATCTACTTTGTTCTAACTAATTAATTGAATGTAAAGAAAACTATATCTAAAAACTATTGGCTCATGGCTACCTAAAAAACTAGATGCTTAAGAGTTAAGTCTTGTCCCTTGAAATGGAGGAGACAAGATCCACTTTTTCGTGCATGGGCTGAGGAGCCATGTTTTGGGCCGGAAAATCGAGCCCAAAACCCAATTTCTTCAGTCCACAGAGACCTTTTCAGCTGGATTTTGCTTCAATAGACTTTTCTTCCACTTTTACTCCTCTGATTGGGTCAAGGTTTAAACCATTGGAAAGCTCTTTCCGAGACGGTCGTTTTGATATATGGTAGGCCCAATTCCGAGATCTGAGTCAAAAGATAGAGTCTTCAGAAGTTCTGCTGACTTTTGTGCGTTATTTCTGCCCGCGTTGACTTTGACTTTTCAGTTTTGACGGGCTTTAAAAAGGCTTTTTCTCCTTGAATCTTGGCCTTTAATCACAGAACTTCTTAACAACCAACCTTTGCTCCTTTATCTCGCAAAAGTGACACATTTCTACACATAATTGACTTCAATGCCTGAAATACATAAAAGCACATAATCAGGATTAACTCTTATTTATTACTCGCATAATTGGTCTAAAAGTATTATTGTTAAGGGGTTAAAACTACAGTTTTGAACTCTTATCAAAGCCTAAGCCGAAAGGCAAAGGCAAAGAAAAAAAAGTAAAAAGTTTGCCCTTGAGGCAAAAGGGGGAGTGGAGAAGAATTTAGGGGATAAAGCAAAAGGTAATTGTTACCATTGTGAAAAGCCTGGTCATTGGAAGCAGAACTGTAGAGAGTGTCTGGCTATGAAACAAGAAGAAAAAGAAGGTATGCAATCATTTATATATTCTTGAAACCAAAGTGTTGGTTTTTCCTTCTGACACCTATTAATTATGTGGAATAAGAGGCCACTTACCACTTTTGTAAAATATTACAGGAGTATCAGAGGAAAAGAAGGATGAATGAAGGAAAGTTGTACCAGGCACTAGGGACAAAGACAAAGGTTGTTGCAGTATCAATAGGAGTTTATTATTTAGCATTAGAAATGAAAAAATGTTAGTTTTAGAAGACTATTATTATGTTCCAGAGATTAAGAGAAATTTGGTTTTTGTTTCTGCACTTTATAAGTCATAATATTCTATTTAGTTTTGATTCAAAAGTTGTAATCATATTAAATAGAAAGATTGTTGCCTCTAGTATTTTGGAAAATGGTCTCTATTTACTTTCTTATATGCTAGAAATAAATTATACTAGCTGTTGTTAGTAATTCATCATATGTTTTACCTTAAAAGAGGATATTTTCTTCTGTTACTCCAACAAACTTGTGGCACTTAAGGCTTGGCCATATCAATCTGAATAAGATTGATAGCTTGGGTGAAAGATGGGATTTTAAGTTCACTCCCTTTATAATCTTCCTCAACCCGTAATCTTACTTAGAAGGAGAGATGACTAAAAGATCTTTTAAAGCTAAAGGGTCAAGAGCCACATAGTCAATGAAGTTAATACATACAGATGTACATGGGCCTATTAATGTGAAAACAAGAGGTAACTTAATGCAAAATGTGATTTTGTTTCAATTTAGTGCACCAAGAACTCCACAATAGAATGGGGTTGCAGAAAGAAGGAACATAACCTTATTGGATATGATTTGGTCTATGAAGAGTTATTCAACTCTCCCTATATATTTTTAGAGATACGCCTTAGAAGTATAACCAGATATTCCTATTTATGTTCAATCTAAATTATATAAGTTAATCTAGATTGACTTATAATTTAGATAAAACACTTCCATGAAAAGTTCAGTGTTTACCTAAACTTACTCCAATACTTCGTCATAGTGGGAGGAAAATTAGACCTCCAGAAAAGTTAACCCTATTAAGGGAAACTTTCTCTGTTATATCAGATCACAAGGATGTAGATCCTATAAAGTATGAATAAGCAATTTCTGACATTAATTTGAGAAAATGGCTTGAATCAATGAGATGAGAAATGAAGTCTTTTTATTCCAACAAGTCTGGGAACTTGTTAATCTTCTGCCAAATACTAAGTGTATTAAGAATACATAGTTATTCTAAAGGAAAATAGGAGCCAATAGAAAAGAAGAGACTTTCAAAGCTTAGATTGGTAGAGAAAATGTTTACTCAAAAAGAGGGTATCGATTATGAGAAAAAAAATCACCAGTAGCCATGAAAAGTCCATTAGAGTCCTTCTAGTGATTCTTTGCTCATTATGATTGTGATTTGGCAAATTGATGTAAAGACCGCGATTTTACAACCCGGAGGCTTTATAGTTCCCACAAGCTGAAAAAGTTCGTTTATGGACTTAAAACAAGCTTAAAGGAATTGGAATGTTTGATCAAACAATCAAATTGTTTGGTTTTGATCAATGTGAGGAAGAAACTTGTGTTGTACAAGAAGGTTGAAGGTAAGATGTCTATGTTTTTGGCCTCATATGTATATGATACACTATTCATTAGGAATGATATAGTCTATGAAGGCCAAACACTATATATTGGTATTTGTTTATGTAGACTTTTATATTGATAATATGGGTCTTAGAATAGTTGCTAAATGGCTTTGAAGGCTAGTGGGAGATTATTGGGATATTTGGCATTTACAAAGCCAATGAATATTTATTGTTTATACATGAAGATGTTTAATTAAATACACGAATCTTATTATTATGCATATGGGTGAATTAATATCATATGATGAAACCATAAGTTCCATAAGTAATAGAATTAGAACAATCAAGCATATGAAGAGTCATGTGCGAGAGATTTGATTGTATCTAGCTAGGTTTAGTTACCCCCACATTTGTAAGATCCAATGGTCATGTGTCTTTCTCAAAAAAAAAAAAAAAAAAAAATCATCTCGTAGTCGTTGGATCTTGCAATTGGGGGGTAACACTAATATTTTTGAAAATGGGGGCATAATACTAACTGCAACTAGAAATGGGGGGAGGGAGGGTAAGTCTAACTAACCCTTGTATCTATTCACCTATAATGCTTACAGTTAGGAGTGAAGTCGGACACTTCACTTATGTGACTGTAATATACATAACTGCTATAAGATAGGATGATAATATCTCAATCATTTGAGTATAACTCTAAGTTTGTATATTGGTGTAGTCACATGACTGACACTGAGGGGATCAAAGTGAGAATACACTATAAATTCACTAGTTATTAAGATTAATGTGCAAATCTCACTCTACTAATTATTCCCTAGACTTAAGGAATTGTGAAAATTCATTGTGTCTCAAATTTATTACTTTGAGACGTTAAAAGACTAGACTTGACGTTTTTGGGTAATGAATATAGGATGTCTTGAATCAATTAATTCTAATAAATGATCCACTACTCTACGGAGTTATGTATTAGGAAATTGTAACATAACTAATTGAGCTCAAACTCGGCCCGGTATAAGAAATAGTTTCTTAATACTCAATTGATATTGAATGTCACATTGGGTCAATTAGACATGGGTGTAGCAGTGAAGAACAAATTCTCAATGGTCTAATTGTGAATACAAGTGAGGTGGCTGGACTTAGATTTAAATAATGGTAGGAAATGACTTTCTTGATAATTTCATGGGCCTTATTATGAATATGGATTTGTTAATAGGCACTTTCCATATTAAAGAGATATATATTAAAAGTGTTTTAGTATATCAAGTATAAGTACTTGTATGACAAGGACTTGACCTCTTTGAGATAAGACTTGGAATCCTAGTGGATCTCACTACACACACTTATGTATTCTCAAAGTTTCTCTATATAAGAGAATGACTTTTTGGTAAAAGAGACCATTTAGCCTTTCCAGGAAAAGTACAACTAAAAGTAGGTGAAAAACAAAAGGGTTTTATGGTGTATTGTGTGGTGAATTATGTTAGAAGGCTGAAGACTTACTTTTTGGATTTAGTTTTTGAAAGATTTTCTTTATTGTCAATCTCCAATTTCAGCTTTAAAGGTTTTTTTTTTATCAATAATAGATTAGCATGTTAAAAATCTAGGATTAAAGTATTCCTAACAGGATGATGTTAAGTTATCCTTATATTTCAGCCTTTCTTGGTTCGGAAGATTCAATATGTGCTTATACCTTTGGGCATTGGTAGGGATAGAATGGTGTGGAGTGCTGAAAAGACAGGGGAGTTTACTGTGAAATCTGCCTACAAGTTTATTTCTAAAATAAATGATGTAGGTCAGAGTTCTAGTTTTAATTCCCAAACTATAAAGCACTTATGGAAATCCAAGCTCCCAGCCAATATCCAAATGTTTTTATGGAAGCTATACATGAATGTTTTATCCATGGGTGATAGGTTGGCTGCAAAAGGAAAATACTTGGTGACTTCTCTTGCTACTTTTGTTTTAGGACCCTGGAAACTGATAGTCACTTGTTCTTTGATTGTGAATGTATGGTCAAGAGCTATGTGGTTCTCATCGGACTTCGTGTCTTAGAATGGAGAGTCCAGCTGTACTTTCGAGGTGAAACATTGGGTTAATTACAAGGTTTATGACATGGTGTCACAGCAAAGACAAAGATACATCTCAGGCTGGTATCAAGGCTTGCTACTTGTTATATAACATATGGATTACAAGGAATGAAACCAGGTTTAAGCATAGAATGCCTAATTTGGAAAGGACTATCAAGAGGAGTACTCTGGAAGTAGAGAAATGCTTAAAATATTTCTTAACAGAAACTTTAAAACTTCGAAACCCTAAACTATATATTACTCAACATTCTATACATGAGCATTCCGATTTTGATTCGATTTTTCATGTTATCACTAATGATTGTATTACTATCAGATTTGATGCCTCTTTCAAATCCAACATTAGGAGGGGCAGCAGCTGGATGCATAGATTGGGACATTATGGGAAGGTAGTATGAGCAACAACTAGAAGATTCAAAGCGGATCTGTAGAGGAAGCAGAAATGGTGGCGGATGAAGTTGCAATTTTGTTTGTTATCTCTTCTGGGTGGACTGAAATACTTTTGGAAGGAAACTGTGCAGATGTTATCAAAGCCTTTAATAGCTCTACCTATTCATGGCTTTTAGTTTTATGCAACAAACCTTTAAACTTTCTTTACTCTTTGTAAGTTTAAGTGGATTAGTAGGACCTCTAATGGAGTTGCACACTTAATTGCTAGATGAACTAACCACCAGCTTCAAGTCTGTAATCTACCTAGTTGTATGTTGGAACAAAATATCATCTCTGTAGTCCTTCAGATTTATTATTAATATATATGGTATTATCGAAAAAATAAATTAAAGGTTGCTACACGCCCACACAACACATAACAACAAATACTTTCTTTATTAAGTACAAAAATATACATTAAACTTTCTGACTTTTAAGTGTGAAAAAAGCTACTAAGTACATAGCCATGGCTAAAAAGACGGATTGAAAAATAACCATTTTATGCATTCTTCCTCTATCGACCCTTAAGATTATGGCCTCATAAATTGGCCAGCAATTGACCGCCACAAACCCAGACATGATTAACTGAACCAAAATGTTCTCCCAGTTTCCATGTCTGAATATTTCACTGAGCCCTACAATAAATGCTACCAAATTGATTAGTGCGATCGTCGTTATTGGCACAAATAAGGGAGACGCAACTCCAAATTCGAATAGTCCCTGTTCGTATCGCTTGCTTTCTTCGTCATCTATCACTTTACTAGTTACATTGAATCCAAAAGCAGAAATGCCTAGTGATTTTAATACGTAATCTATAAATCCAAATAGGTAGCACGACACACTTCTGATCATCCACATCCTTTGATCACTATACCATTGACGAAATGTTCCTCCTCCTATAATGTAATCTAAAAAATCTTGTCCATATGCCCCAAGAAACAAGAACATGTGCACGTAAAACCAAGGGCTTGATACCTGCATTACATTTTTCACCAGCAAGGAGAAACGTGTCAAAGATATATGACTTGAAGCACCTTTTAATAATACTAGTTTTGAGCACGTAGCCACATATGCAACTAGGGGTGTAAAACCCGACCCCATTGATCCGTTGGTAGTGAGGTTGACTATTGGCTAGTTTGGTCATGGGGATCAAATCGTGGTGAAAAAAAAAAAAAAAAGTCATCAAATTTAGAGTCGAGTCTAGATATGGAAGCATGAGGGCGGCCGACTCTCTAAAAGCCCCTCACAAGGCCCTTGTAGTTAAGGCACTCACAAGTCACAACTTCTCTATGTAATTTTATTTACATTTTGTTAAAAAGTAACTCTATAAATAGCAAAATGAAAAATATATTTTACATAAGTTAGTGCCTTGTGTAGGCTCCTCCAATGTTACATGAAAAATCTAGTTCAAAAGAACAAATTGTTCTATTGCCGAGATATGAACCCAAAGTCACTTCTCTATGTATAAGCTAGAATCAAATATAAATCAAAGTTATGTGATATGATCTTTGTTATATGGTAATGAAGTTTTTAATCAACTTCAACTAATCAAACTCAAATTATTTTACAACCTACAACACCACATCATATTTGGTCTCATATACACTTCTTATTGATTCATGGAATACATCGGCACATATAGAACCTAATAACGAAACTTTTGATTTTTTTTTTTTATTGGAAAAACTTTTGAATTTTATTATCTTATAAATTTTAATTAAATTATTAATTAAGTACATTAACCAAAGTCGAGATTGAGAAAAACTATTATTTAAACGTGATAAATTTAGCAAGATTATACAGTAAATAAAGAGTTTAAGAGAGTAATCAAACATGATTCTCAATACTCCTAAGAGAGGGCTGAGGTGAGGGTTAGGGCTTTATAATTTTAGCATTGGTCGGGCCGGACCGTTTTACACCCCTACACGCGATTTTGTTAGATGTGTGGGGCCTTATGAGAAAATAATAATAATAATCAGGATTTGATTTTGGGTGGGGCCATGAGAGAAATTGGAGAAAAAAAATAAGACGAGGTTTTTTTTACAAGAAATTTGTCCCAAGGCCCAATTTTGGGGAAAATGAAGTCTAGAGGACACGGTTTTTTGTGAGTAACTCACAAGGACAAATTTTAGGGAAAAGTAACTCATGAACCCACTATTTCAAAATTAGTAACCCTCAAGGACAAAATAAGTTGGCCCCGCCTTTTTATATTTTTTTAAATGCCAGTTATACCTTTCCGTGAAAATAACCCTCAAGGACAAATAGCCCGGATTTAAAATAAATATTTTCCGATTTTACTCTTTCTGTCATTTAACTATGAACACTTCTGCTGGTGTATGAACAATGATTGTTCATATCCAAATAGGTGAATGTACCTTATACAATATATTGATGTATGAACATTGAATGTTCATACCCAAAAACATTCAATGTTCATACCCAATCAATGTTCATACACAAAGACTATGACCATTGAATGTTCATACCCAAAGGACCAAGGACTATGAACATCGAATGTTCATACCCAAAGGACTATGAACATTGAATGTTCATACCCAATCAATGTTCATACCCAAGGACTATGAATATTAAATGTTCACTATAAACATCGAATGTTCATACTCAAAGGACTATGAACATTGAATGTTCATACCCAATCAATGTTCATACCCAAAGGACTATGAACATTGAATGTTCATACCCAATCAATGTTCATACCCAAGGACTATGAACAATCAATGTTCATACCTACCAATTGAAAAAAAATTAAAAATAGTTATGAACAATGATTGTTCATGTTTGATGTATGAACACTTTTGATGTATGAATAGTGATTTTTAATACTCCCAAATAGGTATGAACAATCCATGTTCATAACTGGATCAATGTTCATGCCTATTGGATCATTGTTCATAGCTCCAATAGGTATGAATAGTCATTGTTCATAGCTAATGTTTATAATTGGGGGTATGATCAATGAGTGTTCACACTCGCTTTTAAAGGTATGAACAATCATTGTTCATACTAAATACACCGAGTCATTTATTATGGGCGGGCCGTTAATTATTTTTGCGGCGAGGGGATATACTTGACATTTCATCTACCGATTTGTTTTTATTTTTCGTCAAGGGTATACTTGACATTTCATCTACCGGTCCTTGTGAGTTACGAAAAAAAATGTGTCCTTGAGCATTACATTTTTGGCAGTTTTGACCTTGAGAGTCGCCTCCATGTTTTTGGGGGTGGACCAATAGGAAAAGGTTGAATCAAATTAAAAAAAAATGATGGTTATATGAACTCCACTTTAAATGACTCCAAAAAAACTCCATCACAAAATACAATGAATTAAAAAACTAATTTTTAGTAGAGATATTCTCCACACAATAGAGATCATCCTCACAAAAAATCAATTCATTTGAAGATGTACAACTTTGTCAAAAATCGTTTATAATGTTATGAAATTATTTAACGGCTCATATTTTTTTTAATTTCAATATAACTTTTGACAATATGAAACGTATTCAATTGAGCTGATTTTTTGTAAGAGTATTCTCCATCATATGATATATATCTCCACAAAAGTTTAGCTCTCAATTCATCTTTTAAGTCTACTGTTAAAATTGGAGTAGCTTTGGAGTCACTATGAGTATAAGGTGGAGTTCATATAACCACTCCCAATAAAAAAAAAAGGTGGCGAATGGTGTCCGACAGCTAATTGGTTGGCTCCCATGCTGCACATTACAAATGGAATAGATTTTTTTGATGAAAAAAGACTTTGTAATAGTTGGCAAACAAAAAGAGGGTTTCACACGGAACATTTCGTTTATGCATCAAATACGCCATTTGTCTATTTCTTTCGCAGGGTGTTGTTGAGCTCCTAACAATATCTATGATATATATAAGTTACTACATATAGCGATACATATCGGAAACATATTTAATATTTGGATTCGTGGTGAATTCACTATCATTCCACCAATCTCCTAGTTCGTATTTAATGATTAGTTAGTGAGATATAAACGTACCTTGGGGAACACGGATACTCCGTTGATGAGAGCTAAGGGTGGGAGAATCCCATAGATAGTGATGGGGACGGAGTAAATGGGCCAGAAAGCGTAGTGAGCAAAGGCTAAGCCCATGAATAAGCCCATCGACCGTACTCCAAACGTTATCGGACAGTATTTGGAATATGTAACCTCTAACAGGCCCACACACCACCGCCGGGTCTGGCTAAGCGAATCGTTGAGAGTGATTGGCACATCACCAAGGAATGCTGGTCTATCTGGATCACAGAACACTGATTTCCATCCTTCGCATAGTAGTCGATAACCTGAGAAATAGTCTTCAACCAAAGACCCATATCTAAAGCCCATCTGTGCAGCAATTCATAGTCCAAACCATAAGTATCATAACATGTAATCTTGTGCATTTAGTAAGCAGGGTCACAAACTCACAATGGAAATTTTGTACATGCAAGAAATGTAAAATGCGCAGTACCTTGGATCCCCAATTAGTCTGATCCTCAAACTTACAACTTGCTACGTTATGAGCTAGTGCCATAACTGCTTCAGATTGAATAGACTTATCTACCACATGATTTGGATTCAATTCTGGAATTTCAGGAGATAGTGCAGACAATGGACCTCCAAATAGAGCTCGACGAAGAAAGAAACACCCACTCCCGACATAATTAGGACCTGCTAGCCCATCCATTCCTCTAGGGTTAATTTGAAACAATCTTTTTAGTTCACTGGCGTAGATATCGTTTTTGTTAATCCCATGGAAGCGCTGTGGAAATTGAATGTAGGCCAGATCTGATGATGCCTTAGTAGGATCCAATATATAACAAAGTGCGCGGAGGGGTGTCTGTGGATCATTCGAGTACATATCGCAGTCTTGGGTTAGGACCATTGGTGCATTCGTCATGGTCGCAGAAACTCGAAGCTTGGGTGCAACATTGAAATAGTTTAGGAAGTTAACTTTAACATGCATATATGATGCATTAATGATATACTAATAATAGGTAATTGACATGTATATTATATTAAAACTGGCTCTGCATAATAATTAGGTGAGGTAACGATGTGAAGTCAAGGAACAGAAAGTACCATGTGCGATATCAAACTTTAGAAAGACAACGACTGATCGAGTGATGTGAAAATAAAGTGAACAGTCGTACTTTGACTCTAATATCAGATTTAGACAATTAAAATAACATTTTAGTAAAAGGAACTTTGCACTGTTTGCAGAGATTGTTTGGACTAAAAGGCGTACCAGAACGTTAAGTGCACCAGCCTTGAAGTGGTGTGGTGATGTCTTATTTTTTTCTCTGGAAATGTACACAAGATTTGGCATGCGATGTCCTGTGATGTCCTTGACTTTCGCACTCTCTAGCAAAACCTAATGAAGAGAAATAAGATATTTGTTATAATTTGGAGGACTTTCAAGACTTCAATTCTTCAACTACTTAAAAGTCTTAAATTGATTGAGAACATACAAACAAAACCAAAGAAAACAAAGAAAAATCATGAGAACGAAACCTGAATTATTGTAGGGTGATCATTCCGTGTAAACTCGGTCGTCCATTTCTTAAACGCCTCGGAGTCTTTTTCGCCTGTGATGAACTCATCCTCAATACTCCCTCTATCAACAACACTTTCCACCTTCATTTTCATGCTTTCGTACATCATCTGCAACACATAATTAACGAATTGGACCCAGAAAATAAAAAGCGGCCGGCTGGTAAATACAAACTCAAATTGATAACGCATGAATTCGATTTTATGTAATTAGTTGCCATGATTATGAATTTATGATCAACTTATCTATCTACCCCGTAATTAGTTGCCATGAGTATAAATTTATGATCAACTTATCTATCTACCACATGAAATAAAATATGTCGTCAAATTGCCAACTACCTTTTGAATATCTCAATATCATTGCAGGGCCCAATAACTTATTACGTTGAATGGTGATGATGGGTTTCAAGGTACAGGTTTCAGGACTGACACAACATTTTTGGACTTTCTAAATAGGAGGGAAAGTCCAAAAATTCCATCTTCCCTGACACAATTCCCTGATCACTTGTCCTCCCCCAGCAGCAGCACAACTCCAACCCACAATACAATCAATCACAGTCCAAATTTCATAACCCCAACACCAATAACTTACCCAATTTTAAGTAAATCCAATAATATTCAATTTTAATCTCCAAATAATTAATTCATCTGATTATTAGTCCAAAACAAATTGGATTGAGTGAGTTTTGATTAAAAATTAAAATAACTAATTAGAAATTTTTTTCCATTAATAGTTGTAATTAGATATATCCCCCTACCCAATTGCAAGATCCAACGATTACAAAATGAAGTGTGTTTTTTTTTCACAAGCATTACGTTGGATTTTACAATTTTTTTATTTTTTTATTTTTTTGGGTGGGGTAACTAACCCAAATTAAAATTTTCTGTTTCAAAATAGCTCACTTATATTTTTGTTCTTTAAAACCTTCCCACAAACCTTTTTAATAGATTCTCCATTCATAATACTTAAACTCAATAAGTATACATTTTGAATTCCTCCTCACCCCACCAATTATTCTTCTTAACCCCATTTCCAACTTCTTTGACATTCTTAATGGCTTTAGAGACTAATATATATATATTGTCATATTTTTGAATTAGGTAAGTTAATTAGATTTGAGTCCTAACAATAGTCCTAACAATGTGGGACTGTTTTGAATTGGAAAAGAAATAGTGCAAGAAGTTTTAAATATTATATTTAGGGAGAACAACATGCTATAATGTTTGTTGAAGATAATGGTCATTTATCACAATTTATTGAATTGTAGCATAAGAAAAATAATGAGTAGAAGGGGTTACAATATAGTTTGAACAATTTACCAAGAGTGTATCGTTTTAAATTCTTGGTACTTGAGTTATAATTTTGTATATATATGGTGGTAATGTTAGCAAAATTAGAATGCGAAAGTAATCAAGGAAAAAAATATAGAGGCAGTTCTGGAATCAACTGAAACATCAACCAAAATGGGTATTTAACAAGTCTAATTATTTAAACAATAAGAGCTTAATCTAAACTGTTACTTACTTTGGTGGGTTTAGTCTAATAATTGCCCTTCTAATCAAATAAGTCTATGTGCGGGTGTAAACTCGATAGTACAAATGCAAATAGAAAATAGCACCCTGCGGTTTAGCTGTTTTTCATTTCTTGTTTGTCTTTTCTGTGGTTTTACTTGATTTTGCTTTCTTACTAATCTGTTTGTTGGACTGTACCTGTCGATAATCAGTTTTCTGCTGATTTGTTAAACTGGTCTAAAGAAATGTATCTTTTTTTTTTCTCCATTCGGTAACAAAAGAAATAAAAAGCTAGAATACTGCCAAATGGCCCCAACTTAATTAAAGATTGATTTGTCGCAGGAGTACCCTTGTCGAAGCCTTACGTTTATTTGTTTATTTTTTTAATTAATAATATGTCGAGGCTAAGTTGAATACTACTAGTCTACTACTGTACTGCTAAGGAAATTGGTGTATGTCGTCCAATGTCTATATCTTCGTTTAGCTAACTTATTTGGCTGATTACCTTTATTTCCTCTGTTTTAGAGCTGCGGATATGGGCATGAGTCGATTGAAAATACGCCGCAGGGCATCTGTCAACTATGTTGTTCGCTCTACAAAATGGCAACCAATGAGTTGCAAACTTCGCAGCCTCCATGAAAGCAAAGAGAGTCAACATTGAACCTCCATCGTCCGATACATAGACCGAAACCTTGTCACTTGGATAATCATAAGCCATAACTGATAAAGCAGTATTTATAACGTTTATAGGAGGTTCTTTGTATGGATCAGCTGTGCATATAAACACATCCAAGGATGGATAGTCCTTATAGTCAACAATACTAGGAAGGTTTTCTAGATACTCTTTACGTTTAATTGGACGCATACGAAAGGCTTGTGTTGTAGCCCACATGAAGGTTAATATGGCATCAGAGACTAGTAAGGAAAGGTGAAGAAAGATGGAGAGCAAGGTGGTGGAATAGATGAGAGTGAGGATATGGTGATAGAAGAGTGCTAAAGTAGCACAAGTGTAAACTACTGCAAATGCACGGTTTAGAGTTGTGAGAGGGAGGGGTTGATATGTGTGCAGTGGAGAGATTGTATTTTTGCTCTCTCTTGAGGTTTTCATCTTTGTTGCTCGATCTAGCTACTAGCCTACTACTCTCCACTCTATAGCATGGATGAGTGAGGACTGAGGAGTACATATTTATAGACCAAACGATTAACAAATAACAAGTACTTATCGATGATACAATCATCACGTACGTATACATAACACGGAGATTATTATACTGTATGTCATGGCATATAATTAGTAAGGGTGACTTGCAAGCAGGTTTTGTGATATATATATATAGATGTGTGTGTGTGTGGATCTTGATATATGTGTGGGATCGATGTAGTTATGGCAAAAAAACAAGCATCACGTGGCAAAGACATCATCAAATCAAATTAAATTGAGGCACAATAAAATAACCTCGCGCCTTCAAACTCTTGTAAGAACTGATGTCAAAGTCAAACGAGGCAACTTAGCTTGCAAACTGCCAAAGTTTATGTAAGACAATATTTCTTAGAACAAACAAAAAATTTGTAGTATTAGTCAGAATTCACCATTTAGATATCTATTTAAGTCCGACAATATATTTTCTTCCCAACAATCATTAGTCTTTGGGGAAATTGAGTTACATTATTGTATGCAAAATTATTGCATTGTTTTCCGGTTGGAGTGTACATGTGGGTCGGTTTCCTTGCAGTAGATTTGTTGGAGTTCCAAAGAATCTCCTACCACCGGAAATAAAATTATAGAGATTATAGAGACAGGGAGTCGGTGACGACATGGGTACAAGGTTTTTGAAGTTGTGCTTAAGCCATAGTTTAAGATTTTAGAATATCCGGAATTTCCGACAAATTTAAAAATCGGAATTCCGGCCCTGTTATATTTCGAGTATATTCTGAAAGTCTATATTTTTTGGCTCTTGAACCGGAATTTCAAATTTTTCAAAATCCAAAATATTCATCGAAATTCCAAAAATTTCGTTGAAATCACAAACTATGGCTTAAGCTAAGCGCCTAAGCAAAACATACCGACTGTCATCCTAAGTAAAAAAAAATCGTTATGATTTTATAAAGAATGAAAAAATGGTACAAGAAGAAAAATGGTTCAAGGTGTAAGATATGATATAATAGTCCAAATACTACTATTCATATCCTCCATAAAGTGGTCAACAACTCAAAACTTTATAGTTTTTTTGTTTCTAAATTGATGTGTGGGTTATTCCTAAGTAAATATCATATTACTCATGTCTTAATTGCATTGGCTAATTAAAAGAAAAATGTTATATTTTCTATTCCACCCACCTATTATGGGAAAGGGGAGATAAAAAATCTTGGAAGATTAACCACCGTCCTCTCTCCATCTTTTATAAATGAGTGTAGAAATCTCATATTTCAACACCACAACAATTAACACAATAAAGAAAATAAAGATTTGGAAGAGAAACGGTGTTTTGCTATTTGTTATCAGATTCAACACATCACTCTTGCTATGGATCAGTGTACAATTTTTTTTATTGATCATTATTTACATTCTTTATATAATGTGAAATAATATATGATTCATGATCCTCTATATATTATTAAATTAATGTTACACAAAAATGGCAACAAATTAACGAAGACACCCTATATCTTGTACCATTTTTTTTGGCTTGGAAGAGTAAACGAGGCGACGTGGAGATGGCTATATTGGAATATATGCTATCAATATCGGTCGATCATCTCAGCCGATTAATTGCATATAGCATGTAAACCAATTATTTTTTACCGATTTTTAAACTTTTCTCACTGACCCGATTTAATCACTAATTGACCGATTATTTATTGGCCGAGATGACCAATTTCTCGCTAAACTGAGAAAAAAAAATTACTTAAAATATCGGTTCCCCACCCAAAAATATACGTAAAATTAACGAATTGGATTCTTAAACCGCATTAATAATAATATAACATAATCAACATACAAAGCTAAGAATTTACTTATTTTTTTCCTCATTAACGAAAGTTAAATATATAAATTATTGTATTACTTATATTATCGCTTCTCTTTCTCTTATTCCTTTAAATATTTAACTTTATTGTTGTGTTTGACACTCTAAAGCACGAACGCACCTTCTAATAGGTTGTGTCCGTGTCGGACGCGGTCAACATAGTCAAGACGCAGTCAACTAAACTGGACGCGGGTCAAGACGCAGTCAGGACGCGGTCAACATGGTCAGGACGCGGATTTTGAACTAAAAAAATAAAAAATAAATCAAAATAATATTAAAACACTCAATTTTTTCAATTTTTTTGTTTTTTAAGACTTATGACATGTTTTTAAAGTTTGATTAGGAAATATTAAACTTAATTTTGTCACTATTTATCTTTAATAGTTTTGAATTTATGAATGTTGATACATTTAATTTAGTTTTCAATGTTTAATTTATACAAAATAAAATTATAAATATTAATTAATTTCCGCGTCCTTTGCCGCGTCCGCGTCCTACTTTTTTGAGATATAACCAAGTCGCCGCGTCAGTGTCCGCGTTCGTGTCGGTGCAACATAGGTTTGACTTTGACATCATATCTATGCAGTACTCTAAAATTGAGTTAGTTAGATGTCATTACGAGAATTTGAAATTTTTTGTTGTATCTTAGGTAATTATTTAGAAATATTTCGTATAATTATACTATTATATATTTTGAAAGTGTCAAATATATATATCCGGTATAACCGATTAAGTCACCCATTAACCGATTAATCGCATATCGCTGGATTAGTACGTTTTGAAAACCAATTTTAACTGCTTAGTACTGGAATAGCCGTGAAATCATTAGAGCATTTGCAATGCAGGTGATAGAGAGGGGGTAGTGATAATTATCACCTACTTGGGTCCAAAACTGCTGTGCAATGCAGGGTGATAATGAAGGTGATAATTATCCCCAGTTCAAAACGAGGTGAAACCAACCACCGAGTTTATCACTGACTTGTTAACTTCGGACGGGATGTTGGATTCCGTCTGGATTACAAAACTCACCAGACGGAATCCAACATCCCGTCCGGAGTCCTAACGGCTACCAACGGTCAAAAAGTCAGAACGGTCAAAAAACGGTCAAAATAAAAAACTTTGGTATATATACAACATTTGTTTCATTTCAACTCACACTTCCAACAATCATATATCATATTTCTTCTTCTTTAAAATCAGTTCTTAAAAAAACCAAATATCAAATGGCATCAACTCAAGCATCTCAAGCAAGTGGTAGCACTCAAGCAAAAGCGAGAGCTCACTTTAGCATGTCCGATGATCAAGCTCTATGTCTTGCTTGGATAAAAATTAGTGAAGACTCTATTGTTGGTGCTTTCCAAAATGCAAAAGGATTTTGGAATCGTGTAACAAACGAGTTCAATCAAGCACGTGGGTCGGATAGGTCTCCCGATTCAATTAGCGGAAGGTGGAAATATATTTCAAAAATGATGAACAAATTTGTTGCAATTGTGAATGCGGTGGAGGCTCGACATGCAAGTGGTACAACAATACAAAGCCGGTAATTACAAGCGTTGTCAATTTGGAATTTATTGATTATCTTAGTCTTAGTCTAATTATTTCCGTCTTCGTCTAATTATCTTAGTGTATTTATTATTTCCATTTTAGTCTTAGTCTAATTATTATCTTAGTCTAATTATTATTGCAGTTTAATTATCTTAGTCCTAGTGATTATTTTAGTCTAATTACCACCATTTTTTTTTAGTTGTCCGAGGCAAGGATGACGCGTACCAACTACAAGAAAAATCGGCTTTTCACTTGATCATTGTTACGTTATACTCAAGGATAATCCAAAGTGGAGTAACGTTTTTTGAGGCAAGGTCAAGCCGCCCCACAAAGGGAAAAGGTCGCAAAAATGATGGTGAAGATTCAACTTCTAATTCACCAAGTGTTGGTGGAGTTGAATTGGAGGGTTCTCAAGAAATAGAGCGTCCAAAAGAAATGGAGCGTCCTCTTGGATCGAAGAAAGCCAAGTCCAAAAGGAACCAAGAAAAATCATTTGGTATGTTGGAGGGTTACTTTACACGTTTAGAGGATACATTTGCACGGGATGCAAATGAAACACAAAAATGCTTAGAACTTAGGGAAAGGAACTTGCATATGGTCAAAGAACTGTGATGGCAAGAGAAGAAAAAAATCGGATTCAAGCAGAAAAAAATCAGGTTCAATTGGAAAAAAATCGGCTTCAAAAGATGCAATATGAAGCTAAGATTTTAGCGACCGATACAAGTGTCCTCCATCCCGATACCGCTTTTATAATCGAGCAACAACAAGCTGAAATACGTGCTGAATGGGGAAGGGCTAGAGGTGGTTCTAGCTCTAACTAAGCTTATGTATTTTAATTATCTAGTATTTTATTTTAATTAAAGCACTATGTATTTTAATTAATGCACTATGTATTTTAATTTCACTGTCTTTTTAATTAATGCATTATGTATTTTAATTTCATTGTATTTTTAATTAATGAACTATGTATTTTTATCTAACTTTTTTTTTTTAATTAATGCACTATGTATGTTCTGTCCAATATAATTATTTTCATAGAAATACAATTACCAATCAAATTAAAATACATTGTAATATAGTTCATTAAAATACAACTGATTAAATACGTTGGAACTACATAGGAAATACATTAGGAAATACATAGGAACTTAATAGTTCACGTTAGGAAATACATAGGAAATACATAGGAAATACGTTGGAACTTAATAGTTCACGTTAGGAAATACATAGGAAATACATTTTCATTTCCATTTTAATTTTAAGCCTCCTTCTCCCTCATCCGGATCCGACCAATTTGGATCATAAATTGGTACCGGATCTCTTTGTTTTCTTCAATGCCGGTCCAATTAAAACATGTTCAACTAAGTCCTTTTGAAGATTAGTATGTGTAACTTCATTTCGATCTTATTTCTTGCTTCAATCATCGATAGACAAAATGAAAACCATCATCTTCCGAAAAGAGAGCGGTATTGTTTTTTCCTCTCGACCTTTCCAATTCCAAACTCCACTTTCACGTTCATTCTCAACAATCATATTATGCATTATAATGCATGCCTTCATTATATCTCCAAGAACAACAACACTATGACAACGCCGAAGAAGCCTTAACAATATGCCATCGCGTGCCGCAAAACTCAAACGTCCTTTCAACATCCTTTCTTGCGGCTTCTTGACGTTGAGTAAAGATCTTTTCATGCTTATTTCTTGGATAACGAATGGCTTGAACAATATGTGCCCCATTTTGGGTAAATACCATCAGCAAGATAATATCCCATATCATAGTCATTACCATTCACATTAAATGCAAATGGCGGGGAGCCTCACCTTGCTCTAATGATTCAAAACATGAGAACGATGAAGCACGCGTTAATGTCATTATATACGAACTGGTAGGCGAAGAAGCAATGCCGGATCCAACAATGTTTGTGCGAACGGCTTCAAGTATCAAAGTTGGTTCCTTCTTGTACCCTACATGTGTTCCGGCCCATCCACTTGGGCAATTCTTCCACACCCAGTGCATATACGGTCGATTGATCCAAGCATTCTGGAAAACCCCTTTTTTGCATTTTCAGCTAATATCCTAGCGATTAATGCGCCTCACTTGGTCGTCTCAAGTACTCTTCCTCAAACGCCGTGATAATTGCCTTGCACCAACGCTTCATAGATACATTTGCTTTGTGGAATCTCCAATTTGTAAATACTCATCCGTTGAATCGGAAGAACAACCGGTTGCTAATTGTGCAACTGCAGCTAGTCCCTTTTGTAACCCAGAAATTGCTTGTCGACCCAATCCATCCACCTTGTCTTTAAAGTAATCGCCGAATGATGCAACAGTATGCAACATATACATAAAAGCTCTCTTGTCATCCCCGTACCTTCGTCTAAACTTATGAGGAGGCCACCTACAAGGTGTTGTGAAGTAATCCCTCATTATCTTTTGTTTCTTGAAATCACCACCATCTCTAAGCGTGTACTCTCGCCTGCCACGGATCCACGCGTTTGTGCAGTATCCACATCTTCAATTTCAATGGCTGCTTGAGTCATTAATGCCTGGGCGATGGATAATAAGCGCAACCTCCTCCTCCTCCTCCGCCTCATCATATCATTATGCTCATCTCTTTACTCTTTCCATGTAGTCATCTTTTGAGAAGTACGGAAGATGACCGGTGAAACCGTAAGAACTAACTATTACTACTAGATCCTCCCCATAACCTTTGGTTATATGTAATTCTTTCTTCTCTAGACATTTTTCCTATTTTTAGCTTGGTTGTGGGGAAGAAGATGGCTATGTTGTTTGTTTGATATAAAAGATAGAAGAGTAAAACGAAATATGAAAGGTAAGGTCACATATGATAAGGTCACATGTGATACTTTGATTTTGGTCCACTTACCAATTGACAACACATTTTATTAGATTTTTTTGTTCACTCTCCAAGTGACAACACATTGTATCCAAATGTCTATCCATGTACCCTCAATAATTCCAAATGGGCCACCATCCATAATTGCATTGTTTGGAATAGTAAAATGCGCGAGGAGGAGGGCTTAAAAACAGGCGGGATGTTACATTCCGTCTCGGTATCCCCATACACTATTATTCTGTAACCCCGGCCGTCGGAACCAAACCCACCAAAAATGAGTGATATTCCAAACTAAAAATTTGTTGTTTCAACAATGCGAGGAAATGAGTGAAACAAATGTGAAGCGAAATAAACGAATGTTCCATTTTTGGAAACATCTGAACTTATAAGTTTTTAATTTTTTTTGGCCATAACCTCATTTGTTTTATTGACATATTCATATAAAAACCTGCTAATATACTTTGAAAATAATAAAGAAGACAAACAACAATCATGAACAACACCCAAGTCTAACACGTAAACTTCGGTAAAAAACTAACTTATAATTTCTTAAAAAATTGGACATAACCTCCTTTGTTTAATGACATATTCATATCCAAAACTCATCAAAGAAAAACCGCTAATCAAAAATTCATTACAAACAACAATCCCAAACGCCATAAGACAAAGTAATGGCGGTACGGTTATTACAAACTACAAAAATATCTCGAGACCTCCTCCCCTACGAGAAGGCCGGTCGAAGAGCTCTCCCCTACGTCGTTGTCGCCTCTCCGGTTGAGCTTGAGCTTGAGGTACTCCACTTCCAGCATTCTCCAACTCTTGCACACGTCTCTGAAGCTCCAAAGTTCGATTACGTTCTTCATCCTGTTTAACAAAACAAATGCAAGTTCGATAAGTGAGAGAGCTGTAGTTAAGGAGCTCTGACCTTACTTCATCCTGTTTAACAAAACAAATGCAAGTTAGGGGTTATAGTGAATACTAATAATAACAAATCATAAATAAATTCAAATCATACTAACCTCGGCTAACCGCTCGAATCAGACCGACAAATCTGCTACCAACTGCGGCATCTTGGTGGAATAGGTATTCTCATATCTTGCCCCCGAAGTAATCATGCTCCAATGCCAAAGGTCATCATCATCAAATATCTGTGGAGTTCTTTGCGGCATCGAATATCATGAAACACCTCGGGCCGTGGATCGTGGCAACTCCACTCCTCTGGGAAATGAATGTCGGGCCTCAATGCTCCGTAAGTAACCCCTTCAAAATTGGTGCCCCGTATAACGCACCTAGCAAGAGACCTCGACCAACCCTCTTCCAATATAAGTCATAGTAAGCCCGTAAAACCGAAAGTCGATGCGTCCGGCCACTCATTTGGGTTTGCTCTATAGTGTGAAAGAAACAGCCAGAAGAATATCGAGGTTGTCATATCCATAGGTGGTGGGTAAGGTATAACAATCTCTCCGGATACTTGCGCCAACATCCGGTCCCCAAGGTACCATCGCGTTGGACCGACCCTATAAGTATCATTCGCCCGAGAAAGAAACCTTGCTCTATGACACATATATGATAGTCTACGGTACTCTTCGTTCTCTCGGAACATCCGGAATATCCGCGATAAAGGGTCCGAAAGATGAAGGACTCGGCCCGGGGTTGCCACTCAATTCGACTAGCTCCTAAAGCTCAATCTGGCGACGAAAGTGTTATGAATATTATGTGATAGGTCCCCATACCCCTCTCGCCTACGATGAAGCCCCCATGCTTGAATACGTGGAATCAGGTCATGAGTCTCATCCTCTTCCAACCTCTTCAACACGGGATGCATCACACCGAAAATGCTTCATTACCACCAATAATTGTCATCAATAGATAAAATACAATATCAATATATATATAAACATGTCAACATTAATAATTAGATAAATAAATGAAATGAAACAATAACTTAATAAATAAGACTTACCGGTATAATCCAAACAAAGCCGCGACAAATTGCCTTTTAGCGGCTTTTCGTCTCAATCGAGGTCTAGCCGGTAAAGGTATGCTAAGATGGATTGACCCGGTCATAATCCCACATCCTCTCTACGCCCCGAGGCGGTGACCATCCACCCGACACGTAAATAACTATCGGCATATCCAAATAATACCGCACCAACAAAGTAGAAGAGGAAGGCACGCGTACATACTTCGTGGATCGACTCCTCACCAATATGATAGTCTTCGGCTTCTCCTTGAGTCTATTCAAATATCTCGCCGTAAACCAACTCATATTTATAGCTCCTCCCTTAAACCGCTGCTCGGCCGATAATCTCAAAACTCGTCTTGCTCATCATCTTCAACCAAATCAAAACATTCAAAGAAACTCATCGCCGTAGTAAAACCTCTAAAGTTTCATCAAAAGGGCGGCATCTCCATAACCAATTGGGATACCCGTGAGCATTGTGAAATCAAGAGGGGTAATCCCAAGCTCACCCCATGGGAAATGAAATGTGTGGGTAGTTGGCCACCACCGCTCAACTATCCCAAACAACAACGCCGATCATTTTGTCCCAAATTACAATTAAAAACTCCCAAATGGTGTGGCGGATATAATATCGGTAATCTGTGACAAAATTAGGATCGTTTTTTGATTTCATACAACGCCACCACGACATTAACATTTGAAAGTGCACAACGACTTTCCATAAGTGTACTTCCTACATTCAACAAACCGCTAAATACGATAAAATTCAAACTAAAATAAACTAATATAAACTAATACAAATTCAAACTAAAAAATAATGCGACAAATTCAAACTAAAATAAACTAATATAAACTAATACAAATTCAAACTAAAATAATAACGACAAATTCAAACTAAAATAAACTAATATAAACTAATACAAATTCAAACTAAAAATAATAACGACAAATTCAAACTAAAATAAACTAATATAAACTAATACAAATTCAAACTAAAATAATCGACAAATTCAAACAACAACAAACTTGATATAAACTAACATAAATAATAATAATTAACTTAAAAAAAAATCAAAAACTTATTTTGAGATTCCGCCACTTCGATTTGCTTCGTGTCGGGACCGATGTTGACGCTTAATGGTGGGTGGTCCTCGATTTCTAACGGTGGAAAATTAAACCCAAGTTCAATTCGTCCTCCTAAGCCCACATTCTGGCGTTCTACCGACGACGATCCTTTTGCCCTTTTTTGGAAATTTTGACATTTCCAAACCATGGGGAATGCTCTTGATGTGGTGAGGTTGGTGGGGATGGGTTGGGGGATGGAGAAGTCATTATGAATGGAAATTTGTGTTCAAAGGTTGTGAATGGAGGCTACAAAATCGAATTTTTGGCCGAAATGAAGTGAAAATGGAGCTTTGTTCGGCGTCTGTTGGTATTGAGCCATCGACGGGATGTTACATCCCGCCTCGTTATAAAAATATCGACGACGGATGTTACATTCCGCCTCGTATAAAAACTCAGACGGAATCTAACATCCCGTCAGAGATGTTTTTATCACCTTTGCATTACATGCTTCACCTTGTTTATCACCGGGTTGGTGATAGAGGGGGTGAAAAGTGAGGAGGTGGCGGTGATAGAGGGGGTGAAAGTTATGACTTGCATTGCAAATGCTCTTAGAGTCACATCTTACTATATTAGAAAAATATGGGGTAGGAGGAATAGTGTTTTGGTGTTACATTTGTGTCCGTCACAGAGGCAAAATGGTAATTATCGGATTAGTACGTTTTGAAAACCGATTTAAACTGCTTAGTACTAGAATAGCCGTGAAATCATTAGAGTCACATCTTACTATATTAGAAAAATATGGGGTAGGAGGAATAGTGTTTTGGTGTTACATTTGTGTCCGTCACAGGGGCAAAATGGTAATTATCTAATTTTAAAAAACTTAGAAAAACCAAAACTGATGGCATAATAGTAAATATTTAAATGTTTAAGTCTTAAAGATAAAAACGGTGGGTCAAGCATAATAGTGTCCACACATTATTATTTTTTTTTTTTTTGTTATTTTTTGTTTTTTTTATCTCTTATGTGGACCCCACTAGAATAAAATAATTAAAAAATATAAGACGAGAGAGAGATTGTGTTTTTTTCTCTCTCCAAACTGTGGGCCCCACATATTCTAAATATTTTTTGCTCACGTGCATAACACATGTTGTTTGCTAGTTCAATTAATTGCTGCCCCTAAGAACCTAATGATGTGACGGAATATGCAGTACATGTGTACGTGTACCACACAACCAACACGTAACAACAATGTCACACCACCAAATGCACGATATTTTATTATATTAGAAAAATATGGGATATGAGGAATATTGATTTTGTTTCACAAGAGTAAATAGGTAATTTGGCTTAATACTTTATTCTTTTTTGTCAAAAAACAGACTATCAATGTTTGACAAGTGTTATAAAGTTTCTTTTTAACATGAGAAATGACATTTATGTCCCTATGACGGACACTAATATACTGTTTTGTGTACGGTGGTGGAATCGTTATTTTGTGATTTGATGGTGGCAATTTCTTAATTTTTTTTTTTTTTTTTTTTTTTTTTTTTGGGAGTGACAAAACGGTAATTTTCCAAATTTTAGATTTGTTTTTGTGGGCATAAGGGAATTTTGTCCGTGGCAGATGTGTGAATAGCATATGTCAAAGCGGCTATATTGTTAAAACATGTGTAGCACGTGTGCATGATGCTAGTTATACAGTATATATATGTATTATATGCAATCAATGTTGGAAAAAAATATCAAAACACCTAACGGCTAACACAACCCACCGAAATTGCTACGTGGTTCCTATTTTTGGATAAAATATTGTCATGTGGTTAAGAAAAAATAGTAGTTCTAGAGTACTCAGGCTGCACCGGTACACATGAATCTGGGCCCTTGCACAGTACTTCGTGATGCACACGCACCTTTTGTTGTTATGAGTGGCCTAGATTGACTACACCATATACAACATGCACACACTAGCTTTTCTAAAGAAAAAATAAACATTTAAAATTGACCTGACGGAACACACATGGTCTGATGGTCACAATAATTTCTAAATAAATAGGACAACCACCACATTTTGCCATGTTAAGTCTAATAATTGAGAGATGGAAGTAAATCTGATTATATGAAGATCTTTTGAAAGGTTGAGCTTGTGCAAAAAATAAAATAAAAACACTTCATTAGTTCATTAACACATTAGCATATCTTCTTTCAATGCCAGTGGATCAGAGGTGTAAAACCCCTATTTTTTTCTACATTATTATTTTTACAATATTTAATATTTTTGGATTAGATATTTAATGCATGGTTAATAGGCTAGAAAATTTGGTTTGACTTTTTGATAGAAAGAGAAAGGAAGAAAAATTAGTATTTTTGAATTTTGAATATTTTGTATAGATTTTTAATGTATTTGGAAAATTTGTAAATAAAGGCATATAATAAATATACTACTTAAAATATAGAATAATATTCTATAAGTAGGAATAGAAATATTTGAAAAAAAATCAGAAGTTTCTAAAAGGCTAAGGCTAATATATGGCATGTAAAATTATTTAAAAAGGTCTCTGGAAAAAAAAAAAAAAAAAAAAAGTTTTCTAAAGAAAAGAAGAACGGAGAGAGACAGGGCGGATTGTGTAAGTTAGCTTGGGATTGGTTTTCTCACGTAATTTTTCTATATTTTCGTTTTCGCAATACTGGTGAGTGGTTATATTTTTTTCAATTTTCTTCACCGAACCTACGGGTACTGTCATAGTTTTGTTTCCGGCTCAATATAGTTTTGGTTATGCTTACTGTCAATTTTTTTTTCCTGTCGAATTGATAAACTGTTAAAGGTTAGCATATTGTTTTCCTCGTTGTTTTTGCCGAATTGTGAAACTCATGAAATTTAATGGTTGGAGCTTAGAGGTTGTTAATGGCGGCTAAAGCTAAAACAAAGAAATCGTTATGATTATTTTTTTCTTGTTATTTGAATTATTGTGGTTGTGATTTGGAATTGTTGGTTGGTTATTGGTTGTTGAGGTTTGATTGGGTGTTGGAGAGTGTGGTTGAAGCTTGGAACAGGCGTTAATGGAGATCGAGATATCGATTTAGTTTTGATGAAGAATTGTTGAAGTCATGAATTGAGTTTTTTTTTGTTAAGTAAAGTGGTAGGGGTTTTGATGGGGAATATTTTCGGTTAGGTTTGGAGGGGTGGTGAGTGGAGATTGGTGGTGGCTGATCGGTGGAGGAGAGTTGTTGGCGCTGGTGAGGGAGATGATCCTTGGTTGGGTTTGGGTTGGGCCGAACAACTCATTTTGTTAGTTGGGCCGAACCAACTAGTCATTTTGGAGGCCCGGTGGTGGCTGGTGGTGGAGGAGAGCTACTGGCACTACAACAGACAAGCTCATTTGCAACGCTATACCCCGTCGCTAAAAGTTCCAAAAAGCGTTGCAACTGATCAATTGCAACGCCAAACATGGCGTCGCAAAGGTGCTGCAAAAAAGTGGGTCACAAAAGCTAAATTTCGACGCCTATAATGGCGTTGCAAAAACTTTTAACTTTTTGCAACGCCACACTTCGTTGCTAATATTATATGTGCATTGCTACTTCATTTTTCATAATTTAATTGGGTTTTAAACTATTTGCAAAGACTAGCGTCGCTAAAAACTACTTTTGGCAGCACTTTTTGGCGTTGCAAACAAATGGCTTTTTAATTGCACCATTTGGCGTCGCTATAAGTTAACTTTTTAGCTGCATTTTTCAACGTCGCTATAAATTACCCAATTGCTACACTAGATGTGTTGCTAATTGTTTAAACCAGTTTGAAATGTCCTACTTCTTTCAATGGCTGGCACCGCCTGAATTATACAAAATATTTTGATTCATATGAATTTGCAAAATTTTCAAAATTCAATTTATGTAGATAACAATAACCATATTTCAAAGCACAATGATTCGTAACAAAGTATAATTCATTAATTAACATAATCCATTACAAAAAAGTGCCAATACATCATATCACATAATCGTCAAAACTAGATTTTTAGCAAAATTCTCAAATATCCGTAGACTGCCGTTTGAACAAGATCCATCCAGGTAATTTTCTTCGTTAGTCTATTGGCAACTGATTGATCAATCAATCTGGTACAACAAATTAAGAAAAAAATGTATAAGTAAACTTATCTAAAACATTAACGAAGCAAAAATGCACTCACGTAAGCAATGATTGTGAAAATATTTTTTTCAAGTTAAACGTATGGACCTAAGAAGTAAATACCACTACGACTTAGCTTGTAACAATTGTTTAAATTCCCAACCTTTTATAGTTTGAAAAACAATAATCTGCCGATGGCCAAAAGCTTCTAAGAAAAAAGAAAGAAAAAAACAGACACTAACCAATAGAGTTTGAATTAAACAACATGGAATTTCGGGTAAGAGAAAAAAACAATGATAACAAGAAGCTAGTGATTGTAATTTGCCTACTATGTTCATCAAACAATAATATATGCTTTGGATCGAAAAAATTATAAGATGTACAAATTAATAATATTTACTCATACTTGTCAGACTACCATCTTAAAACAAGTAAGCAACCAAAGACTAAAACACAAGTACCTGACATAGAAACACAAATGTCATATGAATCATAAGATAAGCATGTATTACTTTAAGGTCATTACATTACATTTGTATTTGTAGTATACACTAATCTCATCAAAAAAGATATTGTAGATCATGCCTAGTACGTACTTGTGTAAATATTGTATGTCCTTAATATATCCCCTAACCAAACTATGAACTAGTGAACTAGGCATAAAATCTCCACATGGTTCATACCTACTGACCAAAAGATACAAGAAGAAATCTACAAGACAATACAGTAGCAAGGACAGCGAACTATACACTAGATCTTACTGCTCAAAATTCACAACTCATTTCCCTTCTAAAAATAGATAAAAGTCATACCCGTATGGTGTTAGAGACAACTCGATCTTAATCTCATATTGCATTTGTTCGGGCCTGCTACTTGTTCACTAGGCTGCAACAAGTCAGGCATAGAGATTACAATAAGTCTTAGAACCAAAAATGTCAGGCAGCAGAACAGAATGGTCAATGGAGGCAACTTACAAAGTAGCTTAGTTCCAGACCAAGAATATGCAAACCATGTATCAATTCGAATCAACACTTGAAAACTTCTGACCACCTCTTCCGAACATCAAGTAAATTAAAATAACAAAGAAAGAGGTTATTGAAAATAATGAGTGGCCTGACCAAGAAAAACATGAGTCAGTAAAACTAAAACACGTCTAATCTTAGAGATATATGTTTGTATCAACGAAAGCATGGTCTATAAATGACTCAATTGGCATTAAAAGATACTCGCAACAAGTTTGCATGCCTTTCTTGGTAGCAAAGTACGACTTTAAGGTCTACAGTGACTCGATTGATCTTACAGGACTACAAAAATAACACCAACTTAAAAAAGTCTTCTTATTAGCTAAGTATAGTCTTCATATCTTCTGTTGAACTGATTGGTAATGGAAATACTCATAGAACTTACTTAATTGAAAGGCAATCACACTGTCAACAACAAATCCAACAATATAACCCAAGGACTTGAAACCATAATAGCTTACCAAAGTTGTGACTAATAGTGAACATCTGTAAAAGTGTAGTACTCAATCACACATTCCAATAAATTTAATACACAATTCCTACTTGCACAAACCAAAATGATAACATTTTAAATCTCAAAATATGATAACAATCAAATACTAGGTCCAGTGCCTAGAATGTTTCCGCCCAGTCATGAAAACAAGTAAAAGACATCTACGAACGTCATCATTAAGGTGGTACTTGAACCTGTTAAGGAAATGTCTAAAACATCTGGGATTGGAAGACCGCCATTTTGCAAGCAAATTACAGGCATTTTACTTTTCGGAATCTTTCTAACACTCCCTTTATCCTGCACACGATCCAGAATTTGTAAGAGAATGAAAAAGGTGCAATGCCTCCGGAATGAGAGAAACCAGGAAGACTAAAAAGACAATCCTATTAAAGTGCACAAGTATGTTAGATTTTTCACATCTACAAAAATCTCACTGGTATCGGTAAAAAAGCTTACTGATGGGGAAGCATACTCATAATATCCACGTCTGACTTTAAGTTGATGGATATTGACGGGAAACTTTTCGGCAGATCAACTGAAGTGATGCATAGATAATAGAATCAGTACGAAGTCGCATCATAAACTTAGGTTCAAATGTCACTTGAGCACGCTCTTGTAAGACACTAATCATACAATGAAATATATGTAAAATAAGTGTATCATGCATTCATACGGGCAATAGAAAAGTTGCATTTAAAATAGCCTGACAACTGTTCCAAACAAAACAAATAAAACATATTATCCGAGACAATCAAATGCAGATACCACTGGACACATGATACACTTTATAAACCGTATCGAAGAAAACAATAAAAACTTATAAGGAACACACATGAACCAAAAACCCAACAATATGCCAGTTCTAGTTTCCATATAAAAAAAATATAGAAATTTCATGAAACAGGTCAAGCAGAAACCTATAAAACTAAATTAAAACAATTTCAACAGTGAGGTTCAAATATAATGAAAACCAAAAAATAGGAAAAAACATAACTCAATCAAACTATTGTTGAATTTTGACACAACCCAATCTATTTAAACGCCTCAGAATTTGATAAATGAGTGAATGGTTAATAAAACATAGTGTTTAACGTACACACCTCTTATATAACACCATTCAATTCACAAGGTTTCAAGGTGGTTTCCACGTAATGGAAACTTGAAAGAGTGATTAGGTCATGCATATTGAGCTCATTAGAAGCAGAAAATGAGATGGGTAGTATAATTGAAAAACAGAGGATGATGATGAGTTTCAGAATATAAGACCAAGTCTGAAAGTGCCCGAGTAACCGAACGAACCTGAAAAATCGAAGCTTGGGTGGGAGAGAGATCGTTAGCTTACTGTCGATGGATGTGAGAACTGAGGAGTGTTTTGGACTTTTGATTCGTTGCTAATTTGGGGAGGCGATGGTTGAAGTAAGGGTTAGAGAAAACAAAGAAAGTCTTTTTCGGGTTTTTCAGTTTTGGTATTTCAATTTTTTTAGTTCGAGCGAAATTTTAAAATAGGCCCGCCCACTAGAGGCCCATCAACAACGCCACTTGTATCGCAATAGAGGCTATACCAGATAAATGTGTACATTCCTAAAAAATTGTTACAACGAAAGCAGCGTCACAATTGACCCATTAAGCTTTAGTAGCGATAGCCGCGTTCTAAATGACAAAACCCCATAAAATATTGCATTTTCTTTTTTTAGAAAATATAATTACAACCATCTGCAACGCGAGAGGCGTTGCAGTAGATAAATCCCTCTACAAGAAAACTGATAGCACGCCAAATTTTTAGCAGCCCCAAAAGGCATCGCAATACGTGACCTGTAGCAACAATTTTTTGGCGTTGCAAAAGAGTGCGTTGCTGAAGGCCCCTTCTGTTGTAGTGTGGTGAGATGAGGTGAGGAAGATGACCTTAGTTGGGCCTTAGTTAGGCTTGGGCCGAAACTAAGTGGGTTTGTTTTGTTTGGGCCAACATTTTTAGTTTTGTTTGGTTGGGTCGAAACTGATTTTTTCTTTAGTTCTTTGGGCCGAACCCATTTGTGTTTTGGGCCAGTTTAGTTTAAATTATTTGGGCCAGTTTCAATTTAAGTTCTTTGGGCTAGTTTTCATTTTATGTGGGTTGGTCCTTATGTCCCCAATTGGGTCAGGTTGGATAAATTGGTTGGTTTTAGACTTTTGGGCTTGGGCTGAAACTAATTAGTGTTTTCTTTGTGCCAGTTTTTATTTTGTTTGGGTTATGTCCATATAAATTAAAATATATCCAATTGGGTCTTTAAATGTTTAGACTCTTAAACTTTGGTTTTGGACCTTGATTGTGGACTATTAACTGTTTAATTACGTTACTTTTTATGTTGTAAATTGTATTGACAAGTCCAATGATAGAATATTGCGGAAACCTGTATAAATTGGTTTGTCATTATCTAAGAAAGATTTGACGTTGATATTGTGCAATTTCTGACACGTGACGAGATTGAAATTTTAAGAGAAATGATATTCTTAAAATACTATAAAAATATTATGCGGTACGTTTGGAGCAATTGTGACATTATGTGGTATGTTGTAATTGTTGTTCTGTTAAATGATATCATATGTTAGGCTATCTATTAAATGCAATATCTTTGATAAATAAATATAAACGCTCCATCATTATGTCTGTGAGATGCTACTATGAGGTAGAATAATATTTGTGAATATTTCCCACGGGATTGTGGCTTAGTGCAATAATTTATTTGGCACGTGAAAGAATGAAAGTTGTTATGAGATGTATTGAGATATTTTCAAATATGGTGGCTTAGTGCAATAATTTTATTGGCACCTGATAGAGTGTGGAATGATTATGAGATATATATGTATGACACCTGAATAAATTATGTAACGAAAATTCTAGAACCTAGCTACCACAACTCATGTGATTTGGTCCTTGTGATGGGCGTATGTGATATGATTGGCCCTTGTATAGGGTGTATATATAAGATGTTGATTGACCCATGTGTTGGGCAATCATAGCCGAATAGTGTCTTGATTTTCTCGTTCGCAAAATTAGAATGAGACGCGCGATATTTTATGCCGAATAGTGGCAGTACCCACATAATGACGGGCGTGTGGGGGTTACCTGGTATGCGATATCCTGCTTAGGGTAATTACACATGGAGTGGTTCATTACGTGAGGGGAGGCATGTGGATGTACATGTTCGGCGTTGGAGAGGGATTGTGGTAGTCAGGGAAACTAGGTAAAACATAGAGACGACGTAATTCTAGAGACACCTGAAGAAACTCTAACAATAATAGTGATGATATATCAAAGTGTACGTTAAATCTTTAATAAATAATTTATTGTAATTTATATTGCATTCACAATGGTTCTGCAGAAGGGTGGGTTGAGTTGATTATTTATGCAGGTGTGACCCACTCTATGATTAGGCTTACACCAGTATAAGTATAGAGTAAGTTTTAGTTTTATTATTTTATTATTAGATGCAGTTGATTTAGTACAGTTTGAAGCTAAGGCGCTTCAGTGGAGGAACTAAATGCCTTATTATTATTGAATTGGAAGCTAAGACGCCTTAGTGGAGAAACTACTTGCCTTAATCATTGTAATTAAGAATGTTGTATTAGTCGTTGGAAGTTAAGGCGCCTCGGTGGAGGAGCTAATTGTTTTATTGATTGTGCATATATATGTATAAATATATTTTGTATTTTAGGGCTACTTATACCTGCATTGTTTATAATGCTGACCCGATTTGTATGTTTGCTTATCGGGTGTGTTCATAAAATGAACCCAGTTGATAAGTCTTGACATGATTAGTGTTTAAGACGGTTAGTTGCTGCTTGTGGTTTGCGTTAGCGTCGCATTACAGAATATGTTTTGTTTTCCCTTGACGTGCAATAGATTTTCAGTTGAGATAATATTTTTGTATTTTCAGTTGTAATTATAATTAAAAGGTTATTGAAAGGAGATTTGTAACTTAATCATATTTGAGAATTTTTGTAATGAAGAGAACTTTGGTTTATTTAAAAAATTTATTGGTTTCAAATTATGGGAATAATTAAATAGATGATGGGTCTTTGGAAGTTGAGAGTGCATCACACCTCGAAAATCGAAGAGTCGAGAACAAATATTGTTTTCCGATTTTGTCGAAATTCGGGGTGTGACAAGAGGGGTGTGGTTTACTGCTTTCACAAGCATAAGAGTGGATGTGTATCCAAATAGAAGTTCAAGGGATTGGTTAGATGAGTTATTGGGCTGGACTGTGAACATAGAGGAGTACATAAGGAGCTTGGGGATCTATGCACTACTGTTGCTTATGAATATTTGGGAGCACAGAAATAGTATCCTTTTTTAGGCAGGGTAGAAAAATATATAGGAGATCGAGCCATCATCAGCAAGACAGAAGGAAGACAAAAGCCTTATGGACCAGAACTATGAAGGCCTTTGAAGAATCAGCTAGTCTATCATCTCATCTCTCTGACTCAAATAACTTGTTTGTAGAATATAATGAGTCTAGTAGTAGTAATAATGAGATGTCTAACACCAGTACTAATATCTCCTTTGATGCTTCTTTTGATAGATCTAGTGGCAGAGCAACAACTAGAGCAATAGCCAAGTCTAAGGGAGGTGGAATTTTGAAGACAGCAATCAGGAATTTCAGTGCAACTACCTCAGAGGAAGCGAAACTAGTAGCTGCAGAAGTGGCTGCCTTACTAGCTAAGGAAATGGGGTGCGAGAGGGTGACCTTTTTCGGGGACAATCAGAGTGTGATGAACCCTCTTGAGGAGTGTTGTTGGAAATATAGAAGTGTGTTGAACCATATTAAGAGTATTTTGCTATCTGTAGGAACTTTTAAGTTTTGTTGGCTTAGTAGGTGTTCTATAGGGGAGGCTCATAATCTAGCAGCCTGGGCTTCTAAGGCTATAGATCCGATCACTCTTCCACCTTGTAATGTTTTAGGTGATGTCCAGACTATTTAGACTATTTTGCTATAATTAATATATAAACCATTATCGGAAAAAAAAAACACACACACATGCACATTTTGCTCCCGAGAATTTGAGTTGATGTCAACATTTTGGTCCATGAATGTACTTCCATTTCACACTGAATACACTCCTTTCGATGATGGTATTGAGGAATACCATAATTTTCCGAAAACCCAATTTTTTCGAGATCCGATCCGATATTTTTCTGAATTTGGTAAAGATATTTATGTTCCGATAACTGAAATTTTGATACCTAAATATTTTGAAAAATAATTGGATTGGAATTAGATGCGTTGTCAAAATCATTTCAGATTATTTTCCAAAGTTTTAACATATATTAGCCGTCAATTTCATATACGTACAGTTACATACTAAATCATAACCACAAACAAATAATATGCCAAATAAAAACCATAAAAAAGTAAAACTGTGTCTCTCTCACACCTTCAAAAAAGTAAGACATTCATTTTTGTACGTGTCTCTCTAATATTATTTACTAACTTGAGTTTATGACTATTTAGTACCACATACTTTTATTTTATTTTTCTAAATGGTACCTGTACTTTGTTTCTCGCCTATTAGTATCACGAGCTCTTAATTTGGTTCAATTTAGTACCTCCGTCTATTTTCCATCCCAATCCGTCAAATTTGTTTAACGGGGACCTCATGTGTTTAACCACGTGCCAAAGTAAGGATGATACATACTTACTTTGGCAGACCAAAACTTTCAGTAAAAATGGTGAGAACCAAATGATAATGGGGCTCAATAGGATGTTATATAGTATGTATCATCTAGAAAATGGTATGCTACATAGTATGTATCATCCTTACTTTGGCAGACCAAAACTTCCAGTAAGAATGGTGAGAACCAAGTGATAATGGGGCTCAACATGATGTTATATAGTATGTATCATCCAGAAAATGATATGCTACATAGTATGTATCATCCAGAAAATGGTATGCTATATAGTATGTATCATATTTATTTTGGCAGACCAAAACTTCTAGTAAGAATAATGAGAACCAAGTGATAATGGGGCTCAATATGATGTTATATAGTATGTATCATCCTGAAAATGGTATGCTACATAGTATGTATCATCCTTACTTTGGTAGACCAAAACTTTCAGTAAGAATGGTGAGAACCAAGTGATAATGGGGCTCAACAGGATGCTATATAGTATGTATCATCCAGGAAATAGTATGCTACATAGTATGCATCATTCTTACTTTGGCACGTGGTTAAACACGTGAGGTCCCTGCTAGACAAATTTGACGGATTGGGATGGAAAATAGACAGAGGTACTAAATTGAACCAAATTAAGAGTTTGTGGTACTAATAGGCGAGAAACAAAGTATAGATACCATTTAGGAAAAAAAATGAAAATATGTGGTACTAAATAGTCATAAACTCTACTGACTTAATGCATTAACATGTTGAAAATGCTTGCTATATGAATGGGTTAAAATGTCTAAGATGTTTACTGAATTAATATATTACATGTTCAAAGTGATTGCTAAATGAATCTATTATAATAAAACACAATGGCAAGACAAAGAGAGGTCGGGATCGCGTGGGGATCTGAGTTAGATTGGGGCAGATGTACGATCTAGAACATTTTGAAACTCCTATTCAATGCCATTTAAAAGTATTAATGACATTTATTAAGTGCTTTTAAGAATTGTATTAAAAAAAGTTAATCAATTACTAAAAAAAAATACAGCTGTATTAATAGTTATATTTAAATTTCTACACCATTTAAGAAATTTTGAAACGTCCATTTCCACCATAATACAATGGAATTTTTTTGGGTGGATGAATTGAATGGCTTTTGAAATCTAAAATTTTTCTCTCAAACAATATATTTTGAACCCTTAATGCTTTCCATCTAATTACTATGGTCGGGTTGGTGAGGTCAAGTTTAAATCCCCAAAATTGTTCATCTCTCCTTTGCCTTCTCCAAAAGTGGGTGGCCAAGATTGTATTAGGATTTAGGCCTAAGATATGATGGAGGATTCAAGTGAGATGAACGGCTTGGGCTTGGGCTTGGATAAGAGTAAAACATGTATTTTAGAAAAGAAACCCCGGCCTTAATTTTAAAGACCATGAACTTCTTGGGCAATTAAACTCTCTTTGCCGTAACTCCCTCTCTAATCTCTATTCACTTCTTCTTTATTGACTTGAAAACCGAAAACGCCTCTAATGGAGCCTCTTAACTCTCCCACTATAAATATAAGCCTCTACACAATCACTCTCATGTTTAGTGAGATATTCCATCTGTTCTTGATTTCCAAAAGTTACTTGTCAGAACCATCTCATGAAAGGTCTTCAAAAGGTATGCAATTTGAAAGTATTCCCTAAATTTAAGTAGTTCAATATTATGGGATTTGATATAATTATTGTGATTTTGTTTTATTTTTTAGGTCCAAATTTCAGAATTTCTTTGGTACATAGCTCTTTCTAAATTCTAATGAGTTTCAAGATAGTACATAACTATAAATGTGAAAACTGTTTTTCGATGTAATGCGCGTTTCCATGATTGATCCTTTTTATATTTTTGTTGTTCCAATTAAGTAGGAATTTCATTATTCCCTTTACCAACAATTTCAGTTCTAATGGAGGAAAAAAGGAGATCGAAGTTACATCGGGGAAGTCCTTGGATTGTACATCGAAGATTAAACAATTTGTGGCAATTTGTCACCCTCTGTCCATTGCTTTTTGGTATCGTAGTGATGTTCGGAAGAAACATAAGCCTTTATGTTTGCACACGATTTTTCTGGGGAACCGGTGTCTGAGATAGATTTGGGTATTTTTGTTCCTACATTACACATAACTTTTGGGCTGACATTTTAATATATATTTTTTGGGTGCGTATTGTTTATGCATTCATGTGATTTTTATTATTTTTGTGGTTTATGGGCGAATGCGAATATTTTTCTTCCACTCTGCCATAATTTGATGTAGCACTCACGGAGAAAGAAATATGCTAAGAGAAGTTACCTAAATAGCTAGACAGGGAAAGATAAGAACGACAAGAAGTAAAAAGAGACATAAATGTATGTTTAATTAGGAACAAAATTGGTAGAAAAAAACACAAGAAATCAGTGGCCTTTTATCGAGGTTTGGTTGGAACTAGAAACTTAAGGAAAGAAAGAGTAAGGTAGAGAGAAATGAGAGATGGGCTAATAAGTTTGTGTTGAATACTAGCACTTGTGCTTTCTCTCTTCTTGATTTGCGATCATTGTGGGTTAGCACTATGGTGTCTTTGAGTCCTTCCTTTGCTTTGATTAGTATCAATTTGATGAAATTGATCTTCAATTATTTATACAGACTTTGTGCAATCTGGACTATGATTCATCCTTTTATTACATGTCTTTCTAAAATGTTACATAGGGACAATTTTTCAAGCAACGACTCTGATGAAATATGCATCAATTTAGTTGCCTAACTAACTACTCTAATCCATTCTCTCTTTTTTTTTATATAAAAGTGTGTACTTTACCAATTGTATTTTTTCCATTTTTTTTGTCGTATTATGCTATTTATTTTAGTACAAGTGCTACATTGTGTAGAATCTATTGATAAGCTTAAGAGGTCATCCATTGTTGGTCAACTTATACTCTAGCAGAACCATGCATTTGTGGACTGGATCTTAACACGTTGGGATTGAGTACAGTCAACATGTGTAGAAGGTGGACCACCTAAGGTCACACTAGAAACTTCCATGGGTCCATTCATTATCGAGTTGTACTACAAACATGCTCCAAGAACTTGTAGAAACTTCATTGAGCTATCTCAAAGAGGTTATTACGACAATGTCAAATTCCACCGCATTATTGAGGATTTTTTGTTGTGCAAGGTGGAGATCCCATCGGGTACAGTCGTGGTGGCTTAATCAATATATGGTTTGAAATTTGAAGATGAGATAAAACCCAAGTTGAAACATATCGGTGTCTTTGGTATTCTCTCCATGACAAATAATTTATATCCACCCGGTTTGATATTAAATAGAGTTTTTGTTGTATTGTTTTGCCATATCAATTTTGAATATGTAGTTTTGCGATTTTGTTCCTATCGTTTGTCGAGGTATCTCGCTTACATCACATGAAATTTTATTAGATCGTGCATGTTTGAATTTATCTATTAAGAATATCTTTATCATCATTGTTCAGATAGTGATAGTGACGACTTATTTTACATCACTATCCATAAGCAATTATTTGATCTAGCTAAAAAAATTAGTACATGCTAATTTTCAGAGTAGTTATGAATGTTGATGGTGTAGGTGACTGAGTAGAAGACAATATGAATTGGGAATGAGTTTATAGTGTTAGCTTGAAAAGTAGCATTATCAAAGATAATAAATTCAAAACACACATTACAAGCCCTTGCATAGTTACTAAACCACTAATTTTCTGTTTATTTTATTTTTTCTTTCTGAAAGGACTAAGCTCGGTAGATTTTTAATGTTTCGTTGGCATGAATTAGACTATATACTTTTGTTTCTTACTGTACTCTATTTGAGTTGAAGCACATCTTATCCCACTTCATCAGTTCTCATGGATCTCAGATTTCTTTGGGGTGAAGTGTCATACTTGCTCATTTTAAGTTACGGTTTCTTAATTATGTTTTTCTTTTTCTTTTTATTTTTGTAGTATTTTTCTAAACTTTGGTTTTTTCTAAACAAGGTATACTACTCATGAAAAAATTACATACTATATAGCCTTTACTTTACCAAAAGATTTGGAAAAAAAAAAAGCAAAAGTGAAAGATGACATTAATTTTAGATGTTCCTCCTTAATTTATTGCTTTGACTTCATATATTTAGGAAAGAGCCGTGAAAGAATGCAAAACACAAGAAGTTGGTTGAGTGAGCCTTAAAACGATACAAGAAGCATTGTAAGAAAACATAGGCTTCTAGGTTTTATTTTATTCCATAGAAATGGTATGGGCATCCTATTTCTAATTTTAATTGTTCCAATCACACGTAGACTCAAAGTCTTGCAACCGGCAGTTGTTTGATCCTTACATAGACTTTGTTATGTTTCATATTTAATTTTCTTTTCCAGTATGCTTAAGACTATACTTTTCATGGTTTGTCGTGTTGTTTCTACATGGGTCAGATTTTCTTAATTATATCTGTTTGCAAAAATAGTATGGTTTGAACTAAAAGAACTATGCCCTTTGGGTTGCCATAGTATATAGTGGTCGTGTTTGCATACTAAATTGTGTATTCATGAGAGGCAAGTTGGTAGTTGAAAAGGTTGGCAAACATATAAGCGATACTACCTAAGCAGAGGCGGACAACACAAAGCATGGGGTGGTAACCTTAAAACAATAATAGCTTAAGCGGGGTGAGCAGGAAGATAATAGGAGAGGATTATTGTTGTACAAGGGATACTCGATCTCATCTCCTAATAATTGTAGTGGCCGCCATTGTTTCATGTTTAAACCAGTAGGTCTCCGTAGGCAAATTGTTATCAAAAACACAATTTGGAGAGCCTAGAACACCAGGCATTCCCTTTCACCTGATAATATTGGATAGAAATACTCATGTTCCTTATCTCAATATGTTATTTTCTAATATACATATAGCTTAGTGGGGTTGAGGCATTTGGGTGTCATTTATATTAGTTTGTTTTATGTGGTTCACATATGGTTGAAGAATGAATTTGTTTATTCATAATATGACCAATTTTGTACTTCGTGTTTTTGTGGTTTAGCATTTTTTTGTGTGTGGATGTTCATTCTAAACTTTTGTTGAATCATATACTTTCAGGCATAGTACAAAATATCAGGATATGGGTATTTATCGATATTCAATTTCTGGATATGTATCGTGGATATATCCCTCTCTTTGGGGATATTTGACATTGTTTCACATGCAAATATCATGGATATATCTAAAATATCGACAAATATCGTGGATATTGTGGATATTTCTTGATATATCATGATACATTATTTATATTTATTTGAAATATAATGGTAAATATTAAATAAAATTGTTATATACACAAAATATCGCCAAATATCTCTAAATATCCCCAAATATCATAAATATCGTCGAAATATCACTGATATTTACAGTCGTATATATCTCTGAACATATCGTGATATTTATATATCTTTTTCTAAAATCTGGATAGATATCCCCAAATATCGCGATATATCGGGATATTTTGTACTATGCTTTCAGGTCCACATCTTTAAGAATAATAGTTTATGTATGCGTTTAAGATTACAATCGCGAAGTGTTCATGCATTGAGTGCTGACATACTGTGTTTGGTCGAGGTTAGCACCAACCTATTATTGATGAATAGAGTTATGATCCTAAATTAATTGCAAATGTTTTGACTTTGTTTTTATATAGCATGTATCCAAGAAAATGGTAGGAAGTACTTTTGTTTTCTTTGTCAGCACATTTTCAATTTTAATTGCATTGAGGGTCATCATATAAGCATAATGGTTTGCCCTGATTTAGTTAGAATTTGTTCGTGGAAGAAGTAGTGGCTAGCATGGTAGGTGTTAATGATTCTTTCTAGGGTATTTTGAGTAGTAGAATATTATATGGACCAGAGATATATAAGAAGCTAGCAATGGCAACATGTCTATAAAACCAATTTTTGGTTCGGGAATGATTTGTGTGTATTCATTGTAGTCACTCTTCACCATTTGAAGTCAGACTTTTTATTTTCCTATTTTTTTACAGGTATGTTTGTGACTTCCACAATAGTGGTTTTCAAGATAAGGGTCATTTTCTTTTCTTTATAGATTTTGAAATGGAATGAATGTGTTTTTTTTATCGTATATGCTAACTAATTTGTTGAAAGGATTTCATTTTTGTGTTGTTGTCGTTACTCATCCTCCATTGTTGGATTAAATGGTTTCATGAGTGGTGTCATGTAGAACCAAAATTTTCAGAAGGTAGTGTAAATAGGTTTTCACAATCCCCATACCTAATTTGGGACTAAAGGTACACATTTGCATCTCTTTTTCACAATACAATAAGAATCCCTAGGGCTCTTCTCAAGAAAGTCGGGAAAAAAATCTATGAATTATAGAATTCTTATGGTATTTGAAATCGATACAATTTTCGAATCAACTGGGAACAAAAAACAGTTATTGTAGTGCAGACTTTTTGAGATTTGACTAAGTTGATGGCTAGGAAGAAAGACAACACTATTGTTGATGGCTAGATCTATTTTTATAAGTACTTTCAAATAGTGGAAATTTCACTAAGCTAAGTTGACTTGATCGAGCTTAAAGTCGAGCGATGTTAAATTGCTCTTTTTTTCCCGATAATCCTAGATGAGAAATTTAGCCTCCTAAAGTCTAACATTATTCTTTTCCACAGGACTGCAACACCTAGCTAATGCATATATTGGAATGGGTATTCACCCAGTTGCATCAAACACACGTCTCAATAAAAAATGCCCAAGAGAAATTAGTATAAGGTGTTTGCATTGGCTTGACAACAAGGTACCACCAACCTTATAGTCCATCTAATACAAGTGGATTGTGGAAATTGAGTGGGTTTAACTTAATGCATATTTGGTTAACATTGTATTGTTGTGTATTTTATTTCATCACAGTTTTTTACTTTTATCTGTACAAAGAGTAGACACATCTTTAATGAAGTTTATTGAAGGTGATATTTGGTGGGAGTCATAGTTGTACAAGTTGCATTGCTTGCAAATTGTAAGCATTAAGTAGCTCCTTAACCATATATTGTGTCTTTGTATGCAATATATTTAATTAAAGAGGTCTATTTTGCAAAATACATATACCATTGTCAAGTTTCTAGACATATTCTATGATTTAAAAAACTATACCAATAAGCATGGCCACTAGAGATGTAGATCAATTGGATATAATAACATCATTAACAATTAGCTATATTTTTTTTATTTAAAAAAAATCCTACTAAAGTATCTAAATAAAAATATGTACTGTGTTGACCATAAGAGCTCATATTAATATAATTAAAAATTATTCAATTAAGTCAAAAACTGCAACTACACATGTTAAAGTTGACATGTCTTATAGGAATATATGTTTTTTTTTTTGTGAACATTAAACAAATTATATTGAGTAATTATATATATTAACTTTGTTTTTTTAAGAAACCTAAAGACAACCGTGCCGAAGGCACGGGTTATACCTAGTGTATTAAATAGATAAAAATGGTTACCGTAAAAGATAATCCGATTATAAGATTCAAATTTCCAATTTTCTTCTAAATTTTGCCGACTCTGAATTTTACGATTTTTTTTTTCCAATTTTTTGAAATTTCCAAATATGGAGAAAAAATTTGTATATCCGAAAAACAATTAGTTCATAATTGGAAAGAATATTGACATCCGAATTAAAAGAATAAAAACAAAATAGAAATTAAAAAATTAGAAATTTTGGAAAAGATATTGCCATTCGAAACAAATCGAATTTTTTTCGGAAAGACCTTGATCCGATCCAAAGTCAACCTAAGGGTTTCTTATATCCCTATAGAATTCAATTCTCACTCTTAAATTTAAGCATATATGGGACCGGACGGATAATGACGGGCAATTGGGCATATTTAAAGGATATATACGGGACCGGACATATAATGAGCAATGACGGGCAAGTGGGGATGTTACCCAACTGTCCAAAAATGAAAACCGCCCACTGAAAACTATTTTCCCACACAACTAACTAACCTGTAAAAAGAGGCAAGGGAAAAAAGGGTTTATGAAAAACCCTAACTTCCAAACCAAAAAAAAATGGAGAAGTCTCTGATAAATTTAGATAAAGGAACAAACTGCTCAGCATGGAACTATTGCGGGCAGAGACTAGCAACGGGCTCAACAGATGGGTCTCTCTCCATTTTCGATTCCATTGACCCAAACTCCTCTTCTTTCTCCTGCACTTCCAAATCCAAGGTTTGTCCAATTTGTTTGCTTTTCTTTTTAAAATTTGATTCTAATTTTGTGAAATTATTATGTAGGCCATATAAAGATGTTTCATTTGCTTATTGTGTTGGTTACACTTTGTTCATTCTGAGTTACACTAATTTTGACCAGGTAAGTGAAGCAGGTATTTTGAAAGTTGTTTGGGTTCCTCCGGAGTATGGTGACGCTGTTGCATGCATTTGCGCGGACGGAACTTTATTACTGTGGGAAGAAGTTGGAGAAGGTATTGTAATCCAACTCAATTTCTGGACATGGTTAACACTGTATATTTTATATTGTTAAGATACAGTATTGTCATGAATCTGATGATACTCACAATTATAGTAGTGATGCTGCTGTTGAGATTGTGAATACAGAGTTAAGTATCGTGAACATTTGCTTAAAACTAGGAATCCACTCTAGAGTTGTTGATGCAAATTAAAGTCTGCTTTGTGCATAAACTCGTACTCTTTTAATGTTTTGGGTCGTGGATAAAAAACATCGGACTACTTTGTGTGCTCTATCGAACACAATGGGAAGGGTGCGAGGTGAGGTGAGCATGAGTTATCAAGTAGCATAATATCACTGCAAAAGATCAGACAAAAAGGTAATGTTGGCTTTTTTATTCTTGTTTTTCTCCTCTCTATAAGCTTCACATAATCTGCTTACCCTGTAGAACTGTATAAGTGGAACCTAGTGTTCTATTTAATTACAGTAATAAGTTTATGCTGCTCGAATATGATATGCCGGTCTGTACTTTGGAATTACTATAAAAAGGCACTCATGATGTTATTATTTTGTAGATTCTCAATCAATCAAATGGATTAAGTGCAAACACTTTGAGAACAATGAATCTAAGGCTTTGGATCTTCAATTTGGAGCTTCTTTTACAAGTTTGAAATTGGTGAGTACAAGCACTGAAAATTCTGTAGGTTCCTTCAATATTATTCACTAGGAACTGCTGAAAGACTTTGCTGCCAATTGGTAATGAGTAGAGCAAACCCAGGAAGTATATGTAGTAATTCCCCCAGGAAGTATATGTAGTAATGCAAGTCTTTGATTATTCCATGTAGAGCCTAACATGTGGACAACATACTTGGGTAACGTGGAGTAATTAAATGGGCCCTTTTGGCCCAAAGACATTATCCTGCTTTGATACAATCGTAAACTATAAAGCATCCAACTGAAAACCAATTGGTGATGTGTGGAGCGGCCCCAAGAACTATACAATAAAGTGATGGCTTTAACTACCCCATGTGGGACTATACTAGCATCTCAACAGTAGTACTTGTAGTCTATGCCTTAGAATAAGCATTATGTTGTATTTTTGCTTACTGATGTATAGCATGGGTTTCACTTTTTATAGGTTGCTGCATATTCAAACGGTTTTGTAAAGGTGTACGAGCTCCAAGATCCTTTGGATCTGAAAAAGTGGCAACTTCAGGTTATATCCAGATCTGTCTTATGATTTATATATACTTTATTTGTTTGGCCCAATTATCTACCTTTGTTTTTCTTTTTGGCTTGATCTCATGTGCATTGCTCCCGTTTGTAGGTTTTATTCTTTTCTCTGACATAGTGACATGCATACTCCTTTTGTTCTAACTGTTCTTTTTCTTTGTCATCTTGTTGTCTTACAAAATCTTTGACGAAACTTGATGTGCGTTCTTAGTTTCATTGCATTTCGTGGTTTCTCCCAACATCATACAATTTGTTTTCTGTTTTTATTTATTTATTTTTTTCTTCCTTTTGAATGTTCTTTTCTTCAAAAAAAGAAACAGAGAAAAAAAAACTTTGTTTAGGAGATTGAAATCTGCTCCAATGTTTTTCACTTTCTCCTATACCCCTTGATTCATCATTTGCTATTAATCAATATAACATTGAGCAAATGTTGAAGTACATTTCAAGATAGTATAATGCCTAACTATTTTTCAATCTTCAGTATGAATGTTTCTTTTATCACTAAAGATGTATTATATTACCTTGGCCATGGAGGAAGTAGTAGGATGAAATGTCCTAAATTTCTGAAAGTCAGAAACAGCAGAACACAAGCACAGAAAACAGCCTTTTGTATAATTTTGATGACTGGATATTACTTAACAAGTTTGAATGATATATTTCATCGATTAATATCAAGTGTTACAACAGTTTACAAAAGTGTGTCTTGTAGCAAGATGCCACTTGACCATTCAAGCGTGCAGATTCCCCTCATTACATTGAAACTGTTATCCTTCGCGCTTTTATTATCATGATTATATTATTATTGTTTTTAATTTCTTCTGTATTGATTATTTTGATTTATATTTCTTTTCTACATGGTAGAATATTGTAAATGAGACTGACCTGTCACCTTCAAATTGATACCTTACTCAGTTGAGTTGGATCTGATTCTTAGAATTTCTGTTTTTTAAGTCACCGCACCTTTACTTTAGAGTTATGGGATGGGAGGGATGTTCATATATAAGCATGACATACTGGCTTTCAGACATCAATGCTGCATTTATTCCATTGGTTGAGACAAAATATTGTTCATTGACAGTGTTGTCCTTGTTGTCAGGCAGAATTTCAAAATGTTATTGATTCAGTACCAATGATGGGGAAGCCTTCATGCCTATCTGCATCAATTTCTTGGAACCCACAAAGAGGTGAAAACAATCAATCAAGTTTTTCCCTGGGATTTAATTCCGAACTTCCCCAGTTTAATTCCTCTAAGGTACAGGAAGCTTAATATATTTATTTATTGTTCTAGCAGACCTTTCCTTGCTTCACTAGCATATGATAAATTGATTTTTTTGGAGAAATTTTGGTACCCTTATTTACGGAAATATCAAGAGTCGCTGGAAATTGGATAGTGAAGTTTTGTTTCCTGCATCGATTTTCTATATGCCAGCATGTATTGCTACAATGGAAAATTTTGTGTCATTTGTTCTGTGTGCTGGATGGCAACACCTTCAAATAAGCATATTATAGCTAAATTACATTGACACGAATAGGTGTGTCTGTTTTCGACACGGATACAGAGTCTCTGACATGGCGAAATATAAAAAAATTGAGGTATATCACTTGCAATATGTGTCTGATATGTGTCTGACATGGATTATTTTCAGAATATGGTGTGTCCATGTAACATAGTATTATAGGGGTCGATCATCTTAGGTGTTCATTTTTTAACCATTGTAATTCCACCTTATATGTGTTCACATAATTCATCTTTTTAGTTGTTATGTTGAAAAGGATCTCGGCATAATGGTTGGAAGAACCTTTCATCCATGCCTAAACTATACCTAACGGGACCTGTTGTTGAGTGTGTCTAATTAAGTGCTCATGTTGTCTAGCCATGACAATGGAATAGACACCTCTATTTTCGGCACTGTTTGTATACCTGCACTTTTATGTCAAGGACTTAAAGTATATCATCTTTAATATGTTAAAGTGGCTTACTGGTTAAGACTTGGGAGGTTGGACCCAAGGTCTTAGGTTGAAATAAAAAAGTTCATTTTTATCAAATCCAACTCCCTTTTATTTGCTTTATGAATGATATATTTGAGTTTACAGGTTTGGGAATTTGATGAGGCCCACCAGCGGTGGCTTCCAGTTGCAGAGCTAGCTCTACCTGGAGACAAAGGTGACCAGGTTTATGTTGTTGCATGGGCACCGAATATTGGCAGGTATCGACCTATTTAATGGTGATCTTTTCATACGGCTAGCAGCTATAATCAATATCCAAAACCACTTAATAGCTAATACCGGTAATTTGACTTTCGGTTTTCGGACCTTGATTTCTGAACCAGATAGCAATATCTGCTGAACTTACCTGACCTCGAGTTATTTTTTCTTTAGTTATCTTAAATTTTCCTTCAATATACGACAATCTTCCTTCATGCAAATAAGTGAACGAGCAAATTGGGATAATTTTAAAGTAGTTTGAGCTATTCAACTGGCAGTAGTGCTTTACCTGTTGTGACTTCTTGTAATGTAGTGGGTGAAAAAAGGGACAATTCATGTACCCGCTGTGAATTTAAGAAGGCAGATTTCCGCCAGTCAATGCTTTAAGAGATAGTCTTCCCTTATGATATAGGTTTACAAAGTAATCGGGATTTCAGCAGTTCATATTGCAATCTTCAGTATTGTTGGATCTGGCAACCTAGTCCACTGAAAGTTCTTTTTCCCGTTATTTTGGGCATGCAGTACCTGAATTGTTCCCTAGTCAACTTTAAGATGCGACACCTATAGGAGAAGCCCTAAACTGCAGCTCCATGTTGTCAATCCTAGGATTCTTCATTCTGGTACCATGAAGTTTTTAACGCTGAATCAGTTAAGTTCAGAAACATATTGCAGAGCAGAAGAGATGCTGAAAAAGGAGAAGTTTGCTAACAACTAGGGTCTATTTTGTTTTTAATGTAATTTATTGTTATTTCATAAAGCTGGTTACTGTACTCCAGGTCTTTGTTTAATATGTATCACTGGGAATTTTCAAAACTTCCCTGAGCTTATCATGCTACAGTGCTACACCAAAGACGATATAGAAGCCTTATTCCAATGTCAGAGGAAAAGATTAATTATTTACATAATGCTCTTGATATATTGTCCATGAACTTTGTCTGCCCAGTAACTGATACTCAATTAAATTGATATATAACTATACATTCTAAATTTGTTAACTTTCTATCAGACCATATGAGGTAATAGCGGTTGCAACGAGCAAAGGGATTGCAATATGGCATATTGGGCTGATGCCTGACACAGATGGAAAGCTCTCGGTGGAGAAGGTTGCTTTACTCTCTGGTCATGAAGGCGAGGTGATTTTTTTTGAAATAGCATGTTTATGTTCCTCTTACATTCGAAAGATTAATATGGGGCTATGGACGCCACTACTTGTCGTAATTGCCACCTCCCTGATTGTTGGCATTCTTTTGGGCACACAATTGTATTCATTCTACTTCAAAACCTCTATCTTGGAAACAATTTTCAATAATGTTGAAAATTAATTAAGACATTAACCTCTGTTTTTAAGGTATGGCAAATGGAGTGGGACATGGGAGGAATGACACTGGCAACAACTGGAAGTGATGGGGTGGTAAGATTGTGGCAGTCTAATCTAAATGGGGTGTGGCATGAGCAAGCTACCCTTGAAACTGCATCCTCTTAGACATAAAAATTGAGTGGGGTATCTGCTGTATCTGTAGTTTGATTGGGGTATCTACTGTATTTGTAATTGATGAATGATGAAATGCCTCATTTTCTGCTTTTACACTATCACACATGGATCTAAGTATCAAAATATCACTCCTAATTTTCTTTTTAAATAGTAGATTAGTAGTCTGTGTTAGGTAGGGATTTTCTAATTTTTTGGCACAATTGCAGTAAATCACTGTGTTAACGTAAATTTGATGATAAGAATATACTTATCATTATACTTTGTTCTAATTTTCTAGATCCTTTGAATTAGTTCTTCAAAAGATGAGTAACAAAGGTTGGGCCTACTAGGCCGTGCCGTCAGGGTGTATTGTGGTCCTTTTAGATCAAGTTAGGCAACTTTAACGTGCGCTGTCAGGTAGTATGCTATCTGACCCGGCATTTTATAAAATTTAATTGCAAATGAAAATTGGATTGGCATAATCAATTTTCAGTTAATCATGAACAAAATTACTACAGATGTTTTACTGCAAAATGGATTTGCATTGTAGGATTTGACAGTTAAATTGATAAACAAGCACTTTTACAATTTTACTACAAAAGCATTGAAAATAAAGTCCCTGTTAAAATGATGTGGCCACATCGCGAACAGTGGAAACGATCATCCCTGAAAAATTCCTGAAAGAGTGCTAATCTCAGAGCCACATATAAAAGTTTTATAATAAAACCAAACTGTTTTGCCGTAATACCGTGTGCATGCTGCATAGTTGAAAATGCTGTGATATTGTGGAAATTTCTACAATAGATGCTAAGAAATTCGCCATCAACTTTCCCTGTGTTGACTGTGCAATCTGCTTACGCTCTCTTTGAGTATAACTGATATGATTTCAAGGGTCGGCAGAAAGATTCTCAACTGTGTCAGTGTGTGTTCGAAAAGGGGCCGGTTCTAGAGACTCAAATTTTTTGGACTCAAAGTTTACTCAATTTTTTGGACGGCTGGATTAACATCATCTAACGGTAAACATGCAAAAACCAATCTATTATCTCTGTTGGTTGACGTAATGTGGGACTCACCAATTTTACTTACTTCAATTTGTATTGTTTGTTTGACTTGTTACACGTAACTGTTCTGAACTCCATACACTTCTTCCTATTTTCTCGCACCTTCATTCTACTATTTGCCTTGGGTGCTGTTCGCTCCTTAGCACCTAACTCTCGCATATCTTGCCTTGAGACACCCCAACGCTCACTCATGACGTCGACCAATTCCACATCCAGACTACTTCATCTGTAACAAATTACTTGAATGAGGTTCATAAAAAAAATGATTGGGTACGAGGCAAGGCCCAAAATTTCGATATCGGTTAATATATCGCTGTACCCAAAAATCGAGATATATCGGATATATCTTTTTTTGGTGACCAGTCCAAAGTTTCTAAAATATCGGATATCTCACCGATATATCTCGGATATCTCGCCGATATATCTCGGATATATCGGATATTTCGGAAATTTCAATATTAAATTATTAACAATTGGTCAAAAAGTCAACTGATATATATCGATTATATCGGCGATATAAACTTTCATATCGGAAATTCCGATATATCTCGAAAAAAAAAGGGATTCAATATTCGGTGGATATATGTCGGAAATATCGATATCGGTGTACCAATTTACCGAGATATCTCGGTGATATTTTGGGCCATGGTACGAGGTATCAAGCCCCTAAAACCCGTAAAAGTCATTTTTTAATATTCAAAAGCTAAAAACCTAAAATGAAGTCTCAATACAAAGGAATAAACAATAATCAAATCATAACACCAAAAAAAGAAAGTAATCGTGATTCTCTCGGTTGGTTGTTGTTTTTTTTTTTGTTATTTTCCATTAATAGTGATACTGAAAGGGTAAGGTGTTGTGACAGAAAGAAAAGTGGGAGTGGTTGGCTGGTTGCGTGGTGCTGTAATAGTAATGGGAGCGGAGTGAGCATGAGAGAGAAGGAGAAGAACTCTGTTGCAACTTTTGTTAGCAATTTGCCGAATTATTCGCGAATAATTCAAGAATCGAATTTTTGAAGGGCAAAACATATAATACTTCCGAAGGTTTGAAAGATTCGCAATAATTCGCGATTTTTTGTCTTGAAACGAATAATACGGATTTTGCCGAATTTTTCAAATTCGGCTAAAAAAATATATATATAATAATGAAAATTTGATTGCGTTTTTATTATTTTTTTATATACTTTATGTTCTCACTCTTACTTTAAGTTCCTCATTCTTACATTTTTAGTGATAAATTAATCCAAAAGCTTAACTTTTATATTTTTTGGGCAATATTTAAATTGTCATGTTGTGTGTGTATTTTGAAATTTGAACGGTAATTTTAATATAAAAACAAATAAATGAAAGTACTTATGTGGACCATTCAATTGGTTTCAATGTTTTTGTAGCTAAATTGTTTAGATATATTTGTTATGTTGTAAAGAATGACAACTATTATTAATATTTACTAACATAATATCACGAATTTTTGACTTTTGAATTTTTGCAACCAAACGTTTAAAACGCGTATTAATTAAACACCGTATAATTGCTGTATTGCGAATTTTTTACCAAATATTTGACCATACCGTTTTTTTGAATCACCGAATAATTCTCAAATTATTTCCGTACTGAATTTTTGCCGTATCCCGAATTGCTAACAAGGGTTGCAACCAATTAAGTGTGACGTGTAAATATGTAAATAAGTGATAGAAAAGAAAATGAGTAAACAAAGAAAAATAAATTGGGTGAGTCCCACATGACATTATCCAGAAAGAGGAAATAGAATTGTTTTACCTATGTAATTGAGAACCATTAGATGATGTTAATATGGCGGTCAAAACATTGAGTAAATTTTGAGTCAAACAAACTTGAGTCCCTAGAACCGGACCGTTCGAAAATGTCTAAAGGTTTGATTGTCTGCCATAGCCGAATTTTGATCTATGGTTATTTTTCGCAATAAGGAATATATATAACTAGTTGGGAATAACACATTGACATCGTATTATCGTAATAAAACTATTGCTCTTGTATTAGTAGAGCGGAAGATATATTGGATTAATTTTTATAATTTTTAAGAAACCAACACCCTCTCTTCACACAAAAAAAAGATAAAAAAATAAATGAACAAATGTGATATCGCCAATATATCAATCCATTTTATCTCTGTTTTACAAGAATTTGCCTTGACCATGAATGTACTGTTTCATGAATGAATGATGGGGTGTTTAACGCAAACGAAAACTGAATTTGATATATATCAGAAATATATGTCTAAATTTCAATAGTCAAATATATCGGATGATATTTATATTTGGCACTTTGAATTACAAGAAAATGGAGCATGCGTCTGTAGATTTAGGATTTCAGTACAAATATGATATGAAGATGACATTAGATGACAACGTGGATCACACCAGAAAGCTTGGTGCACTTCTATAGCATATCGTGTGCTCACAGACTATGCCACTTCAGAAACACTGCTGGATTTAAATTAGAAAAGGGCAACAAGTACTTGGCACTTACAGAAAATGATATATAAAGTTATTTGATATTTTGATCCACAGATGATGATGTGTGTTCCATTCCAGCGATTTGGACTTAAAGTCCTTTCCGCACGAATCAAAGAATTTGGCATATTACAAAGAACAGTCCGACATATTTGTCAGCCAACAAAGAAAAACGACTACAATCAAAACTGATAACAGTACACCAAGGCCCAAAATATCGATATCAATGAATATATCGGTGTACCCAAAAACCGATATATATCGGATATATCGGAAATATCGGATATATCTATTTTTTTTGTGACTAGTCAAAATTTTGTTTTGTATGTCGATATATCGGAAATATCATCGATTATATCGGAAATATTGTCTATTATATCGGAAATATCAACAATATATCGGTCAAAGTCAACAATTTATATCAGATATATCGGATATATCGGTCAATATATATCGTCATATCAGAAATTCCGATATATATCGGGAAAAAAGGGTTCTATATTCAGTGGATATATATATCGGAAATATCGATGTCGGTGTACCAAAATACCGATATATATCGAATATATCGGCGATATTTTGGTCCATACCATACACTACTAAAAAAAAGAGTAAGCACAACTAAAAAGTGAGATATTAGAGTTTTTACCTCGGTTTTCTAGTACACAGAAAACTGAGATAACATCCACCGAAATAATAGAGTTCTCTAAAACCGAGATAATAAACTACTAAATTATCTCATAAGTTTGACATCTTAGCTAAATCTACTATCTCAGTTTTCTAAATAAAACCGAAATTATATAGAAGAAAACTGAGATGAATTGTGGTTGAAACCAATTAGTATAGAAAGAATCTGAGATGTTTTCATTGAAACCGAGATAATATACACAACCTTTTATCTCATCTCTTTATTTAGCCGACATAGTTTGTAATTTTTTTATTTTTTATTTTTCAATTGTGTTTGCACTGTTCATTTTATTATGAGAAGCTGACAACCTGCATATACAAACCACTCCCCAAACAACCACATTCCCTTTCATGTTTATAAACATTAACACCAATCAACAAAAGCAAGCCAACACAAGTAAATTTCTGTGAAGAATCTAATTCCATTAAGATAACAATTGAATGAACAATGTCAAACACTAACAGAACTAATTGTTACATCAAGTCATAAAGTAGCTAAGCTAAAAAGTTATTCACATATTTTCCAAAAAAGCTAATAGAAGCTCCAACATCTTCTCTTTAAAATTGGCACGCATGGAACCTATCAAGCCAAGATGAAGATATTAAATGATTAGTTTGACAATTAACATATTTCAATAATCTAAATACCAAAATAAGTTTTATTTCTCTCACTCTTTAACAACATATAATAAAGTATAACAAATATTTACTCTTTGGTAATTGAAGTATAACAGATAAAACCAGTGTAAAAAATGCTCACCATAAACCGAAAGTTTATCATGCCCAAACGCCTTCCACCACTTCAAATTTAAGTACCTTTTGTTCTTGATTTTTATGCATGATCATCATTGCAAAGTTCTTGACTTGGTTACTGTGCACAAGGAGAAATCTCAAGTCTAGCCTCATGCATATATGCTCTTGCTCTCATTATCCATTTCAATTTGAAAAACAAAGATAGACTAATTAAACTTTGATGGTTGTGTGTTAAATAAAACTTTTTGATTAACCAATGACTAGCAGGGGAAGCTAATATTATGTATATGTACGAAAATAGAAAGTTGACCTGTTTGCCTATTTTGATAGCATCCCTTCTAGTCTTCTTTGATGCAAAAAAATCATCCGTTTCCTCCTACAAGAATAAAAAGAAGTCAAAAAATAAAGAATTCGATAAATGCAAGTCAACATGAAATATCATTATTTTTCATCAAATACTTTACCATGCATATTGCTACGGTATGCATGTAGAGAAACCTAACTTGAGAAAAAAAGTTATACCCAATTGTTACAATTAGGCAAATTAAGTCGTGGCTTATAAAATACGGTGTTCACATGCCTTTACCTCGATAGTCGCTTTTAACTTGTGTGTGTGCCTTGAGAGCTAGTCCTTAACCCATCTGTACGTGTTTAATGCACTAGAAGCAAAAACCTGCATGTCAGATGTTGGTTAATATGTCACCTGATGAAAATTTTGTTTATATAACAATGGCAATAAACTAACTAGAAATGAAGTAAAAACTAAAATCAGTGTCACACCGTACCCCAATTTTTCAGACAAATGTTCAGATAAAATTGCTCGATCCGTATATTCAACAATATAATAAACCAAGACGTGAGTGGGTTTGACTCACACGAGTCCAAACTAGAACTAAAATATAAAGCAACCTCCGAACATCGCATTTTAAAAAAATTCGATAGAGTTTTCTCTGTATTTCCAACATTTTATAAATTTAAAATCAGTCAGAACCAGAAAATCAAATAATATACTTCCATTTAATATATTAAAACCTCAGCCGTAAACCTAACTACTAAAAGATACTGATTCGTAGAATCGGCTACTTAACCATCTCGACAAATGCTAGTTAAATCAAGTAGCCAATCCTCGAATAAAAAGAAAACAATTTATATACGAACAACATCCCAGATACCCTTATATATGTCTTATACAATACAAATAGAATTATGAAAACAATAAACCATTATTCAAACATAATATAACTTTCTCCAATTTCATTCTCCATGAGCCGTTAGAGAAAGTGGAAATTGTAGGTGGTAGCTCGCCAAAAACCACTTTCATCGGCACCTTGTTGAGTTCTGAAGAGCGCCAAGCTCTAATACAGTTCCTCCGAAAGCACAGAGATGTGTTTGCTTGGTCATTCGAAGAAATGCCAGGAATTGACCCCCACGTGGCATGCCACCAGCTCAATGTCTGCAGTGATGCAGTAGTAGTCAAGCAGAAACTAAGAAGGATAGGTGCTGACAGATCCAAAGTAGTAAAAGCTGAAGTTGAAAAACTAAGGGCAGCTAATTTTGTTAGGGAAATCAATTTCCCCACCTGGATTTCTAATATTGTCCAAGTAAGAAAGAAGAAAGGGTCGTGGAGAATCTGTATTGACTTCACAGATCTGAACCGTGCATGTCCGAAAGACATCTACCCTCTGCCACAAATTGACAAGTTGGTGGATGCGACGGTTGGACATGAACTGTTATCCTTCACAGATGGGTCGTCATGCTATAACTAGATCCCCTTACATGAGGTGCCAGTTTCACAACCGAGGATGACCTGTACTGCTATCAGGTCATGCCATTCGGATTGAAAAATGCAGGAGCCACATACCAGCGTTTGGTAAACAAGATGTTCGAAAGATTAATAGGCGACATTGTGGAGGTGTATGTGGATGATCTCCTGATCAAGAGTCTGAAACGGGGAGATCACCTCTCCCACTTGAAACGTACATTTGACGTTCTTCGAGAATATCGTATGAAGCTCAACCCTGCGAAATATGCTTTCCCTGTATCCACCAACCCTGCGACAAGTTGGTGGATGCGACGGCTGGACATGAACTGTTATCCTTCACAGATGGGTCATCAGGCTTCAACCAGATCCCCTTACATGAGGAGGACCACAAGCATGCTAGTTTCATAATCGAGGATGGCATGTACTACTATCAGGTCATGCCATTCGGATTGAAAAATGCAGGAACCACATACCAGCGTTTGGTAAACAATATGTTCGAAAGATTAATAGGCAACATTGTGGAGGTGTATGTGGACAATCTCTTGATCAAGAGTCTGAAATGAGGAGATCACCTCTCCCACTTGAAACGTGCATTTGACATTCTTCGAGAATATCGCATGAAGCTCAACCTTGTGAAATGTGCTTTCGTTGTATCATCAGTTACTGCGAAAGAACACCTCCTTCACATGGACGGAAGAGTGCCAAAAGGTGTTTGATCAACTCAAAACATACCTGGGGGCACTGCCAATCCTTTCAAAGCCTATTGAGGGAGAAGTCCTGGGTCTTTATCTATGTTCATCTGACTACGGTATCAGTTCTGTACTGATACGCATGGATGAAAAGAAGGTTGAAAAACCTATCTATTTCTTGAGCCGGACGCTCCTACCAGCAGAAACAAGGTACCCTAAAATCGAAAGAGTCGCTTTAGCACTTGTTTTTGCCGCAGAGAAATTACGACCGTACTTCCAGTCCCATACCATCAGAGTGATCACAGAGTACCAATTGCGATTAGTTCTAGAACGATTGAACAGGTCAGGAAGGCTAGCTAAATGGTTTGTGCAACTGTCATAATATGATATTATTTATGTCCCCAGAATCTTAGAGAAGGGTCAGGCACTAGCAGAATTCTTGGGAGATTTCCCAATGACCTACACAGGGTACGATTCAACCACCCCGAGTTCCGATGATAGCATCCTTCCTGAATCTCCAAACTCCCGTCTAGACCCATGGGAGTCGAGCTCCGGATGGCGACTATTTGTGGATGGATTAGAGGTGCAGGAGTTGGAGCTGTGTTAGTTACTCCCAACAATATGTGGCTGGAGAAATCCATCTGATTAGGTTGGAGCACCTCTAACAATGAGGCAGAGTATGAGGCGACACTTGCTGGCCTCACAATGGCCCTTGACCTGGGCCTAACACACCTCACAGTTTTTAGTGGCTCACAGCTGGTTGTGTTCCAAGTTGATGGAGGGTATGAGGCCAGGGATGAACGAATGGCCAAATACCTGGAACTGGTAAGGGGTCTTCAAGGAAAGTTTGAGAACATTCAGTTCTATCAGCTACCTCGATCCGAAAATCGACATGCAGATGCTTTGGCATATGTTGCCTCAATCTTTCGGGCAACTTGGTGAGTTACGTTCCATCCCTATAGATTTCGGGGAGAAATCTAGCATTGAATCGATTACAACAGTTTGTGTTGTTCCAGCCATTACTTCAAGTTGGATGGATCCATATAAGTCCTACCTCAAAGACGGAACACTCCCTGAGGATAAAAATATAGCAAGGCGTCTGCTTGCAAAAATACAAAGATTCACCCTCATTGGAGATGAACTGTACAAGAAGTCCTTTATGGGACCTCATCTCAGATGTCTCTCCCCACACCTCGCTGAACAGGTTATGCGAGAAGTTCATGAAGGAATTTATGGCAACCATGCTGGGGGCAGAACACTAGCTCTCAAGATCCTATGGCAATGATACTTTTGGCCTTATATGCAAAAGGATGCACATATTTTTTCCCGCAAATGTGAAAAATGTCAACGATATACTCCGCGCTCCAACAACAGAACTGCACCCATTGGCCAGTCTATGGCCATTTGCACAGTGGGGAACTGGCATCATGGGACCTCTACCACCTGCTCCTGGCAATGTCCGATTCCTACTAGTTGCGATGGATTACTTCACCAAGTGGATAGAAGCAGTTCCCCTTGTCTTCATTTGAGAACATGATGTCAGAAAGTTCATTTGGAACAACATTGTCTGCAGGTTCGGCATACCCAAAGTTATCATCTCAGATAATGGGCAACAGTTCGCTAGAGGATTGGTCGCTGAACTCTGTGAGAAGTTTCACATTACCCATCTGTTCTCAACTCCAAGGTACCCACAAGGCAATGGCCAGGCTGAAGCCTCTAACGGGGTCATCTTGGATAACATGAAGCATAAATTAGATGACACAAAAGGTTTATGGGTTGAAGAACTGCCTAAGGTCCTATGGGCATACTGAACTACACCCAGACGATTAACTGGTGAATCCCCATTTTTGCTGACCTACGGAACTGAAGCTGTCATACCTCCAGAGCTGGTAGCTCCCACTCAGAAGTCTAATGTTGTGCACACTCTAGACAATGAGGAGTTGTTATGTAAAGAAATGGATCTCCTAGATGAAAAACGAGAAGGTGTCGCACTTTGCTTAGCTGCTAACCAGCAGATTCTAAAGAGATCATACGACAAGAGAGTGCGGATTCGATCTTTCAGATCAGGAGATCTAGTTTTGCGTGAGATCCCAGAGCCCAACGGCAAGCTTGGGCCTAACTGGGAATGACCATACATCATCGACAAGGTTGGTCGAACTTGTTTTTATTATCTACGCACTATTGATGGGGACGTTCTTGTCAAACCATGGAACGCGCAGCACCTTCGCAAGTACTATCAGTAAATTGTTATTTTATGATTTTCTATACATTGTTCACTCCTCTCCAAGTCATCAATAAAGTGCTTCATATTGCCTTCGAATTTATTCCTTGCATTAGTTCTTTATTTATGATCCACAATGGACTAAGCCTTTAGGAAATTATCTTCTCACTATCTGTTCAAGAATATTGTATGCCAATTTGCTTTAGAACCAGTGATACTGAGTATGAGAAAGTTGAACTGTACGCTAGATCCTTTTCCATTCCCACGCAGCTGGAACTGTACGCCTTTTCTTTCAAACTGCGATTATCCTCGATGGGTTAAGCCTTTAGAGAATCCGAACACACTAACTGTTCAGTAAACTGTATGCCAGTTTGACTTAGAGCAAGAGATAGTGTTCTTGAGAACCTGAACTGTATGCCAGTTTTTACCACTCTCGAAACATCAACACAGGAGTTGTTGGAAAGATCTGGGTTGGATCCAGATCCTAGCAAGCAAATCATGGGCCTGGAACTGTATCGGCATGATGGCGATGAGGAAGACTCCCCCACTTATGTTCTGGTGATAACCTATTTATTTTTTTTAATAAATAGAACCTATCGTTATTAAACTGCTCATGGCACCAAGTTACTTTCGCAAAAACATATGACTATCTTGCGATCGAACTCCTAATTACAGTTAACTTGAATGGCTCTCATGATATCCTGATCAGATTCTGGTCATGCCTCATTTTAATCTGTTTAGCCTACTAAGGTCACCTATTGTTGTTCCAAATGAACTTTGGGGGCATCAGGGGTAGAGTATGCATAGTAACACATGTCATATAACATAAAGTGCTTCTAATGTATACATAAACTAGAAGAACTACAAAGCTCAGTAAGTAAATATTACGCATGCATAAAATAGAAGAGCTGCAGAGCTCAATAAGTAAATTATATATGAGCTACATAGCTCAATATTATAGATCCATAGAATAATTGTTTAAAAATAATTGTTTATGTGAATCATCAACTGAAAAGCTTATGAAGTAGGGGTAAAATCAAACTTCGGTTCACCATCAGTGCTTGCTGTTGCACCATCGTTAGGAACTCGTGTTTCACTCTCAAGAACAGACTGTGTGGTTAGATTAGCTGGAACGGATGAAGGCTGAATAGAACACTCACCTAAAACTGGAACTGGCAGAAAAAGAAGTTGAACGGGAGGCATGTCATCATCGGTGTCTTCTTCAGAGGATGAGGAGGCTTCAGGCATAAGTTCTTCCTGGATAGCTGAGATACTGGTGTCTAGATCAGGTAACAAGATGAAATGGTTGGTTACTCGCCCCTGAGCATCCAATTGAGAGACATATCCAGTAGCCTCAATAGCCTCCTCAAACTTAACTTGTCTGGCAGGATCGAAGGACTCTCGAGAAACATCAAGTACACTTAGAGCAAAGGGAATGACATTTTCAGCTGACCTTTTCTTCACCTCCTTCACCACTTGAGAATAGAACTTAGAGGTCTCCGCCAAGAGGTCATTTGCCTTCTTATCAGAGCGAAGACGTTTCTCTTTTAGAGCCATCTCATAGCCTGACATGACCTCATTTGCATGGGCAATGGCTTGCCCAAGGGTCCTTATCTCGGTGTTCCTATGGTTAAGTTCCCCTTGGACTTGGTCATGTTTTGCTTGCAGGGTAGTGAAGTGGGCGCGCAGTTCCAAAAACTTCACTTTCCAAGTGGTAACATCAGCATCTCCTTTTTGGGCTTTCTCTAGAGAGCTCTGAAGGTTGGAGATAGTGTCTCTCATATTCTTGAAGCCAGTATTAGATTTCTTCTCTTTCGCCAAAAGCTGGTCAACCTGGATCTGCAGCTCCGTAGTTCTCTTCTCAGCAGCCTCTTTCACCCAGATCAGCTCACCGATAGCCATGACATCAGTGGATGAATAGGTGGAGTCCGTAAAGAAGGGTTCTTTCATAGCCAAAAAGTTATTCACTAACTAGCGGAGGAAGAAGTCCGGCATCCTGATCAACAGGAGGAGGAAGTGTTGTGCGCCCAGAATTCACAGTATTTATCCCAAAAAGGGAAAAGCCAGGGACAAGTTGCAGCAATTCTTCATTAGACATGTTGAAATATTCAAAAAGATGGGTGGGATCAAGAACTATCACCCAAGGCATCCTCTGTTCCTTGGGGATCTTCTTGATAATATCCACCGTAGCAGCATCAGTTGCAGTTAGTTGATTCCAAGGGGAAGAGTCATCTAAGGAATAATAGTAAAGATATTCAGGCGAAAGACTCTTATATCAAATTATAAAGTACCTGAGTAAGAAGACTTATTGGTTGGAGCATTGGTGTGTTTTCTGGGAACAGGAATTCATTGGCTCACCATCAGTATCGGAGGGGCGAACGTCCCACGCATCACCCAACACACGAAGGTGGTGATCAGCCCAGCCTTCGTCACTCTGTTTCCCCTCAAAAATGACGATTGGAGAATTCTTATCTCTGGTCACGAGGTAATAGTACGATTGGCCTTGAATACGCTGGACCTCATAAAAGTAACCGAACACCCAACGGTTTAGAACAAATCCATGTCTCTTGGCAAGAAGGGCAGAGTACATAATAGTTCTGTAAAACAAGAGTGCTGCCTAACCAAGAGCAAGATTGAAGTGAATCAGACACTCTCGTAGCAATGGGTGGAGAGGAAGAGTGAGTCCGGCCCTAAGCTGACTAATAGTGATGAGCACTACCTCTTTGTAGGCCAACTCATTAGATAACCTCCCCCACTCTAGGCCGATATCTTCAGGGATGTGAAATTTCTCGCTGATCAGTTCCAGGGAGGAAAGATCTCCAAAGTTTACAAGTGACCACTTGGGATTCATGATCGAAGAAGAGGAAAAGTTTCAAGCTTTGGTTAAACCCTAACGGGAGATCAAAAGGTTCAGTATGCAGAAAAAAGTAGTAGAAGATATAATGAAAGTTCTCTCACCAGATCCCTTATACACAAATAAGATGGACGGTTAGGATGAGCCCAAGCGGTGCGTCTTTCCGGGATGGAACTGCCATCATTACCTTTTTCAGGAAACGGCGTGTCTATTCGAGCCGTCTTTTCATAGCCTTAATTAGTTGGGTACGTCAGCAGTTCTAATAACAGTTTTGGAAAAGGATTCTCGCGCCAAAAGCAGCGTCGCTTCAAGCGCCCACGTGCTAGATGGCATGAGAGGGGGCATCTGTAGTGGGGATTTTCCATCACTGAACAGATGACACGTGTATGTGAAATAACCTAAGACTATAGGTGTCTAGAATGAGACAAGGACTGTAACGCCCGTATTTTTAAATACGTATTTTTCTATTTATAAATTAATTTAATTTATTTATTTTCAAAATTCGTCGGATTGGACTCGGGATACGTGGGCCTGGTTTTTGGGCTCGAGTCGGTGTTGGGCTTGGGTTTCGGACCCAAGTATATAAACACATTGTTCTAGAAAATAGGGTTCAGAGATAATAAAAATAATAAAAATGGAGGCAGAGAGAGAAGTTTGTTTGCTGGAGCGTGGAGCGCGACGGCTCGGACTCGGAGAAATTCGTAGGAGCTGTTCATTATTGTGAGTAGTTAGTTTTCTACTTCACCGGTATACAGTAGCTTATTATATTTTTGATATTTCTTTTGTTGTGGAGTTTCAATAATCATAGATCTTTTTGTGGTGTTCGTCTTTTACAGTATAGTGCATTTTCCTATATACATCTTGTAGTAATTCTTGTTGTGGTTTTTTTGTGTTTGCTGGTTCTCCACAAAGTTTGTTTTTATTGTTTAGTTGTTTGTTACATAACACTACATTAAGTCTCTTCGTTTTTGTGGACATTACAAGTTAAGTAAATTCTTTGTTGGTGGGGTTGTTTGAAACAATAAATTTAATTCTTTTCTTTTGGATCATCCTCAAAGAAGCTTCAGGTTGTTTGGAACTAAGTAATTCTTGATGGTTGATAAGACTAGAAAGAATTTTTCAATCCCTTGCTTATACGCCAATAGGAGTTTTACTTAACTATATATATAGTCAAAGGCGATCATGCGGGGAAAAAGAATGCATGATTACATTAAGAGTGAAGATCTAGCTCTTATTCATTAATTACGAATATGGATGTGATTTGGTTTGATGAAATTTGTATGGATGGTCGCATTACTAGTATTGTGGCGGGTCGGATCCGGGATTTGAGGGATGGCTTAAAACCGGAAATCCGGGAGCTTGGGGGAAAGCCATTAATGGAGGCGAAATTAGTTCCGGATCTAGTTCGCGATGTTGGATTTAAGGATTGGTGATTTTCGGTTTCTTTAAAGTGGTATGGGTTGTTATGGGGAGTAAAACCGCTTGGTTAGATTGGTGGTTGTGTGGAGGAGTGGTGGCCGGATTTTTGGTGGCTGTTGGTGGAGGGGAAGATGAACAGTAACCATTTCGGTTTGGGCCTTGGGCCAAAACCTTTTGGTTTTTGTTTGGGCCGGTTTAGATGGTTGGGCTTTAGGTGATAGTTGGGCCGAAATGTTTAAGTGTTTGGTTTGGGCCAAATTCTAGTAGTGGCTTGGCCGAAATTTCGATAGTGGTTGGCCGAAATTTCAGTTTAGTTTTATGTGGGCCAAAATCTAATTTAAGTGGTTGGGCCCTTTTCTTTTTGTTTTGAAAATTTTGGACCGAACCACTTAACTGTTTTTGGGCCCGTATCTAATATTGCATGGACCAGTCCATAGGACTTAAAATAGTTCTAATTGAGTCTTTAAATGTTTAGACTTTCGGGTTCTAAGGTTGGGCTTAGCCAGTTGGGTCCGAACCAGGACCGTGGTCATGAGCCCATGAGCCATGCACCTTTGCCTTTAGCCATGAACCATGGCTATGGCCTGAACTGTCGAACACCTTAAACGGCGGTTGGACTTTGACAATGATGGCCGGTTTGACCGACCATGGCGTGTTGAGTTTGGCGTTGACCATGATGTGTTGACTTTGACCATGATGGGTTGACTTTGATTTTGACCATGATGTGTTGACTTTGAACATGATGGGTTGACTTTGATTTTGACCATGATGGGTTGACTTTGACCGTTGACATTGGACTTTGACTTTGACCATGATGTGTTGGCTTTGACCATGATGTGTTGACTTTGACCATGATGGGTTGACTTTGATTTTGACCATGATGTGTTGACTTTGACCATGATGTGTTGACTTTGACTTTGACCATGATGTGTTGACTTTGGCTTTGACCGTCGACTTTGACCGTTGACTTTTCCAGTTTTTCACATATTTGACTATATGGATAAATGTAATAATAAAACGTTGTCGAATATTATATAATTTGGGTTTGTCATTATCTAATTTAGATTTGACGTGAGTAGTGGGTAAAGCATATATATATTGGGCTTTGATTGTGGGACCGTGGATTTGTTTATTTGTCTTCGTTTATGTGTATATTATATGGACACATATAGTAATAAAATGTTGTGGAAGCTGGTATAATTTGGTGGTCATTATCTAAGAAAGATTTGACCTTGATGTTGTGTATTTTTGACACGTGACGATATTGAGATATTAGGAGATATTATATTCCTAATACGTTATAATAAAAATGTATGTGATACGTTGAAGCATTGTGACATGAGATAATATGCTGGGATATTTATATTAATGCAATATCTTGGAGAAATGTATATACACTCCATTATTTTATATGTGAGATGCTAATATAGTATTGGTGAATATTTGCCCACGGGAGTGTGGTGTAGTGCAATAATATATTGGCACGTGAAAGAACGAAAGTGACTATGAGATATAATTGAGATGTTTCTAGATATTATGGCTTAGTGCAATAAGGTAATTGACCTGCACGTGATATAGTAGAAATGTTTATGAGTCATTAATGTATGACACCTGAATAAATTACATAACGAAAATCCTAGAACCCCGACTACCACAACTCATGTGATTGGCCCTTCCGGCGTTTGATTAATGGAATGGCCGGCCCTTTCCGGCGTTCAGTTAAAATTTGAATGGCCTTCGGGCGGCCCTCCTGGCGTAGCCGAATAGTGGCTTGATTATTCCGTTCGCAAAATAGAACGATGATGCGCAATATTTTATGCCGAATAGTGGCAGTGCTTACATAGATTTGGCTTCCGTGTGAGGATTTACGGTGGTGCGGCATCCATTTCCGGTGGTTACGCACGGAGTGGCTCATTATGTAAGGGAGGCATGTGGATGTACATGTTCGGCGTTGGGTTGCGATTGTGGTAGCCAGGGAAACTAGGTAAGACATAGATACGACGTGATTTTAGGGACACGCAAAGAAAGTCTGAAATAATCTAATTATGGTAATATGTTGGTTAATGACGTATCTTTATATAGATGATTGTATATGCTTGGCTGGTTATAGTTTAGTTAGAACCTAAGACGCCTCGATGGAGGAACTACATGCCTTATTTATTATGAGTATAGTTTGTTGTGTGGTTAGGGGAAGTTAAAAGCCTCGATTGGAGGAACTACACGCCTTTAGTTATTGAATTTAAGGATGTTGTATTAGTCGTTGAAAGTTAAAGGCTTCCGGTGGAGGAACTAAGCGCATTATGGATTATGTATATATTTGTATAAGTATATGTTGTTTTTAGGGCTACTCACACCAGCATTTTTATAATGCTGACCCGATTTGCATGTTTGCTTATCGGGTGTGTTCATTCAATGAACATAGTTGATAAGTTTTGACAGGTTTAGTGTTGAAGAAGGTTGGCTGCTGCTTGTGGTTTGCATTAGCGTTACATCTCCGGATACGTTTTGTTTTTCCCTTGAGGTGATATAGCTTTTCAGTCTAGACAATGTTTTTGTATTCTCATTTGTATATTTTAATTAAAGAGTTATTGAAAAGAGATTTGTAACCTAATCTTAATTGGGAATTTTTGTATTGAAGAGGACTTATGTATAATTGAAATTTTTATTGGTTTTTAATTATCCGCATATTTTAAACTGTTTATGGGTTTTTGGAAGTGGAGAGTGCGTCACACCTCGGAGATCGAAGAGTCGGGGACAAATAATGTTTTTCCGAATTCTGTCGAAATTCGGGGTGTGACAAGGACCATCAGATCAGTTCTGTAAATAAGTGATCTCGTGCTTAGCACGAGTGTTTAGTGGACATGTGCCAGGCACATAATTGACCGCCTTCAAGCATAACAGTTACCCCAGTCGTTAGGAACTAATATAGACAGTTCCTGAACAGAAGGAAACTGAAGATGGCGATCTTTGAGATAAGGAAGGAATCGTGATGACATATCTTAGGAGTTTCCTTTTAGATATAATCTTCCCATACACGATGGGACATTATGATCAACAAGGAAACTTACCTCTCATAAGATATGGTCTAGATTCAGACTTCCATAAGAAGAGAAATCCTAATAGGAAGGCATAGTCCAAAGATGGAAGAGAACTTACAAGCGGTGAGGACAGCCCTAACCTTAGGACTCTCGTTGCCCTTCCTATATAAACTATAGGGATTCGCTCTTAGGAACTGTGTAAAATAGGGTTTGATTCTCCAATAGAACAAAGGAGATACGTAGGCAGCCGTCAGACGGTTAAACCCTGAACTCACCATCATCTTATCCCTTCTCTATTCAGCAAAGGATTCCATATCACAAGGCACAGAGGAAGATCAGGGGATACTTAGAATTTCCCCTACACTGACCTTTGCGAGATGTTATGGGAATAAATTCGATGTGATGTTCTCCGAGTTCTTCAGGCCATTTGGCCATGCAGGCTATTTTATTGTTAGAACTCATAACCTGCATGATGGGTACATCTGTTATGACCTTGATGCTGTGAGCCTAGAAGTAAGGTCAAAACTTGCGAGTAGAGTATAACAGAGATAACATTGTTTTCTCAAGTGGAGAGTAATTCTTTTCTGAATCTACCAATATTTTACTGGTGAAATAGACTGGTTTTTCGATTCCGTCGTTTTTGCGAAAAGGGACCAAGCTGATGGCAAAGTCGGTAGTCGCAAGGTAAAGCCACAATGTTTCTCCTTCATTTGGTTTGGACAGGACGGGCGGAGTTGATAGATAAGCCTTCAAGTTGTTGAAGGCTTTGTGACATTCGTCTATCTATGTGAAATTTAAGCCCCTTTTAGTATTCGTGAACGGCAGTGCATTTTTCAGATGCACGTGAGATGAATCTGTTGAGGGCTGAAACCATGCCAGATAGCTTGTGAATTTGATGTTTGGAAGCTGGTTCTGGCATTTTGATAAGAGCCCAAAACTGTAGTTTAAACCCTTTAATAGTATTTCTATTTAGCCAATTATGTTATTAATAATATAGGTTTAACACTAATTACGTGTTTTTGAGTATTTCAGGCTTTGGAGTTGAATAAATATAAATTCATTACTAATTAGGCGCTAAAAGGAGCTAAAGTGATTGCTATAAAAGTTCTATGAAGAAAGCCCAAGTTTCATGGAGAAAAAGCCCTTAAAAAGCCCAAGTCAAAGCTGTTAAGTGAAAGTCAAACCGGATTAGAAAGCTGAAGAAAAGTTAACAGAACTTCAAAAGGCCATATCTTTGGACTCAGACCTCGGATTTGGGACCATTTTATATCAAAATGACCAGATCAGAAAGCTCTTTCCAATGGTCCAGACATTGACTCAATAAAACTAGTATAAGTTAGTGAAAACTCATACTATAGTAACACGATCAGAATTGGAAGTCTTGGATTCAACAAATTGGGTTTTGGACTTGATTTATGGGTCCATAACCTAGCCTAAAAGCCCATACACGAAATTGTAAACCTAACCCTCTCCTATATAAAGAGGGTTAAGGCAAAACAAAACTTGGCTACTCCCCTCTTAGTTTAATTAAATTAGCTCTCTCTCTCTCTCTCTCTCTCTCTCTCTCTCTCTCTCTCTCTCTCTCTCTCTCTCTCTCTCTCTCTCTCTCTCTCTCTCTCTCTCTCTCTCTCTCTCTCTCTCTCTCTCTCTCTCTCTCTCTCTCTCTCTCTAGTATAACCTAATTTATGTTTTCTTTAGCATAGCCACCATTATTTTAATCCAATTCAAGTTATTATTATGTCTTATTTTTCTTGCTTTAGTTTAATTAATCCAATGATATTAGGCTAATCCCTCCAATTAGAGGGAGTGATTATGAAGTCTAATGAGGAATAAATTGCTTAGTAGAATTATTTAATTATGTATGTATTTCAATGAGTTTAGTTTATTGTATGACTTCTAAAATAAGCATATAATAAATTAAACTAGAGATTATTATAATTAAGTCGAGAGACTTGGATGTAATAATCCTACATGCTAGTAATAATGACTATAGAGATGTAGGTTGTTGCTAGGGATGATAAAGGTTGAGGCTTTAGGTTGAATCATTGTGTGAAAACCTAAATATGATCTCTTTTCAATGAATAATTCGATTCTTGCATGAAACTAGTTATTAGGTGGATTGATTACTCTTCTCTATAACTTTCTCGTCCATCAAAACCCTATTTTTATTAGTTTAGTTAATTTAGATTTATTTGAATCCATAGTATAATCGTAGAATAGAAATGTCTCAACATAACATTACTCTCACCATTGTTTCTTTGTGTTAGATTAATTGGATTCTATTTAGTCTTGATAGATTAAGAGTGGAACGAATCCTGACTCTCTATATTGTATAATGAATTGAGAGTAGGAATATTGATTTAAGCACTTATTTATGTGATTAATTATTTGTGTTTACACATTAGATAGTTAGTCTACATAAATTTGTAGTTATCAAATGGCGCCGCTGCCATCTTAAACTCTTTCATGATAAGAATTCAATTGGTTGAATCCAAGGGGCAATCCCCCATTCTCAACCCACCCACCCTTTTAATTTTTCTTTCTTATTTCTTGCATTTTTGGTACTGTTCACTGTTTTAAGCACAGGGGCGCCCGTCCTCCATTTTGCCTTGTTCAAAGCGCCCCCGCCCTCCCTTGTGTTTGCAGAGTCACAGTGAAGAACACTATGGTAAAGGTATTTGTAAATTTCTAAAAATTCTGAAAATTTTCAGGCATAATCCTCAAGGTGTTATGGATTTACTTGAATATTTTCAGATTTTCCAAGTTATTTTACCTAGCAAACTAATATCATCTTTACAGTGCTGCATTTCGGCTTTCAAACCGTAAGTTTCTGGAAAAATAGATGAGTAGGGTTACTTAGGCAGTTCTAAAAATTCTAAATTTTTTACAGAAGTATCTATCATAAGTCAGGAGTTTGCAGGAAATATTTGATGAGTTTTTGATTTGCTTTGACCATCTAACTAGTGGATTGTTTCCAGTGTGTTTCTGCAGTTTTGCAACACTTAATTTCTGGAACAATAGCCGATAAGGAGAGTTTGTAGAACTCCAATTGCTCTAAAAGTTTTACAGGAACACGCATGATCTGTCAGAAGTCTCCAATAAAATGTTGGAGATTTTTGGCTCTGTTTTGATTGGTTAACCATTCGGTTGTTTGTATTGTATCCAAAAACTATTTCACAAACTTTGCAGGGCAGTAGAAGGCCTTTTATAGCTCCGATTGTTCTAAAATTTTACAGGCTATTTATTGGACGTCTTAGCAACCTACTGTACAAATTTCAAATTTTTTGGAGCGCGTGCCCATGCCCTAGATAGCCTATTTCTAAGCGTGCCCCGCGCTCAAACGCCTAGACATTGTGTCAAGCAAGCAGCCCCCTCAAGTGCACGGACTTCGAAGTCAAGCAAAGCCCAGCCTTTTATAGGCCAATTCCAAGCGCGCCCACCCTCTTCTGAATAAGCCCGATTTCACAGGTTAGTTCAAACTTTCGTTTGTTCAAGTTATTCAGTGTTTCTATCTTCTTAAATACACTGAGATCGCGTATACAAGACGCTATTCAAACGCGTAGTAAGGAGGCATTCAGGTACTCCTTCTTTCACTCCTCATTTCTTCTATCAGAGGAGTTTAATTCTAGTATAATCAGGCTTGTTTTTTATAGACATAAATACCACACACCTATCTAGAATTTCACACACTACACCTGCATCTATGGCTAAAGAACAAGAGACTCCTCTCTCTGATTTTTATAAAGTCCTAAACGATGGCCCTAAGTCGTGCATCATTCTTGCAGACCTAGTGGGGGATTTTTGAATTCCCCCTAATATATTTAACTTGTTACCAGTTTTTCATGGTTTAGAGCACGAGAAGCCTTACCAGCATATGCGTAGGATAGAACAAGTTCTCACTACATTCCATCATCCTAGCGTAAGTCTGGATCAAGTTAAACTTAGGGTGCTTCCTTTCACCCTAGCCGACAAGGCGGCATCTTGGTTAACTGCCCAAATGCCAAACTCGGTGGACTCATGGGCCAATCTTGTTCAATTGTTCATGGAATAGTTTTACCTACCACTGAAGACAGATAAAATACTTTAAAAGATTCATTTCTTCCGTCAGAATCCTCATGAATCCTTTTCAGAGGCCTAGAATCGTTTCACTGATCTTCTCATTAAATGCCCGCATCATAATCTTGCGAAAGATACGCTTGTTCGTGCCTTCTTCAAGGGGCTTTTACATCGTCATAAGGAGGTTCTAGATATCATGACTGGGGGTAGTTTTCTTAGTAAAGGAGCCTTGGAGGCTTATAAATTCTTAGAAGATTAATCTAAGAGGAACAACAATTGGGGAGGTCACGACTCTTCCCACTCCTCTCCTTCTTCTCTTGAGGTTAAACATGATCCCGAGCTTAAAACACTTATCGATGCCCTCACTAAAAAGGTAGATGTTCTCTCTGTTCAACAACAACCCACTCCAGTCATGAACATTAAATCTACTCGCTGTAATGTTTGTTTTAGTCTTGAGCATTCCGACTTCTATTGTCCTCTTGTCTATGCACAACCACCACCACCACCACAACCATCAAACTTCAACCAGTTAACTAAACCTCAAGGACAAGGAAACTTAAGTGACAAGAATAAAGGTTTAGTGCCCATGACCAGAACTATCAACATCAAGACATGAACGCTCAACAAGTCTTCATTCTAGTTCAACCATCTACAGACAAAGTAGTAATGACCTTGTTGGAAAAACAAAATCAAATTATACAACAAAACTCCAACTTGATGAAAGATCAGCATGATCAAAACTCTAAAATGATGCAACAAACGATGCAAATGATGCAATCTTTGTGCCAAAAGGTTATTGACATGTCTCCTAACCAAAATAATAACCAAACAGGCGTGTTTCCAGGTCAAGCAGTGCCTAATCCTAAGTCAACAAACACCGCCTGTGAAATAAACAATATTCAATGTAATGGTAATATAAACCAAAGGGACCTACATGCAGTCACTACCCTTCGTTCAGGGAAAGTAGTTGATAACAAAGTGACTATGCTTAAAAATCGCCGCAAACGGAAGCTGAAAATGAAACCATACCAAATATTGTCATAGAAACTGAAGATCCTACACCTGTAGAGGTTCCAATATGGACACCTAGATGGAAAATGGCTAAAAATAACGCAAAGACTAATAATACTTTTGAACCTTATGCTAAATATAGAGATAAACCACCGTATCCCCAGAGACTAGTTATGTCTAAAAAGGACGAGAATTTTGATGAGATTAGGAAAGTGTTTAAAAATCTGACTATAAACCTACCTTTTCTAGATGGTATAAAAAGTCTACCTGGACATGCTAAGTTTCTAAAAGAGTTGTGCACCAAGAAGAGAAAAACCAACATACCCAATGAAGCCTTCTTAACTGAACAATATCCCTATTTATCCGAACATAATGAGAATTGTTAAAGTACAAGGACCACGGTCGCCCCATCGCACAATGCACCTTAGGTGATACCTTCATAACAACTGCTTTATTAGACTTGGGAGCGAGTGTTAACTTACTCCATTTTTATTTATATAAACAACTAGGTCTAACAAAACTTCAACCAACCAAAATGACTTTGCAGTTAGCCGATCGTTCTATTAAGTATCCCAAGGGTGTAGTTGAAAACATTCTCGTTAAAGTTCAGGATTTTTACTATCCAGCCGACTTTGTTATTCTCGATACAGAAGTTGCTCATGATTCCATTCCAATCATCTTAGGGCGTCCTTTCTTGGCAACCGCCAATGCCCAAATCAATTGTCGGGATGGCTTAATGACTCTTTCTTTTGGGAATCTTTATGTGGAAGTTAACATGTTTAGACAAAAGTAGGGACAACTAGGTTTGCCTGTAGAAGGAGAAGTGAGGTCCATTGAGAGTTTTGTACCTCACATTAGTGCGGCTGACGCTTTAGTCCCCACACTAGTAGATACCCCTCTTATGGAAGAAGACAAGGATAACAATTTATACTCCCTAGACGTAGATAACATCGAGGAAGATTTCCTTCGACTCTTTTGTAACCCTTCTTTGCCACCTCGCGAGTCCCCTCCTATTGACATCCACTCATCTCTTGACGCCATGACGGAAGAAGAAATTTTCACCCTCTATCCTAATGATTCTTCTTACCCACCTATTGAGGAATGTCTTGCATATCTCAAGGCCTCTGATGATATAGAACGAAGAACACTAGTTGAGCACCATTCACCCACCTCATATCCTCATGTCACTCATTCACCTTCCATCACGAATGTTCCTCGCCCTTTACCTTTTCAAAGAACCATTGAGTTTGTACTTTAGCTTCTTGTTTCTCCTATGCTTCATAACTTTTTAAACCCATCTGGTGAAGAAGTAACACCCAAAGACAATCCCCCTGACACTTTTTCATCCACATCCTACGTATCTTCCACAACCATCTATTTTCTCATGTTCATTCACTTGGCATCCCTTTCGTAGGAGGAAAAAGAAGAAACTGTCTGCTCGATTAGGTTCTAGATCCATCAGAATTCACTCCCATTCCACTAAGCCATGTCATAGGAAATCTAGGTGCTTAATTCTGTTTGATGGTGCATTTTGTGTTAAATATTTATGGAAAGATCCCCAATTATTTAGATATGGTAAACTGCATGTTAATATATATATATATATATATATATATATATATATATATATATATATATATATATATATATATATATATATATATATATATATATCACATTAAGTCTAGGGAATCTGACTTTAAAATACCCATATAATTTTTGTAACATACCACCTTTCTGGAGTATAGGCCAAACAAAAATTTTCAAACTTAAAAAGAGTTTTCCAATTTTGTTTGGGGGTGGCGTATTTTGGTATTTTATTTCAAAACATTTTGCCACCCTTTATCTGTCATGTTTACTCTAATTTAGTTAGTACGTAACAATTTAATTGTGTTTCATGTTATCATATCATCTTTACAATATTTCTGTTACAGGTACTGCCAATTTTTGCCACGTTTCTATGGTAAATTCTTTCCTTATCTCTTTACACTTTGAGGACAAAGCGTTCGATTGTTTGGGAGTGGGATATAAACATTTGCGAAAATTAGACACTTTTAGGATGTAAATTACGCACTTTTCTTTATAAAATATTTAAAAAATCATAAATATTGTGTATACTAGGCACTTAGTGATAATGTTATTGTTCCCTTTTCCATGATAATATTAATCTAGAAATCTCACGTAGTACTTGAATTAGGATTTAATTTTTGAAACTTAGATTAATATATATGTAATAGTCATTGCATCTTTTCACGAACATCTTTGATTGTACTTGATAGTATTTTTCTGAGACCTAGGTTAGAGTACTTAATACATATCATGTGAGCATCTAGCCTAAAAGCCTCATAAGAGTGAAATATCTGAGTGATAACACAAGGGAGAAGTAAATTCCGAGTAGAGAAATTCACACCTATATGAAATTTATTATCCGCTAGTCGCCCCACTGAGCCTTTCATTAGCCTTTTCACAAACCAAAAATCCTTTACCCAATAAAACAAAATAAAAAAAATAAAATCAGCCTATCTAGTTGGATAAGTCTGAGAAATAGGATGAAAGAAGAAAAGCGAAGAGAAAAACCTGTGTAAACAAAAATTAGTTAGTTGTTTCAGAAAATAAAAAGAAAAGAAGTTTTCATCCAAATAAAATAAAAGAAAAGAAAAATAAAAACTCCAAAAATAGAATAAAAAGAGTAAAAAAACCAAAATAAAAAGGCTAAGAATGGAAAGAAAGTGTAGAAGCAAAAGAACAAGGTTTTCTCTAGTTACATAATATGAATACCCTATTTTCTCAGACTTGTCTTTTTGAATATACATTTCCTTCCTTCTTTAACGAACACCTACGCCCCGTGTCACCTAATAAAGACCTCTAGCTCAATTAGGAAAATGTTGGTGTGATAGTAAGTGGTAGATATGTTTGTCGACCTCGGCTTTCTTGGATTGTCATTGAGATTGTAAGGAAACGTGTGCCCACTGCACACTGGAGTTAGCAAATTTGAGTGGAAAAATTAGAGTGTTATGTGTTTTGACACATTCCTTGTGAGAACCTACTTAGGCACGCTACCCAAAAGTTTTAAAAATGGACATTCCATTGCATTTCATATCATAGTTCATTGTATAGTTGTTTATCTTAAGAGGATTTGATTATTATGCATGTATTAGTTTAAGTTTTAGAATGATCATCATTGTTTAAATACTAGTAAGATGTATAGATTTTGAGATAAAATTAGGGAACAATTACTGTTATTTCTTAGTCGTTGTAGTATAAATGAAGTTTGTGAGTACTTTCTCTAGAAAACTCTTACGAGGCTATAACTCGTGCACTAGAGAATTCTTAGTGGTTTAAGGCCTTATTGCATATGGTCAATGCAGTCGCACTCAGCGAAACGAGACTAGTTAAAAATATATTTTTGGCCACTTATTTTAATTTCACATATTTGCTTGAGGACAAGCAAAATACTGTTTGGGGGTGGTTTGATAAGAGCCCAAAACTGTAGTTTAAACTCTTTAATAGTATTTCTATTTAGCCAATTATGTTATTAATAATATAGGTTTAGCACTAATTACGTGCTTTTGAGTATTTCAGGCTTCAGAGTTGAATAAATGTAAATTCGTTACTAATTAGGCGCTAAAAGGAGCTAAAGTGATTGCTATGAAAGTTCTATGAAGAAAGCCCAAGTTTCATGGAGAAAAAGCCCTTAAAAAGCTCAAGTCAAAGCTGTTAAGTGAAAGTCAAACCTGATTAGAAAGTTGAAGAAAAGTCAACAAAACTTTAAAAGGCCATATCTTTGGACTCATACATCAGATTTGGGCTCATTTTATATCAAAATAACCGGCTCAGAAAGCTCTTTCCAATGGTTCATACCTTGACTCAATTAGAGTAGTATAAGTTAATGAAAAATCGCGCTACAGTAACACGACTAGAATTAGAAATCTTGGATTCAACAAATTGGGTTTTGGACTTGATTTATGGGTCCATAACCTAGCCTAAAAGCCCATGCATGAAATTATAAACCTAACCCTCTCCTATATAAAGAGGGTTAAGGCAAAACAAAACTTGGCTACTCCCCTCTTAGTTTAATTAAATTAGCTCTCTCTCTCTCTTTAATATAACCTAATTTATGTTTTTTTTAGCCTATCCACCATTACTTCAATCTAATTCAAGTTATTATTATCTCTTCTTTTTCTTACTTTAGTTTAATTAATCTAATGATATTAGGCTAATCCCCCCCCCCCATTAGAGGGAGTGATTATGAAGTCTAATGAAGAATAGATTGCTTAGTATAATTATTTAATTATGTATATATTTTAATGAGTTTAGTTTATTGTATAACTTCCAAAATAAGCATATAGTAAATTAAACGAGAAATTATTATAATTAAGTCCAGAGACTTGGTTGTAATAATCCTACATGCTAGTAATAATGACTATAGAGATGTAGGTTGTTGCTAGGGATGATAAAGGTTGAATCGTTGCGTGAAAACCTAAATATGATCTCTTTTTAATGAATAATTTGATTCTTGCATGAAACTAGTTATTAGGTGGATTGATTACTCTTCTCTATAACTTTCTCGTCCATCAAAACCCTATTTTTATTAGTTTAGTTAATTTAGATTTATTTGAATCCATAGTATAATTGTAGAATAGAAATCTCTCAACATAACATTACTCTCACCATTATTTTTTTGTGTTAGATTAATTTGATTCTATTTAGTCTTGATAGATTAAGAGTGGAACAAATCCTGACTCTCTATATTGTATAATGAATTGAGAGTAGGAATATTGATTTAAGTACTTGTTTATGTAATTGATTATTTGTGTTTACGCATTAGATAGTTAGTCTACATAAATTTGTAGTTATCACATTTCAAGGAGAGTTCGTATTTGTTTTGGGTTTGCTTCAATGCGTCTTTGTGAAACCAGGTATCCCAAGAATTTCCCTAAGGCTACCCCAAATACACATTTTGCTGGGTTGAACTTCATCTTGTTTTGGCGCAATCGTTCGAAGGCTTCTTGCATGTGAGAAATGTGATATCCAACCTTTGCGCTTTTAACTACCATGTCGTCTATGTAGACTTTCATGGTGTCGCCCTTTAGGTCTTTGAACATTTAGGTGACAAGTCTTTGGTAGGTCGCACCAGCGTTCTTCAAGTCAAATGGTAGGACATTGTAGCAGAACGTTCCTTGTTCGGTTATGAAGGATGTTTTTCCTGGTCTTCTTCTGCAAGTGGTATCTGATTGTATTCGCTATATGTGTCCATAACTGATAGAAGTTCATGTCCGCAAGTTTGATCTACTAGTATGTCTTGGGTAGGGGGAAACTGTGCTTGGGGCAATGCTTGTTGACGTTGGTGAAGTCTATGCAGAGTCGTACTTGACCATTTTTCTTAGAAACGGCTACAATGTTAACTAACTAGGTCGGGTATTCAAGCTCTCTGATGAATCCAATATTTTTTAGCTTTTCTATCTCTTCATTGATGGCTTTTTGAAATTTGAGTGCTAGTTTCCTAGCTCGTTGTTTAATAGGCTTTATAGTCGGATCTATATTCAATTTGTGGCAAGCGACCTGAGGGTCGATTCCTGGTATATCAATATACGACCAAGCAAAAACATCTTTATTGAGAGATAGAAAATTGACAAGTTGCTCCTTGAGCTTGGGGTCTAAATCAACCCCAACATAAACATATTTTGGGTCATCATTTGTGTCCAAATTGACTTTTTCTCCAATTTTAATTTGTGCTTGTTTTCCCTTGAGTTTGTCTATTGCTGATGCTAGAGGGTTGGAATCTTGAGGATCTTGCGGCTTTGGGATGTCTTTGGTTTGGATGACCTGAGTTTTGGCCGTGGTTGTTGCGTTAACTTGATTGCACCAATGAGCTTCTAGTTGGTTGCTTCTGAGCTCCATGATTCCTCGGGGTCCGGGGAACCGCAAGACTTGGTGTAAGGATCTTGTGAATCCATCTGCGTCCTAAGATGGCAGTGTATGATGACTTGACATCAATCACACTGAAGCGTGTTGATATGATGTCTTGACCATGTCCTCTTTTTCTCCAATGGAGACTGGTAGGATGATGTCTCCAATGGCATTTGTGCGGTCTCCACTGAACCCGTAGAGTGGTGCATTTGACTCTATCATTACCGAATCTGGCAGGTGCATATCCTTGTATGTTTGGTAGAAAAGGATGTCTAGATCGATTAGGACCCATTTGACTGTCCATCCATTGATCTTGACGTGCACTACCAGGGAATCATTATGGGGTAGGCACACATTGTCCAGATCATCATCGGTAAATGATATGGAGGTTGTAGATTGATAGCTGGTAGGAGTGATCACTTCAGCTTTGTGGGAGAGGTGGTAGATTTCTTGCAGTGCTCTACACGCCTGCGCTTTTCACAACTTGAGGTTTCGTTGTTGGAGGTGTGTGTAATTATGTGGATTACTTTTTACTCGTTGTGATCGGAGGAGTGTTGTCTCTTGTTGTGCCTCGACCGACCTAGAGATTTAGATTGTCGGGCTGTTATGCTTCTACTCTTTCTGTGAGCAAGTCGTTCATGGCTACGACTCCTACTTCTGTGGCGGTTGGCATTTAGTTTGTGCATGAGGTCGCTTTCTGGCAAGAACTCTTTTAGCTTTCCCTCCTCTACTAAGTCTTGGAGGTAGTGCTTGAGGCTTCAACATTCATCGATGTCATGGTGGTGGAGTTTGTGGAAGTGGCAGTATGGACGTCCTAATATTGCAATCACCTTGTTGATGTTTGGTTTGAAATAAGGTGTTGTATATATCTTCTTCAGGATATGGCTTGGTGTCTTGGAGAAGTTGGAGAATTCTCTTTTGGTGTATGATGGCTTGTAGGTGGTGGTGCCCGGCCTTGTTGTTGTTGTTGTTGTTGTTGTTTTCTTTGGGTCCCCGTTTGTCGCTGACTGCGAGGACTTCTTTGCCTTTGCGCTGGGCCATCCATTCTTCATATTTCATGTACTTGTCGACTCTATGGTACAAGTCGTCTAGGTGTTCTGGCTTGTTGCGCATGAGAGACCCACGCTAGATCGAGTCGTCTAGGAGTTCGTTGGTGAACGCAGACGTTGTGCAGTTTAAGCGTTAATCAGCAGCAAATCGCTCCAAGAGCTTATAACGATTAATCGTATTACACTACACCATAAATGGTGTTTAGCAACAATTATAATCGTTACTTATATTTTTACTAACGCTTATATCCGTTACTTCTGGGGTGTTACAGTCATTTAGGCAAATTTAGTAACGGATATATTCATTACGTATATTTATTTAGTAACAGTTATATTCGTTGGTAATTATTTTGTAACAGATAGTCAACTGTTGATTGTCCACAGAAATATTTCATTTCTAACGGATATAAGTGTTAGTGAAGCTTGGGGCCCTTTCATTACTAACATTTAGCGTAACAGATATAACCGTTACTAAAAAACAGTCCAGTGCAAAAAAAATTATTTTTTCTGGTGCCAAAAGATTTTCACCCTGTATGGAGCTACATCACATCTGATTATCCACAATCCATCTTACATACAAAAATATTACATTACATTACAACTCAAGTAACAAGTGAATAAAAGAAAACCCGACTTGGTTAACATTATAGAATTAAAGCCACCAATCCAAATCCAAATTTACAGAATAGACACTTGTAAAAATGAATTAACCTAATTGTATCCATCCAAAGTTACAACAACAATTGTAAGACAATATAATAGAAACTGACAAACACTAACAAGCTGACTACCAACTCGACCATAGAGAATATGCCAAGTACCAGTCAGAAGTAGCACCACCATCTTCACCCTTACATTGTTGGATGTGTATACTTGTTTTTACTAAAAAAATGTCGCCTTAATCTCATACTTCCCACATAAAAGAATAGACCACAAAAAGTTGAAGCCTAAAATGTAGTTTAATACCACAAAATGACGTAACGGGCATATTATTACCTCATTGAAGGCACTAGGATGTGCATAGTTCCATTTCTCTGATAATCTCAAAGTGTATTATGCAGCAATGCCACAATATCAAATGTACTTCTCGTATTGCTTTGAGAACAGCTATGTCTGCATTCAAATTCCTACGTGCCAAAGAAGTGTTTATCCATCATAAAGTAATCCGTTGATTACTAACAAATAAGGATACAAGCAAGCAATTAAACTCATGCACCTAAGAAATTAAACAATTGAAATTCAGATGTCTAAACTTGTATTGTGAAAAATAAATATCCTTGTTCGATCACTTAGGAAGCTTAACCTACACATAACCAAATCTATTTTACTTGATTCACCCTCCCTAAAAGATCACATGGATTCAGCATGCATACCATGAGTCTGCCATGGTAGAAAAGAAATTAGACAAAAAGGTTCTCTGACCAAGGTTTAAAACATAATCTAAAAAGCACTACCTCAACATTATCACACAATTCTTATAACACCTTAACAACACCTCGTCCTTACCACGATGATTTCCCACAGCGTATTAGAAATGTAGAACAACTACCACTCAAACACCATAATGCTAATGAGTCATCCATTTTCCAAGTGAATTAAATGCAAAAACAATATCTAAACACTACCAACAACCCATTTCCTTCATAAGAACAAATTTAGTTTGTAATAATTTCTTTTCAATAAAGGCAAGTGATTTTCTTTTTCTAATGACAAAAAAAAAAGAGTACACAAAAACTAACCTTTTAAGGGTATTAAAAGAACTTAGCTACACACCCAAGATTTGAGCAAGAACAATACGAAGGTGAACTTGGATTTTATTCTTCTAAATCTGATGACTCAAAACTAAAATTACCATGTCTAGACAAAATAGATTATATCAATGTTAGAAGTAAATGTACCATGTCTTTGGATTTCATTCTTTGAATCGATGATTTCGAAACTAAAATTTTGCCTTGCCGTCATCACGAGAAATAATCATTGTTTCCCACACCCTTTAAAACATAAGGAAGTCAGTCAGTGTGCCAATTCTTCATCCTCTTCAGGAATGAAATAAGAGAAAGAAAAACAAATATTAGAGGCACACACACACTAAATCATTCATAACAAGTTATTGTAGTGTAAGGAATTTCATACGGTCATAATAAATGAATACCAAAAGGAACAGTACATAATGACGGAATATCAAGTACTCAAATTGCAAATAAAACAAACTACTGAAACTGACATTGATACAAACCCGTTACTTGCTAAATGAAATTGACTAGTCTACAGAAAGTTATATAACCCCGTTACTTGCTAAATTCATTGCAGAATACCAGACTAGCTAGTAACATACTAACATGGTCCATAGACATACTTCACTGACAAACTAGTGGCATACGGTCAAGTCGCTCCGAAGTTGTCTATGTACAAAAAATCAAAGCAGACACGACTGAGCCATTACTGCACACTACTCGAGCTGTGTTCACACTAATAAGGCACTCGATGTCTAAATTACTTGAAATTCAAATCTCAGTCTTGGCAATTGCTAGCAACTTGTTATTGAATCATTGCAATAAGCATTAAATTAAATAAATATGCTGGAAAATCGTAAACAATGATCTTAAAGCATGGTCCAATTTTGTATGGAATTGATTTCATGACCATACAGGCATAGGACTAATTAGTTACAACTTACAACTTACAACTTACAACTACATGTCGATGTGTAATCAAGTAAACTAGACAAAAATCAGCTGCAAAGGTATAAATACATATACATTGAAAATGAAATTAACATATAAATAAAAGAGGAACCAAGCGATTCATTATATTGAAAGGAAGTTACCCGATCTTCGCGTACACTACTTCAAGTCCCAAAAATCAAAATCAAAATAGGAAAGAATGAAGAAAGCAAAGCGAGTTGCATATGTGTCCTACAACAAAAAATATAAAAATTTTAGTGAGTAAAACTTTTAGCCATTCAATGACATATGTGTCAAGTTCTACATGGCGAAGTGAACATGGATCCAATTTATTTGAATAGGCTACTTAGCTTAGTTCAATCAATAAAGCAACCACAAGCTATTAAGTATTAAACCAACATAGATTTAACCTTTTACCTCAGAGTTAAACTTAGAATACTCGGTGAAGATTCCCCTGATTAACCTAGAGATGGATTTATCTTCTTCTACCTTGAATGTGCCACCACAAAAAAAAAAAAAAAAGAGAAGAGAAGAGGGTTTGGTGAGAAGTAAATGAGATGAGTGTTTGATGATTAAGAAAAACATAGGGGTTTTGAACGATTCTTCTTCAGTTCAGAAGTTATCCCTATGATAGCAAATGATAGTTATTCACCCAAATCTAGGGTTAATTGGGTGGCCCGAAAGAAAGGGAAAAAAGTTGAGTTTTTAGGTTGCTTTGTTGAAGTGAAGCAATGCATAGAAAGGGGGATTTTGGATGGCGACGAAAAATGGTAAAGATTACAAAAGCTTTGATTTGTGTGAAGATGGGAAATGCAGGTTTGAAAGAGGATTAAAGAGATCGAGATAGACGGACCATAAAAAAAAAAGAGATAGACGAGAATGTGGAATTTTGATCCGAGCAGGTCACTTAAATTTATCTTATGTTTTTTGTCACAAAAAAACAACTAGGGTTGCTGCCCATAATCGAACTGGGGACGTTGACCAAGTAAACTATCGGTGTGACCAGTGCTACAAAATTCGTTGTACTTTCAGTGTTTTCTAACGGATATTAACGTTAGGTTATATAAGAAAAAGTTTATAAAATAATTTAAAGAGTAAAAAGAAATAAAGTAACGGATAACCTTATCACTAACACTTATATCTGTGACAACACTACTTACGAATATATCCGTTAGTAATGAAAATTTTGGTCTGTTACAAATTTACTATTCTGGTGTAGTGTTAATTGGAATTAATCGGGGATTAATCAGAATTAATCGGACATTAGTTTTAATTTTAGTTTAATTTATGTACCTCTTAACCATGTCAGTGTTTCACATCCTAAGATTCTCTCTAATAAAAAAATAAGGAAAAAGAAAAGGTAGTAAGGTATCCCTTGTTTCTCCACGCGTGGACTTGTGTTTAAAAAAAGTGTTGCAACTCTTATACACACTTGAATTTGGATCAAAACTCTGCTTTTCTTCTTTGGTATGTTAGATTTGGTTTTATAGAGAACTCTCTCTCTCTCTCTCTCTCTCTCTCTCTCTCTCTCTCTCTCTCTCTCTCTCTCTCTCTCTCTCTCCATTATTACTAATTTCTCTCTATCTCCATTAATTACTAAATTTGATATGGGAATAATAGATCAGACCATCGATTTTTGGCTAAAGAAAACTTTGATTTTGATTTTCAATTCTCAAAGTTGGGAAAGACAGATGCAAGGGCAAGAAGGGACCACACTTTGGCATCTATATTTTCAGCATTTAGCGACTAAGCGGCGCTTTTTTGAAATCGATTTATCGAAAATTGTCCGATTAATCAATCAAAATCGCCCATTTTTTCGCTCCCGCTCAGACCTCCCAATTTTTGTCAAATCGGATCTGTAAAGTAGCGCATAACGCTTACTCGCTTATTAATCACCGATTAATTGGCGCTTAAACTGCACAGCGCAGAAGTTGCAGAGCCGTCCTGGAGGCCTGGCTCCATTTATAGGAGTTCTTTCTTGAACCGTCCTAGGAAAGCGCGGATAGCTTTGCCGTGTGCTTGCTTCAGCTGGAACAAGGAGTCTAGGTCGACTTGCTTCTTTCTGTTGTGGACGAACTCTACTGTGAATGTCTTAGCCAACTTGTCGATGTTATTAATTGAATTAGGAGTGAGTGTGTAGAACCAGTCTAATGCTCCGTCTTTCAAGCTGACTGGAAAGAGTTTGCACTTTATGTAGTCATACTTTGGAGCACTGTAAAGCGCCAGGATTTGGCTGAAACGGGCTATGTCTTTGGCTTGGACACGATTTCTGATCATATAATGGGAACTGTGGTTGGATAAAGTCGGTGGGAGAATTTTGCTTATCCGATTTCTGTGGTGAATGGTGACGTCTTGTATGATTGTAGCATCTTTTGAACGATCTAGGCTGCGCTGGCTTTTTTGCCTATTTTGTCCAGTCGTTGGGTAAGATCGTCGAGGCGTTGATTAGTGGTTGTAGTGAGTGTTATAACCGCATTGTTGTCGATGGTGTCTGGAGTCACGTTGTTGGTGTTGGAAGTAGTTTGTTCGCGCATAGCTTGGTTCTCTTGCTGGAGTGTGGTGAATGATTCGTGGAGGAACTTGACTTGATCTACGAGAGCTTGTAGTTGTGCTTCCATGGTGGATTTTTTTAACCAGCTTCGTGGGCTTGAGAAAATAGTGTGGGTGTTTTCTCAAAGAAATGAACTGGCAGACGGTGCCAATGTAGATGTGTTGTTTTATGCCTACGACCTGATATTGAGGTTGAAGGGGAATGGCTGCACTCTTGTTTGGGATTAGAGTTGCCTACGTATCATATTTCTTGGGTAAACTTGAATCAAGCCTTACGTAATTCATCTCTCTCTACTTATAGATGTTTGAGCTAACTTTCCTTATTTGCTTCAAGCCATTATCAGGTGTAGATCCATATTTTGTGCTATCTTGATGATTCGTCATTACTTCTGATGTTACAAAGTCAATGTCTCCTTGATTAGTGCATTGACTAAGCTTCAGGATCGCGGTAGATCATTTGCTTCCATATATGGTTGTGTTTGATATTTGGGACGGCCTGAGTCTTGGTCGTTGTTACATCCTAGTGGCATGGTACGAGCTATGAAGATGCGACCTGGGGTGTGGACACGTGTGTTGTAGTGATATGTTTGAGAACGGAGGGACTTACATCGCAAGTGCCATCTTAATGGTACATCATCGACCATGATTTTTTGCGTGCCACACTAACTACCAAGGGATTCCTATGTTAGCTGTCCTAAGTTTTTCTTGAGTTCATGCACATTCCTTTCACCACATTGTTGTTAGTTTGGAGATCGGTTTCAACTGTTTGGGTGTTACTCATTATTGATTAATGTAGGTGTATTGTTAGCTGAAGCTTGTTTTTTCTCTTTTGTCTTGTACGTGTAGGTTATAACCTACTTATGCTTGGTCATCTTAATTAATAGAAGCTTCCATCTTAAACGATCAAATTAAAGTCAACGATTAAATTACTTAAAATACAATGATTGTACCCATTGCTACAAATGTAGTTAGGGTGGGTGTAGGTGGTATGTGTGTGGTGATGTGTGAATTTCTAGAGCGATTATTTTTGCGTCTATGATAAACTAATAAGGCAGGTTTATGCGTACCAGATCTTAATCTCATGCAAGTTTTAAGTCTAATAGGCAATTCCTAATGAGCATGCAAAAATAGCCTGATTATTACTAGAAATATAATGCTTTTATAGTAGATTCGAGGATGTAAAGAGGTACGGTGTTACCTAGAGCGTCCTTGCTATGCGTATAAATAGCGCCTTCAGCAGCCTTGAAACACATCTACTAAAAACTTTTCAAACCAACGGCCAAGCCACTTAAGAATTGAGGGAGGTTGTCCGTGCATGCACATTCCTTAATTAGAGAACCCCAATTCTTTCAGTTTTCTAGACACCGTATAGTATGAAAAAAAAAATTATACAATTATTAGAGTGGGTGGGCATACGAGTGATGTACTGTACCTATGACGTAATATTGCAGTTAATATTAAAATGATAATAATAATAATTATTTAGGGTGCAGCATCTTTAGAAGAATAGGGTAAATTTGGTAGCGATCTATACTTACTTCTTCTTCTTTCTTTTAAGTAAAATTAAGTGAGCGCAGGGAGCGCTCTATACAGGCAAAATGAGGGCGCTGGTGCGCTCTTAAGTAAAAACAGTATGGTGAATTTTTTAGGGTTAGGTCTCGGGAATGCAGGGAGTTGGTTTCTCAACTCGTATGCACTTAGGCAATAGTAGAAAAATTTTGAGAATTTGTGAATAGTGAAAATAGTAGAGAAACCGGAAAACAGTGAACAATTTTTTCTATTCTAAATTCACAATACGTGAGCAAACAAGATGGCCAGCAGCGCCATTTGATGTAAATAAAAGTAATGCTTCCAAAACAGTAATAAGAATATGAAGAAACAGTAATTTAATTGATGAGAAAAGATTAGAGATGGGTCAATCCACCACGCGATTCAAATGGCTATTAGTTAGTCATTGAATCGATTTTATTGGTCCCTAGCAAACCTATGATTATCTCTAATCATAGTTTTGCTAGCTAGAGAGATTACACCCCCACAAATCTCTTTGATGGGGCTATAAATATCTAGCCCATTGTTATGAGGTTTATCTCTAAACCACATACCAATGGACTTGAAGCACTAATTAAAAACAACAACCATTCTAAATAGTTATCATCCTCATGCGGCTTCATAAACAACCTGTGTAAAGGCTCGTTTTGGTGTGAATCTTTACAGACCTTGATGGGATAGGGAAATGTGGATTGCATGTGATTTGACTGAGTTCGGTTAGATGCGAACTGCCTACGTATCAAGTTCTTTTGCTCCACTTGAATCAAGTCAGTCGTAGTTCCTCTTCTCTTTATATAGGCAAGATGCCCGCGCTTCCTTCTCTCCCTCATCAGGTCAAGTTTAGGACTTGAGGTCATTTAATGAGCAATGATGGCGAGTTGTGTGGAGTAATGGACCACGCATATGGAGCTTGATCTGGTCTTGATGGTGACAGCTATGGCGTCCGTTACTATCCGTTGTTGCACGAGCAAGTGTGGACCTTCTGGAGGTCGTTGTAGTAGTCGAATTGGTCGGACGATCTCTCTGAAGAGATCGTGCTTTTGGTTCGAGTTGTTACGAAACAATCTGGATTCATGTGGTGCAATGAAGCGACCTTGAGGAAATCGGCTGGTGGTTTCACTTTTGCCGAACATGTGTATAATACTCATAGGATGTGGGTATTAGTCCCTCACAATCTCCATAGTTATTTTCTTCGTTTGAAATCTGTGGCATGTGTTCAGTTTGTACATGTTGTTAGGGTATTGTCCATCCCTTGTAAGGATGTTGTCCAAATAATATCTATAGTTTGGTTACTCTTGTATCAGTTGTATGGCAGAGGAATTTCAATGATATTCGTCTGGTGTCTCCCAGATGAAGAATATGGCATTTATGTATGCAACTTGCAACTTGTAGTTGCACATGTATTAAGCTTAGTTTCTTCCAAGCTAGATGTTTCAACCTTTCTTAGCTTAGAAGATTCAAGATGTGCTTATAAGACCTTTGGGCATTGGTAGGGATAGAATGGTGTGGAGTGCTGAAAAGACAGGAGAGTATAGTGTGAAATCTACCTACAAGTTTATTTCTAAAATAAATGATGTAGGTCAGAGTTCTAGTTTTAATTCCCAAACTATAAAACACTTATGGAAATCCAAGCTCCCAGCCAATGTCCAAATGTTTTTATGGAAGATATACATGAATGTTTTACCCATGGGTGATAGGTTGGCTGCAAGGAAAATACTTGGTGACTTCTCTTGCCACTTTTGTTTTAGGACCCTGGAAACTGATCGTCACTTGTTCTTTGATTGTGAATGGTCAAGAGCTATATGGTTCTCATCAAACTTGGGTCTCAAAATGGAGAGTCTAGGCAGTACTCAGGTGAAACATTGGGTTACAAGGTTTATGACATGGTGTCACAACAAAGACAAAGATACATCTCAGGCTGGTATCAAGGCATGCTACTTGTTATATAACATATGGATTACAAGGAATGAAACCAGGTTTGAGCATAGAATGCCTAATAGGGAAAGGACTATCAGGAGGAGTACTCTGGAAGTAGAGAAATGCTTAAAAGTTTTCTCAACAAGAAACCCTAAAACCCTAAACTTTATTACTCAATTGAGCATTCTAATTTTGATTCGATTTTTCATGTTATCCCTAATGATTGTATTACTATCAGGTTCGATGCCTCTTTCCAGTCAACATTAAGAGGGGCAACAGCTGGATGCATAGCTTGGGACACTATGGGGAAGGTAGTAGGAGCAGCATTTAGAAGATTCAAAGCTAGATCTGCAGAGGAAGTAGAAATGGTGGCGGCTGAAATTGCAATTTTCCTTGTTATCTCTTCTAGGTGGACTGAAGTACTTTTAGAAGGAGACTGTGCAAAAGTTATCAAAGCCTTTAATAGCTCTACCTATTCATTGCTTTTAGAGAACTTGAGAGTTTTATGTAAGAAACCTTTTAACTTTCTTTACCTTTTGTAAGTTTAAGTAGACTAGTAGGACCTCTAATGGAGTTGCACACTTGATTGCTAGATGGACTAACCACTAGTTTCAAGTCTGTAATCTACCTAGTTGTATGTTGGAACAAAATATCATGCATGTAGTCCTTTAGATTTATTATTAATATACATGGTATTATCGAAAAAAATTAAAGGTTGCTACACGTCTACACAACACATAACAACAAATACTTTCTTTATTAAGCACAAAAATATACACTAAACTTTCTGACTTTTAAGTGTGAAAAAAGCTACTGAGTACACAGCCATAGCTAAAAAGACGGATTGAAAAATAACCATTTTATGCATTCTTCCTCTATCAACCCTTAAGATTATGGCCTCATAAATTGGCCAGCAATTGACCGCCACAAACCCAGACATGATTAATTGAACAAAAACGTTCTCCCAGTTTCCATATGTGAATATTTCACTGAGCCCTACAATAAATGCTACCAAATTGATTAGTGCAATCGTCGTTATTGGCACAAATAAGGGAGACGCAACTCCAAATTCGAATAGTCCCTGTTCATACCGCTTGCTTTCTTCGTCATCTACCACTTTACTAGTTACATTGAATCCAATAGCAGAAATGCCTAGTGATTTTAATACGTAATCTATAAATCCAAATAGGTAGCACGACACACTTCTGATCAGCCACATCCTTTGATCACTATACCATTGACGAAATGTTCCTCCTCCTATAATGTAATCTAGAAAATCTTGTCCATATGCCCCAAGAAACAAGAACATGTGCACGTAAAACCAAGGGCTTGATACCTGCATTACATTTTTTACCAGCAAGGAGAAACATGTCAAAGATATATGACTTCAAGCACCTTTTAATAATACTAGTTTTGAGCACGTAGCCACACATGCAAGTAGGGGTGCAAAAACCATGCCCCATTGATCCGGTGGTAGTGAGGTTGACTATTGGCTAGTTTGGTCATGGGATCAAGTGGTGGTGTATTAAAAAAAAACCAACAAAAAGAAACAACAAAAAAGTAAGGGTTTAAAAAAGGCCCTCAAGCCCTTGGCCCGACAGACACATGGGCCGAAAAAGTCATCAAATTTATAGTAATAGCCTAGATATGAAAGCATGAGAGTGGCCCTCAGCCCGACCCTCTAAGGCCCCGCAGTTAAGGCCATCATAAGTCACAACTTCTTTATGTAATTTTATTTACATTTTGTTAAAAAGTAACTGTATAAATAGCAAAATGGAAAGTATATTTTACATGAGTTAGTGCCTTGTGTAAGCTCCTCCAATGTTACATGAAAAACCTAGTTCAAAAGAACAAATTGTTCCATTGCCGAGATATGAACCCAAGTTACTTCTCTATGTATAAGCTAGAATCAAATATAAATTAGAGTGATGTGATATGATCATTGGTATATGGTAATGAAGTTTTTAATCAACTTCAACTAATCAAACTCAAATTATTTTACAACCTACAACACCACATCATATTTGGTCTCACATACACTTTTTATTGATTCATGGAATACATCGGCACATATAGAACCTAATAACAAAACTTTTGAATTTTATTATTTTACAAATTTTAACTAAATTATTAATTAAGTACATTAACCCAAGTCAAGATTGAGAAAAGCTATTATTTAAACCTAATAAATTTAGCAAGATTATACTATAAATAAAGAGTTTAAGAGAGTAATCAAATCCGGCTCTCAATTCTCTAAAGAGAGGGCTGAGGTGAGGGTTATGGTTTCACAATTTTAGCATTGGTTGGGCCGGCCCGTTTTATACTCCTACACGCGATTTAGTTAGATGTGTTGGGCCTTATGAGAAAATAATAATAATAATCAAGATTTGATTTTGGGTGGGGCCATGAGAGAAATTCGGAGAAAACAATAAGACGGGTTTTTTTTGGGGGTGGGACCAATAGGAGAAAGTTGAATAAAAATAAAAGGGGGTGGTTATATGAACTCCACTTAAAATACTCCAAAAAAACTCCACCACAAATACAATGGAATTAAAAAAGCTAATTTTTAGTGAAGATGTTCTCTACACAATAGAGATTATCCTCACAAGAAATTATAAATCAATTCATTTGAAGATATATAGTTTTGTCAAAAATCGTTTATAATGTTATGAAATGATCCAACGGCTCATATTTTTTTAATTTCGATATAACTTTTGACAATGTGAAACATATTCAATTGAGTTGATTTTTTGTATGAGTGTTCTCTATCATGTGATATATATATCTCCACAAAAATTTAGCTCTCAATTCATCTTGTAAGTCTATTGTTAAAATTGGAGTAACTTTGGAGTCAGTACAAGGTGAAGTTCATATAACCATTCCCAATAAAAAGAGGTGGCGAACGATGTTTTTGGAATCACTATAAGGTGGAGTTTATATAGCCATTCCCAATAAAAAGAGTTGGCGAACGGTGTCTGGTGTCTGTGATAGTTAATTGGTTGGCTCCCCATGCTGCCCATTACAAATAGAATATATTTTTTTTTTGTGAAAAAAGACTTTGTAATAGTTGGCAAACAAAAAGAGGGTTTTCACACGGAACATTTCGTTCATTTCGTTTATGCATCAAATACGCCATTTGTCTATTTCCTTCGCAGGGTGTTGTTGAGTTCCTAAAAATATCTATGACATATATAAGTTACTAGATATGGCGATACATATCGGAAACATATTTAATATTTGGATTCTTGGTGACTTCACTATCATTCCACCAATCTCGTAGTTCGTATTTAATGATTAGTTAATGAGATATAAACGTACCTTGGGGAACATGGATACTCCGTTGATGAGAGCTAAGGGTGGGAGAATCCCATAGATAATGATGGGGACGGAGTAAATGGGCCAGAAAGATAAGTGAGCAAAGGCTAAGCCCATGAATAAGCCCATCGACCGTACTCCAAACGTTATCGGACAGTATTTGGAAAATGTAACCTCTAACAGGCCCACACACCACCGCCGGGTCTGGCTAAGCGAATCGTTGAGAGTGATTGGCACATCACCAAGGAATGCTGGTCTATCTGGATCACAGAACACTGATTTCCATCCTTCGCATAGTAGTCGATAACCTGAGAAATAGTCTTCAACCAAAGACCCATATCTAAAGCCCATCTGTGCAGCAATTCATAGTCCAAACCATAAGTATCATAACATGCAATCTTGTGCATTTAGTAAGCAGGGTCACAAACTCACAATGGAAATTTTGTACATGCAAGAAATGTAAAATGCGCAGTACCTTGGATCCCCAATTAGTCTGATCCTCAAACTTGCAACTTGCTACGTTATGAGCTAGTGCCATAACTGCTTCAGATTGAATAGACTTATCTACCACATGATTTGGATTCAATTCTGGAATTTCAGGAGATAGTGCAGACAATGGACCTCCAAATAGAGCTCGACGAAGAAAGAAACACCCACTCCCGACATAATTAGGACCTGCTAACCCATCCATTCCTCTAGGGTTAATTTGAAACAATCTTTTTAGTTCGCTGGCGTAGATATCGTTTTTGTTAATCCCATGGAAGCGCTGTGGAAATTGAATGTAGGCCAGATCTGATGATGCCTTAGTAGGATCCAATATATAACAAAGTGCGCGGAGGGGTGTCTGTGGATCATTCGAGTACATATCGCAGTCTTGGGTTAGGACTATTGGTGCATTCGTCATGGTCGCAGAAACTCGAAGCTTGGGTACGTGCAACATTGAAATAGTTTAGGAAGTTAATTCTGTTTTGTGGAATTTAACTTTAACATGCATATATGATGCATTAATGATATATACTAATAATAGGTAATTGACATGTACATTATATTAAAACTGACTCTGCATAATAATTGGGTGAGGTAACGATGTGGAGTCAAGGAACAGAAGTTAGCATGTGCGATATCAAACTTTAGAAAGACAACGACTGAAAATAAAGCAAACAGTCGTACTTGAGACTCTAATATCAGATTTAGAACATTCAAAGAACATTTTAGTAAAAGGAATTTTGCAGATTTCTACTATCTATATACTAAAGCAGAGACCTTTAAAGGAGGATTTTCTCTCTCCTATGTGGCACTCTAATATGAGAGTTAGCCTTTTTTTCTATCCTGTGGCAGACTCTAATATAAAAAAGATAGTATTTTCTAATAGTCCCATCGCGTGGAACCTCTTTGAAGAGTTTAAGTGTATTTATAATTTTTATATTTGGAGAGTTTGAGAGTATTTCCATTTCTTATATATTTGATCAAATAAAAAAAAAAAAATCTTTAAAAAATTGGTGATTCTATTATTTAATCAAACACTTTTAGTGTTCAAATTCTTATATATTAGATCAAATAAAAAAAAATTGCTAAAAATAGGTGATTTGTATAAACTAATTCCTATTACAAATCATCTGATTTTAGTGTCTATGATAAATCTGGAACTTATTTTGAATATATCCTTAAAACGGCCTCAAAATATAGTAAAAAACAATTATACAAAAAAATAACATCACAAAATATATAATAGAAAATGAAAAAAAATAACGGTAAAGTAATAATGACAAATATTTTAAAATATGTATAATCTTGAATGAAACTAACGTTAAAAACAATTAATGGAAAACCAAAACCTGGATGCAAATGTATCGAATTAACCTCAAATAATATTTAACGGAAAATCGGAAACTGGATGCAAATGCAAAGTATTATACTAATCTTAAAAAGTAATTAATAGAAAATCGAAATATAGATACATTTGCATTAAACTAACCAAAAAAGAATAATTAACGGAAAATCAAAATGTGGATGCAAATACATCAAACAAGATAAAAAATAATTGTCGGAAAATCGGAAACCTGGATGCAAATGCATTGAGCTAACCCTCAAAGATTAAATTAACGGAAATCGAATTTGGATCGATCGCATTGAACTAACCTCAAAGAAAAATTATTTATAAATTGGAAAACATAATGCAAATGCGTGGAACTAATGTTAAAAAATAATTAACGGAAATCGAAACCGGTTGCAGAAAGCGAGATTGAACTAATCTAAAAAATACATCAGATACAAAACCTCAAGAAATAATTAACAAGAAATCGAAGGCGGTTGCAAATTCATTGAACTAACCTCAAACAATAATTAACGGAAATCGAAACTATATGCAAATGCAACTTTATCAAATAATAAACGAGAAATCTAAAACTGGATGCAAATGCATTAAACTAATCTCATATAATAATTAACGGAAATCGAAAGCAGGGATGCAAATGCATTGAACTAACCTCGAAGAACAATTACCAAGAAATTGGAAATTGGATGCAAATGTATTGAACTACCGAAAAGAATAATTAACGAGAAATCATAAAACTGGATGCAAACCGCATTGAACCGATATCAAAAAATAAATAACGGGGAATGGAAATTAGATGCATTGCATTGAACTAACCTCAAAATATAAATAACGGAAAATCGAACCTGGATGCAAATACATTGAACTAACCTCAAAAAACATAGTTGGGTTATATGTTGTGGGAATGTCTCGATAAGTATAGTTTTACACTTAAAATGGTGTTTATCTTATCTCTTTCAGTATGATTGGGAACTCCTTGCTATTCAAATTTCAAAGTAGTCCAATATATATGAACTTCGCCTTATTAGGCAATATCACAAAATTTCAATTAAATTTCTATTATTAAACAACAAAATGAAGTTGAAGAGTTTTATCAAAGGTGAGTTCATTTTTTTTTTAATGGAAGTGGAGGTTTTCGCGTTATAAGAAATCTGGTTGAGTGATTAATATAATGTTAATATATATAATAGTTCTGCATATTTGCAAATATTTTTCAGAATAATTAATATAACAACACCCGTTCGTAGATAATCTTTGAAGATTCCACATAGTGAGTCATGCATAATTTAAAGAATAATTAGTGAGAAATTGGGAACTGGATAATCTTCGATGATCTCACATAGTAAATTAAGCATAATTTACTTTTTATGTCATGTTTGTAATGACACTACAGATGAATCAGTAGAAATTGGTATTACATACCATATTGGATAATTATAATGAAATCAGAAATTGGATTCAAATACATAACTGAGCTCAAAGAGTGATTAACGGGAAATCGGAAACTTTATACAAATTGCATTAAACTAACGACAAAGAATAATTAACGGGAAATTAGGAATTGGATGCAAATCATTGAAAAATATTTAACGGAAAATCGGAAACGGTATGCAAATACATCAAACAAATCTCAAATAATAATTAATGGGAAACCGGAAACTGGATGCAAATGCATTGAACTTTACTCAAAAAATAATTAACATAAAATCAAAAACCGAATGCAACTGCATTGAACTAACCTCATAGAATAATTGGTGGGAAATCGAAAATTAAATGCAAATGCATTGAAAAACCTCAAAGAATAGTTAGCGGGAAATCAGAAACCGGATAGAATTGTATCGAACTAACCTCGAAGTATAAATAATCAGAAACTAGATGCAGATGTATTGAACTAACTTTAAAGAGTTATTAATGGGAAATCGAAAACTTGATCCAAATGCAATGAACTAATCTCAAAGACTCATTAACGAAACATTGAAAAATGGATGAAATTGCACTGAACTAACCTAAATTAATAATTAACGGGAAAATATAAATTTGATGTAACTGCATTGAACTAACCTAAAAAAATAATTGCGGTAAAATCGAAACTTGATGCAAATGCATTGAACTAACCTCAGAGAACAATTAACATAAAATTGGAAGTTGGATGCAACTGCATTGAACTAACCTCAAAGAATAATTAACGGAAAACCAAAAACTGGATGCAACTGCATTAAACTAAAATAAGAGATTAAGTAGTGGGAAATCGAAATTGGATGCAAATGCATTGAAATAACTTAAAAAAATAGTTAACTAGAAATCGTAAGTCGGATGTAACTACATCGCATTGACCTCGATCAAAGCATAAATGTCCACTTTTTTAGCCTTCTCACATGAGTAATTACGAATAATTAGGAACCAAAACGCGAAAGTGAGTTTATAAAAACAGAGACTTTACATGTATACAAATTGTATAGAAATTGTAAACTATCGAACTAACCAACAATTATTAGGAAAATCGAAACTGGATCACGGATGTATTGAACTAACCTCAAAAAGTAATTAACGGGTGATTGGAATCGGATGCAAATGCTATGAACTAATCTCAAAGACTAATTAAAAACATCGAAAATTGGATGCAATCATCTTGAATTAACCTTAATGAATAACTAACGGAAATCATAAAGTGGATGCAATTGCAGATTTGAATTAACTTCAAATAATAATTAATGGGAAATTAGAAACTTGATCTAATTTGCGATTGAACTAATCTCAAAGAATAATTAATGAGAAATTGGAAACTTGATGCAACGTCTACATTAAACTAACCTCAAATAATAATTAATGGAAAATCGAAACTTGATGCAAATGCATTGAACTAATAACCCTAAAACATATTTGTATTATATGTAAGGGGAATAAATGTCTCAACAAATATAGTTTTGCATTTTAAGTAGTGTTTATTATAATTCTTTTATTGTGATTGGGAATGCCTTTCATATTCAAGTAACTTCAATATTATATTTAGCCACATTAGGTATTCTCACAAAACTTCAATCAAACTTCATTATTAAACCTAACAATAAAAGAAGTCGATGAGTTTTATCAAGTTTTGGTGCTTCTTTTTATAGAGAGTGGTGCAAGAAATTTAAATGAGTAATTAATATAATTTTCATATCTCATAGCTATGCATAGTTACTAATATTTTTTAGAATAATTTAATATAACGGCACCCGTTAAGTAGGACACGTTTCATGTGATAATCTTTTTAAGTGAGAGTAGTGTATTCTTTGAGGGATATGGAAAACAATCAATCTGTTTTGATGATTTGTACACATTAGTAAGCCGAGCGGTGATGATTTACCGCTAAATCACTATAAATCTAATAAAACTATTATACAAGCTAGATCGAGTTTAAGATAATTTGAAAATTATGGATTAATATTATAAACCACAAAGTGAAGAGGGTATCTCAATTTGATCCCTTAGTTTCCAAATACTTATGCACCATAATTGTTGCTTTCATTAACGTATTTGGTTTATTTTCAATAAAATATATATTCTTATTCAAAATTTGCCGCTAAATCACCATAAATCTCTAAAAACTATTATACAAATTTAGATCGAAGTTTAAGATAATTCTATTTGAAAATTATGGATTAATATCCTAAACCACAAAGTGAATAGGCTATCTCAATTTGATCTCTTAGTTTAAAGACTTATGCACCATAATCACGCTTTCATTAACATATTTCGGTTTATTTTCAATAAAAATATATTACGATTCGAAAATTTCTTCGCTAAATCACCATAAATCTAAGAAAACTATTATATAAAATTTAGATCGAGTTTAAGATAGTTCTATTTGAAAATTACGGATTAATACCCTAAACCACAAAGTGAAGATCTTTATCTCAATTTGATCCCTTAGTTTTAAGTTCTTATATACCATAATCATTGGTCATTAACGTATTTCGATTTATTTTCAATAAAAATATATTCTGATTCGATAATTTGTGCGAGACATTTTATAAAGCCTTTTCAGCACACAAAATATTTAATAGATCCCGGGCGTATGCCCGGGTCCAAAATCTAGTTTTGGTCTAAAAGGCGTACCAGAACGTTAAGTGCACCAGCCTTGAAGCGGTGTGGTGATGTCTTATTTTTTTCTCTGGAAATGTACACAAGATTTGGCATGCGATGTCCTGTGATGTCCTTCACTTTGGCACTCTCTAGCAAAACCTAATGAAGAGAAATAAGATTCTTGTTATAATTTGGAGGACTTTCAAGACTTCAATTCTTCAACTACTTAAATTGATTGAGAACATACAAACAAAACCTCATGAGAACGAAACCTGAATTATTGTAGGGTGATCATTCCGTGTAAACTCGGTCGTCCATTTCTTAAACGCCTCGGAGTCTTTTTCGCCTGTGATGAACTCATCCTCAATACTCCCTCTATCAACAACACTTTCCACCTTCATTTTCATGCTTTCGTACATCATCTGCAACACATAATTAACGAATTGGACCCAGGAAATAAAAAGCGGCCGGCTGGTAAATACAAACTCAAATTGATGACGCATGAATTCGATTTTATGTAATTAGTTGCCATGATTATGAATTTATGATCAACTTATCTATCTACCCCGTAATTAGTTGCCATGAGTATGAATTTATTATCAACTTATCTATCTACCACATGAAATAAAATATGTCGTCAAATTGCCAACTTCCTTTTGAATATCTCAATATCATTGCATGGCCAATAACTTATTACGTTGAATGGTGACGATGGGTTTCAAGGTACAGGTTTCAGGACTGACACAACATTTTTGGACTTTCTAAAAAGTCCAAAAATTCCATCTTCCCTGGCACAATTCCCTGATCACTTGTCCTCCCCAGCAGCAGCACAACTCCAACCCCACAATACAATCAATCACAGTCCAAATTTCATAACCCCAACACCAATAACTTACCCAATTTTAAGTAAATCCAATAATATTCAATTTCAATCTCCAAATAATTAATTCATCTGATTATTAGTCCAAAACAAATTAGATTGAGTGAGTTTACTGCTAAGGAAATTGGTGTATATCCAATGTCTATATCTTCGTCTAGCTAACTTATTTGGCTAATTACCTTTATTTCCTCTGTTTTAGAGCTGCGGATATGGGCATGAGTCGATTGAAAATACGCCGCAGGGCATCTGTCAACTATGTTGTTCGCTCTACAAAATGGCAACCAATGAGTTGCAAACTTCGCAGCCTCCATGAAAGCAAAGAGAGTCAACATTGAACCTCCATCGTCCGATACATAGACCGAAACCTTGTCAGTTGGATAATCATAAGCCATAACTGATAAAGCAGTATTTATAACGTTTATGGGAGGTTCTTTGTATGGATCAGCTGTGCATATAAACACATCCAAGGATGGATAGTCCTTATAATCAACAATACTAGGAAGGTTTTCTAGATACTCTTTACGTTTAATTGGACGCATACGAAAGGCTTGTGTTGTAGCCCACATGAAGGTTAATATGGCATCAGAGACTAGTAAGGAAAGGTGAAGAAAGATGGAGAGCAAGGTGGTGGAATAGATGAGAGTGAGGATATGGTGATAGAAGAGTGCTAAAGTAGCACAAGTGTAAACTACTACAAATGCACGGTTTAGAGTTGTGAGAGGGAGGGGTTGATATGTGTGCAGTGGAGAGATTGTATTTTTGCTCTCTCTTGAGGTTTTCATCTTTGTTGCTCGATCTAGCTACTAGCCTACTACTCTCCACTCTATAGCATGGATGAGTGAGGACTGAGGAGTACATATTTATAGACCAAACGATTAACAAATAACAAGTACTTATCGATGATACAATCATCACGTACGTATACATAACACGGAGATTATTATACTGTATGTCATGGCATATAATTAGTAAGGGTGACTTGCAAGCAGGTTTTGTGATATATATATATATATATATATATATATATATATAGATGTGTGTGTGTGTGGATCTTGATATATGTGTGGGATCGATGTAGTTATGGCAAAAAAACAAGCATCATGTGGCAAAACATCATCAAATCAAATTAAATTGAGGCACAATAAAATAACCTCACGCATTCAAACTCTTGTAAGAACTGATGTCAAAGTCAAACGAGGCAACTTAGCTTGCAAACTGCCAAAGTTTATGTAAGACAATATTTCTTAGAACAAACAAAAAATTTGTAGTATAAGTCAGAATTCACCATTTAGATATTTATATTTATTTAAGTCCGACAATATATTTTCTTCCCAACAATCATTAGTCTTTGGGGAAATTGAGTTACATTATTGTATGCAAAATTATTGCATTGTTGTCAATCTATAGGAGAATTAAAAGATGCGACACCTATAGGAGAAGCCCTAAACTGCAGCTCCATGTTGTCAATCCTAGGATTCTTCATTCTGGTACCATGAAGTTTTTAACGCTGAATCAGTTAAGTTCAGAAACATATTGCAGAGCGGAAGAGATGCTGAAAAAGGAGAAGTTTGCTAACAACTAGGGTCTATTTTGTTTTTAATGTAATTTATTGTTATTTCATAAAGCTGGTTACTGTACTCCAGATCTTTGTTTAATATGTATCACTGGGAATTTTCAAAACTTCCCTGAGCTTATCATGCTACACCAAAGACGATATAGAAGCCTTATTCCAATGTCAGAGGAAAAGATTAATTATTTACATAATGCTCTTGATATATTGTCCATGAACTTGGTCCGCCCAGTAACTGATACTCGATTAAATTGATATACATTCTAAACTTGTTAACTTTCTATCAGACCATATGAGGTAATAGCGGTTGCAACGAGCAAAGGGATTGCAATATGGCATATTGGGCTGATGCCTGACACAGATGGAAAGCTCTCGGTGGAGAAGGTTGCATTACTCTCTGGTCATGAAGGCGAGGTGATTTTTTTTGAAATAGCATGTTTATGTTCCTCTTACATTCGAAAGATTAATATGGGGCTATGGACGCCACTACTTGTCGTAATTGCCACCTCCCTGATTGTTGGCATTCTTTTGGGCACACGATTGCATTCATTCTACTTCAAAACCTCTATCTTGGAAACAATTTTCAATAATGTTGAAAATTAATTAAGACATTAACCTCTGTTTTTAAGGTATGGCAAATGGAGTGGGACATGGGAGGAATGACACTGGCAACAACTGGAAGTGATGGGGTGGTAAGATTGTGGCAGTCTAATCTAAATGGGGTGTGGCATGAGCAAGCTACCCTTGAAACTGCATCCTCTTAGACATAAAAATTGAGTGGGGTATCTGCTGTATCTGTAGTTTGATTGGGGTATCTACTATATTTGTAATTGATGAATGATGAAATGCCTCATTTTCTGCTTTTGTTGAGTATCACACTATCACACATGGATCTAAGTATCAAAATATCACTCCTATCTTTTTAAATAGTAGATTAGTAGTCTGTGTTAGGTAGGGATTTTCTAATTTTTTGGCACAATTGCAGTAAATCACTGTGTTAACGTAAATTTGATGATAAGAATATACTTATTATTATACTTTGTTCTAATTTTCTAGATCCTTTGAATTAGTTCTTCAAAAGATGAGTAACAAAGGTTAGGCCTGCTAGACCGTGCACGTCAGGGTGTATTGTGGTCCTTTTACATCAAGTTAGGCAACTTTACGTGCGCTGTCAGGCAGTATGTTATCTGACTATAACACCCCGTGTTTTTTTTATACGTATTTTTCTATTTAATTAATTAATTTAATTGTTTATTTTAAAATTTAATTCGGATTGGATTTCGGGATACGTGAAACGGTTTTGGGCAGTCATACGTGATTGAGGCTTGGGTTTTGGGGCCCAAGATATATAAAACACTTTTTCTGTAAAATAGGGTTGAAGATAATATAATATAATATATTAAAATGGGAGAAGAAATTTTGGTTTCTTTGGAAGATTGGAATGACGAATCGGAAATTTAGGAGGATTCGTCGAAATTTGTTCAAATGCTGTAAGTAAAATTTATTTTCTTTATTTCACCGAACTTATGGTTTTCTGTGTATTGATACTGTTCATTTTCCGCTGTGTTGGACTTCGTATAATTTGTTTTATTAAATTTTATTAAATTTCGAATTTGGAATTAAACTGTCGAACTGTGAATTGTGGTTTTGGATGAGCTGTTCAAGCTCTGACGAAACGTTAATGGCGGCGTGGGCTTTGAACTTAAATACTGTTGTAGCTCTGTTCACGCTCTGAACAGGCGCTAATGGCGTCGCGAGGAAGCGCCCAGTTTTGTTTGGAAACCGTACTGATGGTGGTTGTGAAACCGTACTGATGGTGGCGGGTTGAACTCGTTTTTGTGTGGTGATGAACTGTTTTGTTGATAGTGGTGTTGTTGGGTTGTGTAGTGCGTGATGTCGGGGCTGCCAAAGCTTGGTTGGAGGCGGTAATGGCGGTGGCCGAATCGGTGGTGGGGCTGTTTTTGGTCGATTTTGGTTGGTTGAGTGGCAATGGGTTGAAGTGGTTAGTGTAGTGTGGGTATTGATGTTCGAATGGGGGCTGTTAGAAGCTCCCAAAACTCTTTAATGGCGGTTCGAAATTTGGCTAGATCTAGTTTTTAGAAGATATATATTGAAGGAGTTGGGGTTTTCGGTTTTGTAAATGTTGTGGGGGTTTTTCCCCTGAGCATTTTCGAGTAGATTGGGAGGAGTGGCGATCGGATTTGGTGGTGGTCGGTTTTGGTGGTGGTGGAGAACTGTGGGAAGGAGATGATGAACAGTAAAGTTCGGTTTGGGCCTTGGGCCAAACCTTTGGTTTTGGTTGGGCCGATCTTGTTTTGTTTTGTTTGGGCCTAGTTTGTTTAGTTGGTTGGGCCGAAATTTCATTTGTTGTTTGGGCCAAATTCTTTTAGTGGCTAGGCCAAAATTTCAGGGGTGGTTGGCCGAAATTTCAGAATTTGTTTTATGTGGGCCGAAATCTAACTTAAGTGGTTGGGCCCTTTTCTATTTGTTTTGTAATCTTTGGACCAGTGTAATTAAGTTTAGTTTGGGCCCAGTTTAAGTAAGTTTTGGGACCAGTTCTAATATTAGTCTATGGGCCCGTTTCTAATATTGCTTGGGCCAGTCCATATAATTTAATATAGATCCAATTAGATTCGGAGTAGAATAAATAAAGTGGACTTTTTAGACTTAGGGTTAAGGTTTGGAACTTGGCGGTTAGGTCCGAACCATTACCTTAGTCGCGGCAAGTGAACCATGCACCTTTGACCTTAGCCATGAACCATGGCTATGAACTCAAAACAACAAAAAACGTAGGTTTGACTTTACTAGAGACAGTTGGACTTTGACCATCGACCATGGGCGGTTGACTTTCACCTTTGACTTTGACTTGGACGGTTTGACTTTGACTAGGACAGTTTGACTTTGACCATGACATGTTGAGTTTGACCTTGACCATGACATGTTGAGTTTGACCTTGACCATGAGGTGTTGACCTTTGACCGTTATTTATTGACTTTGGTATTGGCCAGATTGACTTTGACCGCCGATGAATGTTGACTTTTCAGTTTTTTCATATGTTTGCTTATATGGATATATATATAGTAATAAAAATCTTGTCGGATATTGTATATAACTTGGTTGGTAAATTATCTAATTTAGATTTTGGCGTGAGTAGTGTGTAAAAGCATATTGGGCTTTGATTGTGGGTATGGATTGTTTAATTATCACTACGTTTTATGTGTATATTATATGGACACATATATAGTAATAAAATCTTTGTGGAAGCTTGTATAACTTTGGTTGTCATTTATAAAAAGATTTGACCTTGATGATTGGGTATTTTTGTTAAACAAGAAAGTAAGTTACGTCGTCGACTTTGCAACACAAAAAGCGATCGTTTGGATACACAGGGGAAAGAGTTGTTCCATTCGAAGATATCCCGTCGGAAATCCAATTTCTTTGAAATTAGGATTTTACCGTTTTCAACCTAAATTTTCTTTTAGATGAAATTTAAGGTTGGGACTTGAGTTCTACATGAAAAAGTATATCTAAATACCTTAGTTTCTAAATAATTAAGTTACATGTCATTTGGATGAATGTAGGAAAAACCTTAGCATTTATTTTGTGGTGATAAGAACTACTGAAGGCTTGATTCCAATCTTGAAAAGATTTGGATCGTTAAGCTGACTTTGAGCAAAAGTCACCACTACACTATATCTATAATATATATATTAGTTTGTGTGATAACTATGTGATTATGTTAGAAAATTTGTTGTTTTGAGACTACATAAATATATATGTGGGAGATAGAAGTTGTATATGAATATAGACTTTTAGTATATGTGGATATGTTTTAGACATTAGTGTGTGTGTGGACTTGAATTTGGGAAATTTAATGAACTATTTGTTTTACGATATTGTATATATGAGTATGGTTATATAAATTGTATTTGTTTGATTATAAGTCACATTTTACATTTAATGATATTTAAGTGCTTGATTTGCCTTTGTGAAAGTGACTCTTTCGTGTGTGGTCTATTTTGACATGAGTAATGCTTAAGTATAATTATAAGTGATAATAATGTTTTAATGTGTAGCCCACATCTTTAGAACTCTCCACCTCAGGATTTGGTAATGAAAAGAAATGTTTATGACTTGTGATGTCATGTGATAGATGGGTATTCATTGAATGTGCCATGAATGGCCGGTATTCATTGAATGCCATGAATGAATGACGTTTCGTTTGGCCCTATAGAGGAACTAAGGTATTAAATCTTGCGGGGTTGGTCGTATTCCTTGAATGTCTGGGAATGTAGGTTTGGGTATTCCTTGAATGTGGCGGGAATGACTCGGGGCATTTATTGAATGTGCCATGAATGGCCCGATTAGTGTTATGATGGGTATTCCTTGAATGTGGCGGGAATGACCCAAGGTATTCATTGAATGTGCCATGAATGACGATATTTTGTTATGCCCAAAAGAGGCTTTGTGATTTTGTGTATGGAAAGCCCGAGATGGTTGTGACTCTGAAGTTACGAGTTTACAAGATGAAAGTATGTTTCACGGAAGCGATATCGCTTGGGGCGTATGTCTTGTAAGTAATTTTCGGTGTGAGTGAAAGTAGACCGGATATGTGTGATTGGCAAATGTGTGTAGTGCAAATCGTGGAGTAGGAACTAAAAGGTTGAAATTTGTGTCTTTGAATAAATGAGTCAGCCGAGATAAGTAATAAGCAAAGTAAAATATTGATTTTTCGTGTGATGGAGTTATTGCATATGATGTATATGATTTCTTATGATAAATGTTTACTTGGTTTGTATGAGTTGATACTCACAAAGGGATGAATGTACTCCTTGGTTTGTGACTTTTCCTCGTTCTCATAAGTAGACGAGTGATACTAAAAGTAAAAGTATATGAATTGTGTGATGTTATGGATATGAAGTGTGTGGTGAATAATATTAGTAAATGATTGTAATTTCTATGTGAATGTGAAATGACTATTACTTGATATGTTATTACGAAAATATTAATGACTTGTGATAGTCGAGATCTATGGTTATGCCTTGAAACTTTATGGCGTAATGATGTCATATGAATGACTATCATTGATATAGGTATTATGATAAGTGGTATTCCTCAAAATCACGGAATGAACCGGGTTATATCAATTAGACTTCAATGTCTTAAATGAGGTTGGGTCATGAATAGAATTTTGGTATTTGAGATAAATCAATTTATTGTGATGTCTAACTCTGTTTTTTGCGGGGAGGGTAGGATCTATTAATCTTTTTCTGAGGGGGCGTAAATATCCTACCCTAAGGCGGCGTGTTGGCTTAAAGGTAAAGGTATACCAAACTCATATTTAATTAGGTTATCATATGTGCGGTTAATAAATGAAATGTAAGTGGTATTGTATTGTGAGTTATTTTTGGAAAGTGGGAATGACGAGTAATATTATATGAGATTCTTGGAATTTGTATGTTGGGGGTGAAATCTTACTTGGGAAGAAACTACTGCCGCCGTTTTGGAAAACGGAACTATATTGTCTTCAAGTTGAAATTGTTTGTAATGTTATATTTATTCATTTTGAAATATTATTTATATATTTTTGTTGTTAGTTTACTCATACCGGCAAATTGATTTCTTTGACCCGTGTTCTTTGTTTTGAAAGCGTGGGTGTGTTCTTAGGAACATAGATGGTGGAGTCACGATGGATGAAGACACGTGATTTGGATTTGCTCTTGGAGTCTTACGGTTTAAGTTTTTCGAAAGTGTATAGTTTTGAATTGAAACAAAGGTAATAGAGTTGGTTAGTAAAAAATTTTATTTGTAAATGAAGCGTTGTTCTTTCAGGTTTAATTTGATCTTAGATTTTAAATATTGTGGTTGATAATATGTTAGTGGATTTTGTTTCACCACAGGTTTCGGATGATTGAATATCAGTTTTAAATTTTTACGGAAATTTGGGGTGTGACATTTAAGTATCGAGCTTAGGTTAGCTAGAATGAGAAGGTCTAGGTGATCCCCGGATTAATGGTAATGGGTGGTAAGAGTGTTTTTTTGTGTTAAGTTTAGATGTTGTTTTTCGTGTTTGTTTTGTTCCATTTTGGATTTTGGTCTTATACATTGTTTTAAAGGGTGGTGCATCTCATTATGTGGTTTGTATCTACGTATGTCTACATGTAAGATTATACGATATTGTATATCGTGTATTCCTTTTAAGGTGTGTATACTTGGGGTATATATACACTTATATTTTTTTTTTTAATATTTGTTTACAATGACCTTTGGGGCAAGCTATAAATAACATGTTTAATTAATTTTGATGACATGTTTTAGATTATTTCTTGAAGCTTAGTGGTTGGGATATAATCCATTAACTTTAGAGCTTTTGAAGATTTATTGTTTGGCGTAGTGTTTGCTTGGTTGATCTACTCTCACTTGAATCTGGGGGCGAGATCCTTTTAAAAATGTGTATATTATAACACCAGGTGTTTTTATCGTATTTTTATTTAATTAATTAATTTAATTGTTTATTTTAAAAATTTGGATTGGATTTCGGGATCACGGAATGGTTTGGTTTGGGCCGAAGTCGTGTTGAGAACTGGGTTTGGACCCAAGATATATAAACACTTTTTCAGAAAATAGGGTTGAGAAGATAATATAATATATTAAAAATGGAAGTGAGAGTTTGGTTTCTTTGGAGGCGTTAGAAATGACGAATCGAAATTTAGGAGGATTCGTCGAAGTCATTCATACAAAGTAAAGTTTATTTCTTTATTTCAATGAACTTATGATTTTTACATTATTATTGATACTGTTCATTTTCCGCTGTGTTGGACTTCGTATAATTTGTTTTATTAAATTTTATTAAATTTCGAATTTGGAATTAAACTGTCGAACTGTGAATTGTGGTTTTGGATGAGCTGTTCAAGCTCTGACGAAACGTTAATGGCGGCGTGGGCTTTGAACTTAAATACTGTTGTAGCTCTGTTCACGCTCTGAACAGGCGCTAATGGCGTCGCGAGGAAGCGCCAGTTTTGTTTGGAAACCGTACTGATGGTGGTTGTGAAACCGTACTGATGGTGGCGGGTTGAACTCGTTTTTGTGTGGTGATGAACTGTTTTGTTGATAGTGGTGTTGTTGGGTTGTGTAGTGCGTGATGTCGGGGCTGCCAAAGCTTGGTTGGAGGCGGTAATGGCGGTGGCCGAATCGGTGGTGGGGCTGTTTTGGTCGATTTTGGTTGGTTGAGTGGCAATGGGTTGAAGTGGTTAGTGTAGTGTGGGTATTGATGTTCGAATGGGGGCTGTTAGAAGCTCCCAAAACTCTTTAATGGCGGTTCGAAATTTGGCTAGATCTAGTTTTTAGAAGATATATATTGAAGGAGTTGGGGTTTTCGGTTTTGTAAATGTTGTGGGGGTTTTTCCCCTGAGCATTTTCGAGTAGATTGGGAGGAGTGGCGATCGGATTTGGTGGTGGTCGGTTTTGGTGGTGGTGGAGAACTGTGGGAAGGAGATGATGAACAGTAAAGTTCGGTTTGGGCCTTGGGCCAAACCTTTGGTTTTGGTTGGGCCGATCTTGTTTTGTTTTGTTTGGGCCTAGTTTGTTTAGTTGGTTGGGCCGAAATTTCATTTGTTGTTTGGGCCAAATTCTTTTAGTGGCTAGGCCAAAATTTCAGGGGTGGTTGGCCGAAATTTCAGAATTTGTTTTATGTGGGCCGAAATCTAACTTAAGTGGTTGGGCCCTTTTCTATTTGTTTTGTAATCTTTGGACCAGTGTAATTAAGTTTAGTTTGGGCCCAGTTTAAGTAAGTTTTGGGACCAGTTCTAATATTAGTCTATGGGCCCGTTTAATATTCTTGGTAGGTCATATAATTTAATATAGATCCGATTGGATTCGAAGTAGAATAAATAAGTGGACTTTTAGACTTCAGGGTTTAAGGTTTGAAACGGTGGAGGTTAGGTCCGAACAATTACCTTAGTCGCGAGCAGTGATGAAAATGCGCTAGATTTTAGCATGAACCATTTATGATTTCTGAACACAAAAACACGAAAGCAGGTTTGACTTTGACTAGACGGTTGGACTTTGACCATCGACCATGGCCGGTTGACTTTCACCTTTGACTTTGGCTTGGGCGGTTTGACTTTGATTTAGGACGGTTTGACTTTGACCATGACATGTTGAGTTTGACCTTGACCATGACATGTTGAGTTTGACCTTGACCATGAGGGTTGACCTTTTGTGGATTATTTATTGACTTTGACCATTGATTGTAGATTGACTTTGTGATTCGTGAATGTTGACTTTTCAGGTTTTCATATGTTTGCTTATATGGATATATATATATAGTAATAAAAATCTTGTCCGGGATATCAGATAACTTTGGTTAGTAAATTATCTAATTTAGATTTTTTGGCGAAGAGTAGTGTGTAAAGCATATTGGGCTTTGATTGTGGGTATGGATTGTTTAATAATCATGCTACGTTTTATGTGTATATTATATATAGCATATAGTAATAAAATCTTTGTGGAAGCTTGTATAACTTTGGTTGTCATTTATCTAAGAAAGATTTGACCTTGATGATTGGGTATTTTTTGTTAAGAAAGTAAGTTACGTGCGTCGACTTTCAACAACAAAAAGCTTCGATCGTTTGGATACACAGGGGAAAAGAGTTGTTCCATTCGAAGATATCCCAGCGGAAATCAATTTCTTTGAAATTAGGATTTTTACCGTTTTCAACCTAAATTTTTCTTTTAGATGAAATTTAAGGTTGGGACTTGAAGTTCTACATGAAAAAGTATATCTAAATACCTTAGTTTTAAATAATTAAGTTACATGTCATTTGGATGAATGTAGGAAAAACATAGCATTTATTTTGTGGTGATAAAACTACGAAGGCTTGATTCCAATCTTGAAAGATTTGGGATCGTAAAGACTTTGAGCAAAAGTCACGTACCATTACACTATATCTATAATATATATATTAGTTTGTGTGATAACTATGTGATTATGTTAGAAATTCTTGTTGTTTTGAGACTACATAAATATATATGTGGGAGATAGAAGTTGTATATGAATATAGACTTTAGTATATGTGGATATGTTTTAGACATTAGTGTGTGTGGACTTGAATTTGGAATTTAATGAACTATTTGTTTACGATATTGTATATATGAGTATGGTTATATAAATTGTATTTGTTTGATTATAAGTCTGTTTACATTTAATGATATTTAAGTGCTTGATTTGCCTTGGACGAAAGTGACTCTTTGCTGTATGTGGTCTATTTTGACATGAGTAATCTTAGTATAATTATAAGTGATAATAATGTTTTAATGTGTGCCCACATCTTTAGAACTCTCCCTCGAGATTTGGTAATGAAAAGAAATGTTTATGACTTGTGATGTCGTGTGATAGATGGGTATTCATTGAATGTGCCATGAATGACCCGGAATTATTCATGAATGTGCCATGAATGACCCAATCGTTTGGCCTTTATAGAGGAACTAAGGTATTCGCTCTGCGGGTTGGTCGTATTCCTTGAATGTCTGGGAATGTAGGTTTGGGTATTCCTTGAATGTGGCAAGGGAATGACTCGGGGCATTTATTGAATGTGCCATGAATGGCGATTAGTGTTATGATGGGTATTCCTGAATGTGGCGGGGGAATGACCCAAGGTATTCATTGAATGTCTTGTGAATGACCGATATTTTGTTATGCCCAAAAGAGGCTTTGTGATTTTGTGTATGGAAAGCCGAGAGAGGATGTGACTCACAAGTTCTGAGTTTACAAGATGAAAGTATATGTTTCACGGAGGCGATATCCCGCTTGGGGCGTATGTCTTGTAGTGGTTTTCGGTGTGAGAAGAGCGACGGATATATGTGTGATTTGGCAAATGTGTGTAGTGCAAAATCGTGGAGTAGGAACTAAAAGGTTGGTGTGTCTTTGAATAAATGAGTCAATGAGATAAGTAATAAGCAAAGTAAAATATTGATTTTACGTGTGATGGAGTTATTGCATATGATGTATATGATTTCTTATGATAAATGTTTACGCGGTTTGTATGAGTTGATACTCACGAGGGATGAATGTCTTTCCTTGGTTGTGACTTTTCCTCGTTCTCATAAGTAGCGAAAGTGATACTAAAGTAAAAGTATATGAATTTGTGTGATGTTATGGATATGAAGTGTGATGATTGAATAATATTAGTAAATGATTGTAATTTCTATGTGAATGTGAAATGACTATTACTTGATATGTTATTCTGAAAATATTAATGACTTGTGATAGTCCGAGATCTATGGTTATGCACTTTGAAACTTTATGGCGTAATGATGTCATATGAATGACTATCATTGATATAGGTATTATGATAAGTGGTATTCCTCAAAGATCTGGGATGAACAGGGTTATATCAATTAGACTTCAATGTTTTAAATGAGGTTGGGTCATGAATAGAATTTTATTTGAGATAAATCAATTTATTGTGATGTCTAACTCTGTTTTGCGGGGAGGGTAGGATCTATTAATCTTTTCTGCGAGGGGCGTAAATATCCTACCCTAAGGCGGCGTGTTGGCTTAAAGGTAAAGGTATACCAAACTCATATTTAATTAGGTTATCATATGTGAGTTAATAAATGAAATGTAAGTGGTATTGTATTGTGAGTTATTTTGGAAAGTGGGAATGACGAAAGTAATATTATATGAGATTCTTGGAATTTGTATGTTGGGGTGAAATCTTACTTGGGAAGAAACTACGCCGTTTTTGGAAAACGGAACTATATTGTCTTCCAAGTTGAAATTGTTTGTAATGTTATATTTATTCATTTGAAATATTATTATATATATTTTTGTTGTTAGTTTACTCATATGAAACCAAATTCAATTTTGACAATGTATTCTTTGTTTTGCAAGCGTGGGTGTGTTCTTAGGAACATAGATGGTGGAGTCGATGGATGAAGACCGTGATTTGGATTTGCTCTTGGAGTCTTGGTTTAAGTTTTTGAAAGTGTATAGTTTTGAATTGAAACAAAGGTAATAGAGTTGGTTAGTAAAAATTTTATTTGTAAATGAAGCGTTGTTCTTCGGTTTTAATTTGATCTTAGATTTTAAATATTGTGGTTGATAATATGTTAGTGGATTTTGTTTCACCCTGGGTTTCCAGATGATTGAATATCAGTTTTAAATTTTTCTGGAAATTTGGGGTGTGACACTGACATTCTGACCCGGCATTTTATAAAATTTAATTGCAAATGAAAATTGGATTGGCATAATCAATTTTCAGTTAATCATGAACAAAATTACTACAGATTTTTTACTGCTAAATGGATTTGCTTTGTAGGATTTGACAGTTAAATTGATAAACAAGCACTTTTACAATATTACTACAAAAGCATTGAAAATAAAGTCCCTGTTAAAATGATGTGGCCACATCACGAACAGTGGAAACGATCATCCTCGATAGGGAAGGTAGGTTCAAAAAAATTCCTGAAAGAGTGTGCTAAGAGTCTCAGAGCCACATATAAAACCAAACTGTTTTGCCGTAATGCCGTGTGCATGCTGCATAGTTGAAAGTGCTGTGATATTGTGGAAATTTCTACATGCTAAGAAATTCGGCATCAACTTTCCCTGTGTTGAATGTGCAATCTGCTTACGCTGTCTTTGACGCACAAGTGATATGATTTCTAGGGTTGGCAGAAAGATTCTCAACTATGCCAGTGTGTTCGAAAATGTCTAAAGATTTGATTGTCTGCCATAGCCGAATTTTGATCTATGGTTCTTTTTCGCAATAAGGAATATATATAGCTAGTTCGGAATAACACATTGACATCGTATTATCGTAATAAAACTATTGCTCTTGTATTAGTAGAGCGGAAGATATATTGGATTAATTTTTATAATTTTTAAGAAACCAACACCCTCTCCTCAGCACGCACACAAAAAAAGAAAAAAAAGAAATGAACAAATGTGATATCGCCAATATATCAATCCATTTTATCTCTGTTTTACAAGAATTTGCCTTGACCATGAATATACTGTTTCATGATGAATGAATGATGGGGTGTTTAACGCAAACACAAACTGAATTTGATATATATCAGAAATATATATGTCTAAATTTCAGTAGTCAAATATATCAGATGATATTTATATTTGGCACTTTGAATTACAAGAACATGGAGCATGCGTGTGATAGCTAATAAGTCGGACGACTGAAGATTACGTTTCATTATAAGTGGTTCTCATTATTCAATATATATACAGTATAAAACCATTTCAATGGACAGGAACAGCAGCAACTTCAGAATGGAGATAGAAAAGAACACCAAAGTGAAGGTCTGTGTTACAGGTGGTGCCGGATTTATAGCTTCCTGGCTTGTTATGAAGCTCTTGGCCAAAGGGTACATCGTCCATGCTACCCTCAGAAATCTAGGTACTAGCTACGTAATTATAAGTTGTTTATCTCGAACGTACAGTTCATTTTTCCAACTAACAAGATTTCCTAACCTTGACATAAAAGCATAGTGATTCAAGTAAATGTCTCATGTGGTGTCACTTTTCCCTAGCAACGAACAGAGTTTAATTCGCTGTCAGATAGGATCAAAGCACTATGTTTCTTTGTTACAGATGATTTATCAAAGGTTGGCCTTCTTAAAGGACTTCCAAATGCAGAAGAAAGATTAAAGTTGTTTAAGGCTGACATATATGAACCTGATTCATTTCAATCGGCAATTGAGGGCTGTGAGTATGTGTTTCATGCTGCTACACCCATGCAACATAACAGCGAAAGCACTGTGGTAGGTTTTTTTAATCCTTGTGTTTAACTGACAGTGTACAGGATACACTGAATACATTCAACCAAAATCACAATAGCCTGAACCGTTTGATATGATCTAGTTGTTGGCACAACACCTGCATAACTAAGCTTCAATTTCGTAGCGGAGATTCTTGTATGATTTTTAAAAACTCTCGTGTTTGATATGTTTAATGTTCAATGATGAATTTCTTAATTTTGCTCGTCGTATACAACACGAACATGAAAATTTTCTCATGCATGCAACTTCTCCACGCAGTCTACAAAAATTTTCCTTTTCTATCAAGTACCAGATAATTCTTTAGTCGCCTATTAAAAGTATTCATTGTAAACAGTTCAAAGACACTACTGAAGCAGCCATAGCTGGGGTCAAGAGTATATTAGGATCCTGTATAAAATCAGGAACAATTAAACGACTCGTCTACACTGCCAGTGTGGTGTCCGTATCACCAATGAAAGAGGATGGAACTGGTTATAATGGCTTCATTGACGAATTCTGCTGGACACCTGTAGATCACTCAATTGTCTACGGCGACAAATTCTTTTCAGTAAGTACTTCTTAACGTACTGGACATATTCAGCTATACCTTGTCCGAGGCCTGTTATTAAGTTTGGTTGAAGTAGAAACTTCAAAATGATTTCACAACATACATGATCATTCTCCTGAGAAATACAAAAGTCGTATTTTTTTTTCTATGTTAGTTTTTGAAAATTACAACTTGCATGTGTTATAGAATAGTAGGAAGCCTGTTTTAAGCATTCTGTACTTGTGGCGTTGATGTTTGCAGGATTATACAACTTCAAAAACACTAGCAGAGAAGGAGGTGTTGAGGTTTAACGACAAGGAGAAGTTTGGTTTGGATGTGGTAACTCTTGCCTGTGGTTTAGTAGTAGGAGATACAGTTCTTCCGCACCTTGGACAATCCCAAGAAGCGATTCTATCACCGGTTCTAAACAATACCGCGCATTTCAACCACTTGAAACTTTTACAAGAAATGTTAGGTTCAATACCTTTACTTCATATAGATGATGTCTGTGATGCTCATATCTTCTGCATCGAGAAACCATTAATGAACGGCAGATTCATATGTGCAAATGATTACCCAACTTTGGGGCAGGTCACAGATTACTATCGACAAAATTACCCGGATCTTACGGTTACAACAGAAGGGTAAGAAATTGTCTCGGATTAATGAAAAGTTTTATTTCGGTATATCGTGTGAATTACAAGAATGAACTTTTAAGCTCAGTAGTGTAACCTGTGAAGTACATGCACTGGTTAGCACTTAATCGTTGCTGCCACAACGAATTGAGCATTTTCAAAAAACAAAATTGGGTACTTTGTGTTGTATGCAGATAAAAGAAACTTATAGAAGACAAGGACAGAATAACAGGTAATAACCAAGGCGCGGATTAGGCTGTCCTTAAGGAAAGATTTCGCCCCTTCCAATGGTGCAGAAAGGCACGGTGGCGTCTTCTCCACGAGGATTCAATGGTTAACAGTGATCTAACTTTGCACTAGAATAGACTACCCTCAGAGAAACGGAAATATAACTCTCTCTGGCGGTGGCGGAAGAAAAGAAGAAGATTGAAGCAATCAAAGACTTATCTGTATCTGTTTCGTGTATGGTGAGATGAAAGGATAGTATGCACAAGTTCTGTTTCTGTAGTAGCAGCAGCTTGCACGACTTCTGTCTTAGTCGATATAGAAGCAGCAGCAACAACACGAGTTCTATCTCTCTGCGTCCTCTCTCTCTCTGTTCTGTGATTAATCCCCTCTAATGAACACAGCGTGTTTATATAGAGGTATGATCGAATCATAGATGGAGAAGGACACCTCTCTAATTCTGTTTCACAAAACCAAATCAAAGAACTCTCAAGAGTTCAGGCTATTGATAATCCACTACCCACTAGACTAACAGCCCAAGCCCACGACACGGCTCGGTGCGGGGCGGGTGGGCGCGCGTGTGTGGTTTTGGGTGAGTCCTCCCTCCTAACACAAAAGCCTTTGTACCCTAAGGGCACGCTCTTATGCTAGAGGTTCACCTCAAATACCTCACTAGCTAGTGGTGGTTCATCAATGTGGGACTAAACAACACACAAGTATTTGAAATACACATGAAGATTCCAACACTTTGTTCGCTCTATATATTCCTAATTGGCTTACTGAGTCTACATACATTCAAGTCTAGTCAAGTTAAGCACCAGTTCATACTGTTTCTGTGCTCTAAATCAACCCACAAGTTCTCTAGTCTGTCAGTCTGAAAGATTTATGGGAAGATTTATTGTGTGCTAACAAAAGTATCAGTCTTTTTAAGTTGCATACATGGTGAAGTCACTTCATTCAACTTTCTGTTAGACTATTTCCTTTAGAGGACTACTCTATGGACTATTTCCTTTATAGACTATTTTATCCATTTAACAGCAGTTTTATTCCTGATGCAATCTACTCTGTTTCTCTGGTTTGAAATTTTATTTCAGAGTGAGAGAAGAACAGGACATGAGAGTAAGAGGTGGATCTACAAAGCTAACAGATCTAGGTTTTCAGTATAAATATGATATACAGAAAATGTTAGATGACAATGTCAAATGTGCGAGAAAGCTGGGTGCACTTCATTAGTCTTCTCTCAAACTACACGACGCTCATGCATATCGAGATGTTACTTTATTGTTCTTTGTGGGTAAAATAAGGTGAAGGTTGGCTTGGATGTTGTAACTCTTGATTGTGGCCTAGTGATTAAAGATATACACTTTCCTACCTCGCATTGAGCAATTATTACTACTCTTGAGCAACTCTCCCTTGCAGTTTATGCCAGAACTCTTGAGCAATTATTAGAACTCTGTTTTTTCATTTTTTGCTGGGCTACTAGAACTCTGAATTACTCTTACTATGAGTCAAAGAAAGCACTTATTCCTAATTCTATGTAATCTGTCGCTGACTCCAGAATTGTCGAAGAATAAGACGGGAGTCAAAAGGTGGCTCTACAAAGCTGTAGATTTAGGATATCAGTACAAATAGGATATGAAGATGACATTAGATGACAACGTGAATTACACCAGAAAGCTTGGTGCACTTCTATAGCATATCGTGTGCTCACAGATTGTGTGCCATTTCAGAGAGACTGTGCCATTTCAGAGACACTGCTGGATTTAAATTAGAAAAGGGCAACAAGTACTTGGCACTTGCAGAAAATGATATATAAAGTTATTTGATCCACAGATGATGTGTGTTCCATTCCAGTGATTTGGATTTAAAGTCCTTTCCGCACGAATCAAAGAATTTGGCATATTACAAAGAACAATCCCTGTCATCTTTGTCTGCCAACAAAGAAAAACAACTACAGTCAAAACTGATAACCGTACAACAGTAAATTACAAACTTGGAAGTTTAAATCACCTCACACTGAGCTCTTACATGCAGCACACTAGCCTCCTGTACAACTACCTCAGCACAAGAACAAAACAATTCTCTTGTATGAATCGCCAACCTAGTACCATTAGCTACTCATTTGGCTCGTTGACATCAGGTTTTCTTCCTCTTTGGCTTCCTGGTATGGAATTTTCCTTTCTTGAAGTTTCTCTAGATGGTTTCCGTTTCCTGCTCACCTGCTTTGGAGGAGCTGATTTTGCTTTATCCTCCATATCCAAAGAGGAGGTGTCACTCACTGATTCCTCTTCATCCGAACTTAGGATCAGTTCCTCCACAATATCCTCATTGTGAGCTACCACATCCTGCTGTTCCTTTTGCTTCTTCTTAACCTTCTTCTTTTTAGTTTTTCAGTCCTAGGACACAAAACATTTAGATAGTTCAGTCCTAACTATGGTAGACATACAGCTTAATATCTAATCGACACATAAGCACTATGCTAATACCAACATCTCACCTGGAATCTTTTCCTGGTAACCAGGATGAATTAAAGACAGTGGCACCTTCTTCCATAGCTCTGCTATCATCTTCTTCATCATTATCTGATATTTTACTTCCAAACACAGATGATCGAGCTCCAACAACAACACTGAATACAAGAAGAGTGTCAGCATTCTAAACAAAATATAAATGTTAAATCCACCAAACGACAATGATACAGACCTGGACTCCACCATTGAATCATTTCTTTGTTGGGCCCTTTGGTGAAGACTAACAAGATATTGAGAAATTGGGCTATTCCTCGACTTCTTCTCATCCTATAATGACAGATTAGGTTGGTAAGTTCAATAGGAAAAACAAAAGAAAACAAATTGGATTGCAATCTTTAATCAATTAGATGGCATTTTTATTCCTATCCAAGGATGCTTTGCAGATGACACATATCAGACAACATTCCAGCTGTTTTAAATTTTTTAAGGAAATTAGCACTCACCTTGAGACTCGAGAGTAACCCACGTGAAGGCCCAAAGATACAGTCCTTTTGTTAATCAAATTTAATAATGCCACTATTTGTTTCTAAGGCTTTTATATTCATTTGGTAGAACTGCGTTCTCTCTGCCAGGATCTTCCCCCTATGTTCAATTTGTAGAAGTAACTCAAGTGACCTCACACATCACAATTTAGCCAAATCTTACGACATAGAATGAAGGTTGGGAACACATATTTCTGCCCCATGAAAAATATGTCCGCATAGTGTAAAGGACGCAGAGTGAATTGCAGAAGACATGATTGTATTGCATTAAACCATTGAGTACACTATTATCAAGAAAAGGGATAGAATTTCCAGTATAAACAAACCTCTAGAAACGATGAAGCTGCAGTATCATTAGGCAAAAATGTAACAGTTGCACGTTTCGCGTTTGTAAACTCGGCATTGACCTCAATCTGTACCAGGAACCTTTTTATACGAAAAATATATAAACCAACAAAATCTCACTATATTGAAAGACATCGGGCTAGAAATCACCTGGTGAATGAGTTGCTTTATTTCACGCAGGAACCTTTCAACCTTGGTAGATTTGTAGAAGCATCGCAGTCGTACTAAAGGAATAAAAGCCATCTCAAAGAATGCTACGGAATAGCTCCATTGAACTAAATGTTCAGCAAGCTCCTCAACCACGGAAAACACGCATGCCTCTTGAAATGCTCTAGTCTTCAAAGTTGGTTTGCTTACCTGGAAAAGCATAGCCGAAAGCCCATGAAAAACAATGGATTAAACAAGCCATGAATAATAAATTTCGACCCATTTAGCTCGAACAAACAGCAACAAGGGAGAACTATACTTTCAATGTTGTATGTAAATCTACGGCTTTGCCCACACCACCAGTTGGTTTTTTATTCAGTTCTTTCATCTCCAGCATATCAAGCAGCAACAATGAGACGGGGATAAAAGTATCCGTGGCAGCAGCAATGCGGTTAAGCATTCTAACACATCTCAACCTGAGTGGGAAGTACTTTGCAGTTGGAACCAAACGGGCCGCCCCAGAAATTATTTGAGTCAATGGATATGCCAAGGGGCGGAAATCAGCTACAGAACTATAGGCACAGATAGCTGCAGTCCAGAGCTCGAGGCAATTCATGAACTTCCATTCATAAACCTTTCTAAATGCTTCCTGAAAACAAGTATGCAGTGCAACAAAAAATAGATTAATCATGGATCTGGGATTTCTAAAGAAGTTACAAATTGAAGATGATGGATAAAAAACATGGATAGATACATACAGCACTGTCATTACGATGTAACAAAAATCTTGATATAAGATGCAGAGTAAAGGAACACAATATCACCAAGACCCCAGAGCCCCAGTAGAAAGGTTCCATAATGGTAGAAATTATCTTGCCCTAGTTATGGGTGATACAAATGCTCTAGTCCCTCAGTGTATGCTTTATAAGAATGACAGTTCTGATGAAACTAAAGAAGAGGTATCCTTTTGCTTGAAGAGAAGCACTGAGAGTTAAGAATTTGATCAGCAAACCATCCTTTTACTTTTGCTTTACTCATCTATACTTATCTTTTCTGTCATGGTTACAGTGTTCAACCAAGATGACACTGTCGAAAACTGAATATATTTCTTCCAAAACAAAACAAGAAAGCCCCTGAAAAGCTAATAATGAAACATGGCCTTTCAGCATACTGCAGGACTTGTAAAACTTTAACTGATTCATTATATTCCTGTCATTGTCCAATTGAATAAACCAGGGATTCCATCGCTTCAATCAAGCCCAACTCTTACATCACTAGATTTGTAATCAACCTACGGCTTTCAATTAAACAATTAGAGTCATGTCATTGCCACTTAAACGTTATAACCACGTGTTAACTGAAAAGTCTGAAATATTTATTCTTCCTCTTATTTCAAGAAGAGGAAAAATCCAGGAATCCCAGGACACAGGATGTGTCTGCTAATTTACTTTGGTAGATGATAAGCATTGGAAGATCTAACGGATAAATAAATTAATAGTATGGAATTGTAGTAAAGAAAGATAGAAATATCCGGATATTTCTCACAAGTCAAAAGCAACCGGCACAAGATAGGAATCAGTACACATTTCACACCAATTGACTCCTATTACATATCCGTGGGTATGTTCAATTCTTAGTCATTACTTAAAAGTATTTTTCTGACTAATTATTCTTGGTTATTAAAAAGAAGGTTAAGAACGAAAACGGTCCATCTGAAGAGTAGTAACATGACATAAGACCCCTAGTTAAAGACCGTAGGATATCGTAATTAAGCTAGGTTACATGGACACGCCATATTTTGAAAAAAATCTGTGTCGGATACGTATCCATGTGTCCGTGTCCGTATCCGTGTTGGACACACACGGACACATATTGTATTTAATTTACCTCGAATTTCTGATTTACCATCTAATTTAATAAATTTATAATTATTAAAAAATTAATTAATTATTCCTATCCGTGTCCCCGTGTCGATCTTCAACTGCTCGCCGTATCCGACACCCCGTATCCGTGTCGGACACCGACACGCGTGCCCGTGTCAATGTAACCTAGTAATTAAGGCATCATGTAATTGCTATTCTTTAGCATTATTTTATATTGTAATGTCTAAGGCTAAGTGGAGCAATAGTAGGCTTGATCAGAACTAGCATCGGTTGAGAGTAGTCACGTACTTCTAAAAAGACCTTGGTCTAGGTTCTGCATTCATTTCGAGCAGAACAAAAAAATGAGCATTTCATATTTTTCTTTCCGATCTTAATACTATTTGTATGCATCATATAGATATTTATAGTTTCCTTTAGGATAAGGCAAAAAGGATTACCCACGAAAAAAGTACAACTGTACAAGTGCCATCTTAATGGTACATCTGTCAGCCATGATTTACTGCGTGCCACACTAACTACCAAGGGATTCCTATGCTAGCGGTCCTAAGTTTTTCTTGAGTTCATGCACATTCCTTTCACCACATTGTTGCTAGTTTGGAGATCAGTTTCAACTTTTTGGGTGTTACTCATTATTGAAGAATGTAGGTGTATTGTTGACTGAAGCTTGTTTTTTCTCTTTTTATCTTGTACGTGTAGGTTATCTCAACCTACTTATGCTTGTTCATCTTAATTAATAGAAGCTTCCATCTTAAACGATCAAATTAAAGTCAACGATTACATTACTTAAAATACAATGATTAAGTACAAGGTTTAAGCAAGTCAGACCAGAACAAAAAAGAACCATGGTGAATTACCTTAGTCTTATTATTAAGTGCCTCCCCAAGAGAATCATTGCCAACTGTCTAATGAAAACAAAGGCATGTTGGTAAGCAGTTGGTAGGTCCACCCCATAAAGTTCCACGACACAGTTTCCAAGAAATTGGATGTGCTGAAGTTTTGAAGCATTTACAAAAGGACAATTCATAACATATGCCTTATAAATACCCTTAAAGCACTCATCCACACAATCAGATCCAATCCGAATGCACAAATCCCTTAGAAATAGAAAGGAGGCAACTGGAAGAGCACCGCCTCCTGTGCCCCAAAAGTGAAGAGAGACCTGCAAAATTAAATAAAACATTTTACCTCTGAAATGCAGTTACAAGTCGGCGTCATATTTGAAACTACTAGATTCACAGTATTTCTTTATTTTGACTCGATTTTTATCAATAAAAAGTATCATTGAATCGAAATACTATGGTAAAGCTGCCTCATAGTGAGATCCTGAAGGGGGATATAGTCAAATGTTTTAAAAGATGCTGCATTGAACCTTCACACAATAACCTCTAACACTCATAAATCAACATAATTTGGTACTTAGAAAAGGCTTCTAGCAACAAAAGGGAAAAAAAACAAAAAATTGACCAACAAATAAAAGCATCAATCATCTCAATATCAAATTCATAACGACTTTTCTGCTGGACGATGAGAAAGAAAAACAACCACTGCCAGATTTCAAATACAATATGAACAGATTATGATTACAATAGATGAATCCTCAATAGCATTCGTCAATTAAATGAAAAAGATAAATAATAATAATTATGAAGAAGAAGATGAAGAAGAAGCTGCATATATTTTTAATTATTTCGAATTAACAAATTAGAGTTAAATTTGTTAGATCCACAGTCATCAACAAGCTCAACCCACATAAAATCCAGTAACCACTAAGGCAAGTAGGCACAAAGCTGAAATAGAACTGAAATGTATTTTCTGGCATACCTTAACATACTTCCTCAAGAGGCTTGGAAATGCAGCCAAAAATAAGGCCGAGAATCTGAGGCGCCTTAAAGTGAATGAGATCATCTGTGTGTCGGTCATTTGGTTTAGGACGTGGAGAGCATTTCCAAGATACGATTTCACTAGATGGTTATAATTCTTCCACAGTTTAGTGCTCATAAGTTTTATTATAGTTTCTTTCTTTCCTCCAGCTGTGGGTAATTTTAGCAACTCTCGAAGAATACCGTCCATTTCAGTAAGGACAACCAACATTACTTTATTAAAGACACTGCTAGACATGGTGCTAAACTTCAATGAAGACTCATCTTCACGGTCATCACCATAGTGGCAAGCAGTACGGAAAGCCCGCAAAAGAGAACGGACCGCACTCAACTTGGCACTTTCTAGAATTTCTTTACGCCAAGAATCAACCATTGCAGCTGTAATAACATTCTTTGATGGCTTTTGTGTCTCCTCTTGAACAGTTTCATTATCTTTCGTGTCATTATCCTACACATATATGCAATATTAGACTAGGCATCATAACTAATATATACATTAGTGTATACAGCAGCACTCACATCAATGTCGTCGTCATCATCTTCATCGAATTCTAGAAGGTCCTTGTCATGCTCTTTCAAAAACTCATAAAACTCTGGGTCCTGTCCATGTCAAAACATGAAGAAAAAAAAATTAAAAACTCATAATTTTTATGTTAATAAAAAGGGGTGGGGGGAAATTATTACTTTTTCTTGAAGCCTTTGCAATTGCTGTACGTGTCCTTTGGCATTAACGATTTGTTGTTTTCCATTTTCTTCTTCTTCTTTAAGTAGTCCTTCATCACTGTTATTATCTGAAACCATAAAACAGCCCAATCAATCACAGTAACAAAAAAAGGTAAAAAATGTAACAAGAATAGATTTGTTAATGAAGAGGGGCATAGTACTAGTTCGTTTGTTTCTTTTTTTGTGAGATTCCATTGGTAAAAATGATCAAGGGAAAAGTGATAAACCCTAGAAGAGAAGAGAACGAAACTCAATAGGGTTTTGACTTTTCAACGTTTTGTGTGCTGGTCAAATGAATTTTGACTCTCTTGGGCCGGGCTGCAGTTTTGCTACTTTCTGGATGATCGTATATGGAGGACCATTAGACCTTTGATTTCACCGGGGTCCAAAGTGAAAACAAAACCCGACTGTACAAAATAAGTTAGGCGTTCCGATTCTATTTATTTATTGTCAATATATAAACATATATTACAGAAAAATTGTTTTTGAAATTATTTTGATAATCTATTTCATGATAAATTATCTATTATGAGTCCCATAATCAATTTTGGATATATAAAAAAATATTGTTTAGTAATTTTTTTAAAAAACTATTATCTCAAAATGAAATAATCCATGAGAACTTAAACAAAAAAAAAAATGAGTTTAAAGAATGAGAAACAAAAATTGTGGAGTTTTCCCCATTCTTTTTAGTTTTTGGTAATTTTCATTTTCATTTTTGGTCTAGTCACTAGATCAAAAATTGATTTGTGTTTGGTTGTTTGGTATCAATTATTTGTGTTAGATTTGGTTTTAAACACATAATTATTTGGCCCTTTTGGTTTTAATAAACATGTTTAACTGTTTTTTAGAATAAAATATTCTTTTTCTAAAAAATAATTCTTATGTTATAATTAAACTGATTTAGAGAGAACACCATACTAACTTAACATGTATTGAATCATTGAGAGAATGAGATAGAGATAATTCTTATTCATTGAGGTAAATATGAATGGGAGGATACCTTTATATACAACTAGGTAACCTCCTTTCTAAGATAAAAGATTAACATGATAAAACAGTAAGATAGATGATGATCAGGATAAACATCAAGATAGAAGATTATCAGGATAAATACCAAGATAGGGGATTATCAGGATAACACATATCAATGGTGGGCATCCATATAAGCCCACAGATTTCATAACACTCCCCCTTGGATGTCCACCATTCTTGTGGAAATTATGGTGGATGCATCTTTTGTAGCGTTCTTCTAGATGCTCTATAACTATCCAATGACAGTTGTCTCATTAAAATCTTGCTAAAAAAACCCATTGGGAAAAAACCAAAGCGAAGGAAAAATAGTACAACATTACTCAGAATCATTGTGACTTGCTTAATACTGCCTCATTAAAACCTTTACTAGGAAAACCCTGTGGGATAAAACCTGGATAAAGGAAAAGAGTACAATGCATATGTCCTGGGACACATACTTCAGGATGCTCCCCCTGTTCTATTACTCTCCTTGATAAAGACAAGTCTTTATATGTCTTGGTGGTGCTTGGTGGTGAACTCTGCGCATGCCGATCCCATATACAAGCTTTTGAAATGTATGCTTCGGTAGTGATTTAGTGAAGAGATCAGTAAAGTTATCACTAGAACGAACTTGCTCAACCTTAATCTGCTTCTTCTTCTGAAGCTGATGAGTGCAAAAGAATTTTGGCGCAATGTGTTTTGTCTTGTCTTCTTTTCTAAATCTTTCTTGAATCTGGGCTATACAAGCTACATTATCCTCATAAATAATGTTGGGAACACCTGTTATAGAAGGTAATTGACAAGAACTACGAATATGCCTAATTAATAACCTTAACCATACACATTCACGACTAGCTTCATGAAGAGCTAAAATTTCAGAGTGGTTAGAGGAAGTTGTCACTAAAGTTTGTTTAGTGCAATGCCAACAAATGGCAGCATTACCACTAAGAAATGCATACCTGTTTGGGAGTGACCCTTCTGATGGTCAGATAGATAACCAAAGACTGTATAGCCAACTAGATCATAGTCATTAGTGGAACCATAAGAATAAAATAGTTTCATACAAGTTATTCCATACAAATATCTCGACATAATTCTAGTGTCTAAGTGTATGTGCACAATTATATCTTGATAAGAAACTAATAATAGAAAATGCAATGTATGATCTTGTGCACGTATTGTGCTAGATATATAAATGCACCAATTACACAAGTATGGTACTTTAGGACCCAATACTTTTTCATTTTCTTCTTTGGGGCGATATGGGTCTTTCTCTGTATTCAGTGACCAAACGACCATTGGGGTACTTAATGGATGTGCCTTGTCCATATAAAAATGTTTCAAAATATTATTGATGTAATTAGTCTGGTGGACTAATACACCACTAGAACTTCTCTTGATCTGCAAGCCGAGACAAAGTCTTGTTTCCCCAAGGTCTTTCATCTCAAATTCCTTCTTTAGGTATTGAGCAGTTATCTCGAGCTCTTCCGGAGTTCCAATCAAATTTATGCCATCCACATAAACGGCTAGTATTGCAAATCCATTTAATGATTTCTTTATGAAGACACATGGGCCAATTTCATTATTTGCATACCCTTCCTTAGACAAATATTCACTAAGACGATTATACCACAATCTTCCGGATTGTTTCAAACCATACAATGAACGTCTTAGTTTAATTGAGTACGTACTCCTTGATTTTGCTTCAGGCAAACCAAATCCTTCAGGGATTTTCATGTAAATATATTTGTCTATGTCCCTATACAAGTAGGCAGTCACTACATCCATGAGTCTCATATCTAAGCTTTTGGAAATAGCTAAACTTATTAGATATCTGAAAGTTGCAGTGTCCATAACAGGAGAGTGTGTTTATTCATAATCAATCCCAGGTTTCTGCAGAAAACCTTGTGCCACAAAGCGTGCCTTATATCAAGGAATTTCATTTTTCTCATTTCGTTTCCAAACAAACACCCATTTGTAACCTACAGGGTTAACACCTTATGGGGTTTGTACTATAGGTCCAAATACACCACGTTTATTGAGAGACTCTAATTCTACTTTGATAGCAACTTCCCATTTTGGTCAATCAGATCTTTGTCGACATTTTTTTATACTACGTGGTTCAGTATTGCCCTTGGATATTTTAGTAGCTACTGTATATGTAAATACATCATCGATGGTCATATCCTTTCTGGCCCACACTTCTCCCGAATACGCATGGAATATTGAGATCTCATCATTTTTACGGTACGGTTTCTCTTGAGGGGGTTTCCATAGTTAATTCGTTCATAACCTCTTCCGGGGTTTTAGAGGAAATGGGTGTTTCATGCATAACCTCTTCTGGAGTGTTGTGCACAACTTCTTCTAGAGTATTTTTGGGGCATAATTTTTCAGTGGACCTCCTCTTCCGGGGAGCCGAGTCTTTTGAGCCTATAGGTCTGCCACGCTTCTGGCATGCAACAGATTCATTTGCAGCTATATTCAAATTTTGTCCAACGGGGACATTAATTTTAGCAGGTGTATTTATAGCTGGAACATGTGACCTAGTCACTTTTTCTGCATCATTGAATGCATCAGGCAATTTATTTGCAATTTCTTGTAGATGTAATATTCTCCTAACCTCATATTCACACTGAGGAGTTCTAGGATTTAGATGAGACAGAGTGGGAATATTCCACTTCAATTCCCGTCGTTCTTCTGGAACGGGTTGTCCTACTAGGACAAGGCGTTCTTCAAGAACTTTATTATCTCCCCCTAACAGCGGGAATAATGTCTCATCAAAATTGACAATTATGTAATATAGACTGTCTAAGTGAGTTTCTTGCTCCCAACGTTAGATATGATACACAATGTCTTTCTCATTTATGGGTATAGTCTACCGGACATATATCCATAATACTTTTCTCCATTTATATATCCATACATTTTAACATAAAGCAAAATAAATTTGTAAAGATTGATACTAGCACAAGTATATTAAGAAAAATAAAACTTGAGATTCATAATAAAGAAATTCAAAATATTAACGACAATCCTGGCCTATACTATCCATGAAGAAAACACAATATTAACGGTAAACGTTCTATAAACTGGTAATAAAAATATAATTAACTAAATAAATCATTCCAAGGATGAAAGTTTGCTCATCAAACTTTCCCATTGCATTTGGTAGTATGACCATCTTCTGGTGATCATACCTATCCTTCAGGGATTTCCAAAGACCTGCTGGGTCTTCCTCTGTTAGGTACTCATTCTTTAAGTCGTCATGAATATGATGACGTAGGAATATGAGAGTTGTGGCCTTTAACATACATGATTTTAGAACTTCAAGTTCTTGAAAACAAAATAGCTATAAAAACGAATTGTGCCTACATAAATGGGTAATGGGCCAAAACCGGACCAGTCCTTATGGGTTGGATCGACCTGACCAAGTCGATATAGTAAACCAGACAATCTTGGAACTTCAGGTTCCTAAAAATTGAATCTTTGGAACTTCAGGTTCTTTAAAAAAATAGATCTTGGAACTTCAGGTTCCTAAAAATTCGACTTTAGAACTTCTGGTTCCTAAAAATTAGATCTTGAAACGTCAGGTTTCTAAAAATAATAGATCTTAGAACTTCAAGTTCCTAAAAAAAATATATATTTTGGAACTTCGGATTCCTAACAATTTAATTCTTGGAACTTCAGGTTCCTAAAAAAAATCGATCGTGGAACTTCGGGTTCCAAATTTACCGGGTTCCAAATTTATCGTAGAACTTTAGGGTCTACATCATTGTTCAATAGTATACATAAAAAAAAAAAAAAAAAAAAAAAATGAAAAGAAAAAAATTTCCTTAAATTAAAAACCCTAACATGTAACTCAATGTTTTAATCCATCTCACAATATAAAATAAATAATTGCATAGATTTGGTAAGGAATACAATACCTATCCGATTGAAAAATCAGATTACCACGTTTCGCTATTCGATGAGAAATTAGTCCATAAAGAACTATAAAATTGAATCAGCTCTGGATGAATTAGGCTCCAAGCCATACACCGTTGGAAACATCTCTGAGTTAGCTTTCTAATGCAATAAGCGGATTGCAAAACCGATCACCGAGTAAAAAGTTACAACTGTTTTCGTCAGAAGTGTCTTTCTATTCCGAATTTTAAACTTTTTTTTTTTTTTTTTTTTTTTTTTTTTTTCCTGGTAATCTGTGAACCTCGAGCTCAGACGTTGCTCACATGCAGGTGAAACCAATTGAGAGAGTTATAAAATAAATAATCATATCATCAAATAAAATATATAGATTTTAACATGAGACTCGCAAATGCAATTAGGAAGGAGCCAGGTCAAACCGCTATAACACTTCATAGGCAAAATAACAAAAAAATATAGCAACAAAATAACACCAAAGAAGAGGTTAATAATGCACCTTGGTGATTTTAGACAATGACGCTGCTTCTCAAAGTAGGATTGGGAGGTCACATTTTTCCAGGCTTAAAAAATTAAAGTTTTCACTTAAGGCCTTAAGGGTGACTGGGCAGTAGCGCTGATGGTCGAAGATAAATCAGAACTACTAACCTAGCACCTTCCATATACAAAAAAAAATAAGAAGCACTGTTTGTCTGTTTCTACTTACAGAATTATTATTCACAGCTTACGACTAGCGATACCGCTAATTGCCAGCACACCTCTACTGAAGTTTAAAGCTCTCATAAAAGAGACAATCTAAATGGCTAAACAGTAGAGGATGAAATGGGTCACCATGAATTTAAGGAGGTTTATTTCTTCGTGTCAAGGTATGAGATATGTTGAAACTTAGACCACCTCCAAGTGCAGCACAATGTTCCACCTAAAGAAAACAAACATCTTTAGATTATGGCAACACATAACATCCACCACTTTAGTTTAGTGCTCCAGTAAGCGATTATCAAATGGCTTCATAGTAGCGGATGACATGGGCCACATACTGAACCAAGGACGTTGATTTCTTTAACTAAAAGCATGTCTGCTAAGAGCAACCAATATCCAAAAGTCTGGTTGTAGAATCTAACGGAGGGTCTCAACTTCATGTTGGAGATGTAACCAGAATTACTGTGGGAAGGCCCAGTCAGAAGAGACATACCATTAATCCATTAATCCTAAGTAAATCACATACCTTTAATCTAAAATTAGAGACTATCGTACTGATAGTGTGTTAGAATTAAACCGATTTGGAGAGAACACTATACTAACTTAACATTTTGGAGAGAACACTATACTAACTTAACATGTATTATCATTGAGAGAATGAGATAGAGATAATTTTTATTCATTGAGGTAAATCTGAATGGGAGGAGGTTACCTTTATATACAACTAGCTAACATACTTTCTACAATAAAGGATTAACATGATAAACAGTAAGATAGATGATGATCAGGATAAACACCTAGAAGATTATTAGGATAAATACCAAGATAGAGAATTATCAGGATAATGGTGGACATCCATATAAGATTTCATAACATCTTAAGATTTTTTTTTTTTTTTTTTTTTTTGAAACAATGAGATCCAAACACCATTTTATTCCATGCTTATTACCTATTTATTGATGATAGTTGATTTGTATAATGTATGTGCCCGTGTGTATATCAAGATCAACGTAAGTAGGAACTAGGAAATTATTCTCGAAAAAAAAACGTAGGAACTAGTAATTTAGAAAACTAGAAATAGTAGGGTCGGAAAAATAGATAGTTTTGAAGTGTGGAAAGAGTCGAAAAAAAAAAAAAAAAAAAAAAAACTAGTGACAGTGTATTTTAAGCGGCTAAAATGCTTCAACGTAGGTGTCAACAAAACAGAGCCCTGAAGGCTCCAGAAGCCAAATTCCCAACAAGAACCACCCACGTGTCACCAACACCATTCACTCAAAATCTCTAAACCGTTCTCAAGCCTCCACGTAAGGTAAAGCAAGCAAACATTCTCTACTCCTGTTCTAAGCCACCACATCCCAACTCGTCAGTCACACATAAAGACAACGTGTGAAATTCCTCACCTTTGATATTTCAGATCAAGTTCTCTCATCCGTCCGATTATTATAGAAAGCTTGTGGACAACGAAATTTGCACACTCCTTACTTAAAACTTCCTTCTCTTTCTTTTCGAATCTCTCTTCAGATTCTTAACTACCTTAAGAACAGTGTTTTTTCACTCAGCTTCATCTCTGTCAACTCATTTCGTTATAACAGGTATGTAATCTGAGCTAAGCTGGTATTCATTTGTTTACTGTTCCATAAAGTTTCGTTGGTTGTGTGTTTTTTACTATGATCAGTTCCCATGTTATCAAATGCCACCCAAGTATTTTTGAATATTTTGACTGATCAAATTATTTAGCAGAATAATGAACTATTGAGGTGAAATATTGTAAGTGTCACTAAAACCTTGATAAATGAGTAGCCAAACACGGTTTCTTGCTTACTCGAGGTGTTGTAAGGTTCGTGTGCTACTCGTCAGTGGTTTATTCAAATAACATGGATCATTTTGGATTTGAAACATAGAGAGAATTTTCCAAGAAATGAAATGTTTTATTTATCGATGCAAGTATATGGAAATGTTAGACTTGAGCAATGCATCCTAATAAATAAATAGTTGCATCCTATAATTGATATCCACCATCTTCATTATCATTCACGAAGGCGTTACCTAATAGTTCTGCCTCCTTCTAATTGCTTGAGCTTTAAGAGGAAGTGTTTGTCACAAACTCACCGAAGTATACAGTTCTAAGGTATGTACTAGACATGTTACAAGAGTTCCAATTTCACCTTCTCTCCCCATCTTATAAATCTATAATCTTGATCAGAGAACAACTCCATACAGCTCAAAATGTGTTTGGCACTTAACTTGCAAAGTTATAATCCCCTTCCTGAACGATTAGAATCCAATGCCAAATGTTACAACAAAAGCTCAACATAGACCAGAATAGCTGGGGAAGAAAATAAAAACACTCTAGTAATAGAAGTTTGCCCATTCCTAAGCTAACATATGAATAAGTGAATAACTATATAAGATTGTAATGAAGTCGAATACCTTAATCCCCTGTCATGAGAGCAATACTTTTTTTTTTTTTTTGGGTAAGCCTGTTTTAAATGAGATCAGTAACTCTTTGATGCTGGCGGGGTTCGAGCCCCAGACCTCTGGTATCATCACCCAAAGGTTTTACTGACTTTGCTAGTCGGCACCTGCATGAGAACAATACTTTACCCACATTATCTCAGTGTTTTTGGTTAATTCTACTGCTTTTCTAACAAATTAGTCTAGTTTATATAACATATATAGGCCGAAGTATGCTTGTCTTTCTCCTTTTATTTTGGGCGGGGTGGGTTGATCTGAATATTGTAGTCAATTACTTGAAGTGAGCATTAATGGACACTCAGTCATCCCTGTTTTGGGAGTTTATTTCTGTACTAGAAAAATACCTGGAAGGATCCCAAAGTGTTGATTGAATTGGAGTTTGACACATGTATCATGATATGTATACTCCCCCCACATTTTGTAAACGGCGATTAAGACTGCGGAAAGAAAATGCTTGTGGGATGTGTATTAAGTAGACATTTTTTTATTGCACTAATGTCTTATTCGATATGCTCAGACTGATCATTTTCATATTGATATCATCCTATTACGTTGTTTCAATTAGATAAGTTTGAAATGATTTAGGAAATTGGTTTGAGTCGTCTTTCTCATTATAATGTTCTTTAAAATATATCTAGGCGTGTATAGATATGGTGGGAGATATAATAATGATACTAAATGTAAATAATGGCCTTTCTCTTTCAACCTTAACTTAGAGTTACAAATGTCTGCAGGTCTTAGACTGTGGAAAGCTCGCAATTCATTACCTCTTTCACAGACAATTTGGCATGGGAGTTGTGACTGTTTCGAGTTCGACTTCACAGACTCCATTAGGTTTGAGTTCAAGATTCTCAATCAATCGCTCCCCATTCAAAAGCCCAGTGTTTTTGGCTTTCAAAACTGATAAAACAGATAATAGATCATTGGTGGTTCACAGTGTGAGACTACTCCATTATCTACAAAGAGTCATAGAGTGCAGAAGAGACTTAAAAAGGCCATCAAATCTTCAAAAATAGTTAAAGCTGTCTCGATTGATGAACCTTTGGCGCTTTTTAGATGTGGACTACAGTGAAGCTGCAGAAAAACTTGAAAATATATACAAGCTTAGTCCTGCAAAAGTTATTTCTGATGTGGAGGACACAGTTCGTGTGGTGCGGAGATGTCGAAGAACTAGGAAGGTGAAAGAAGGCAACGAGAAACCTGATAAGGAACTATCTGATATTGTAGTAAAAAATAACAAGAAGACAGCGAAACGATTGGGCCTCGATAAGAGAATTGAATTAAGAAGGAAGGAGGAGGTAGTTGATTTAACTAAGAGGAAGGTGAATGACACAGCGGATGTTGGATATGCTGATAGGCTTGTTAGGGAGTACTCAGCTTCAACAGATCTGGTCAGTTTGGATTGGAGGAAAATGAAGATACCACCAGTTCTTCCTTCTTCGGAGCATACTTTGTTATTCAAGCTGATGCAGCCTATGAAGGTGAGCTTTTCCATTATCCAGATCGTATTGGAGGTCAACTTTACAGTGGTTTAGTAATAACTAATCAATAAGTAAATAGAAAAAATGAACGTTGCCTATCAGAAACTAATGAAATTCTATGCTTCAAATAATTGGTTATTGTGATCATTATTACAGTGCTCTAACTAACTAGTTTTTGCTTAATTAATAGACACTCCTTAAGGTGAAGGAGGACTTGCATAAAGATTTGGGACGAGAACCCAGTGATGGAGAATTGGCAGCTGCTACAAACATGAGTGCACCAAAAGTTAGAAAACAAATAGAGGTCGGTCGAGCCGCAAGAAACAAGTTAATCAAGGTAATCCTTCACCAGTATCTTACTCCTTATATTCTTATGAAGGAGACATCTAGTGCTTGATCGGAAAATGTGTTCAATTTTATGAGAAAACTTCATGTTAGAATTTGGATTTCATTTGTTTGGTTTGTAGCAATAACATGTAGTAGATTACTTAGAATCTTTTTTACCATATGCTGCAGCACAATCTCCGGTTAGTTTTGTTTGTTATCAACAAGTATTTTCAAGAATTTACCAGTGGCCCAAGATTCCAAGACCTCTGTCAAGCTGGAGCAAAGGGTCTCATAACAGCTATTGATCGTTTTGAACCAAAACGACGATTCCGCCTATCTACCTATGGTCTGTTTTGGATAAGGCATGCCATCATGCGTTCCATGACAACATCAAGCTTCACACGTGTGTCCTTCGGCCTTGAATCGGTACGCTGACTATTTCTACATGCCTATAATATCTTCTTTGTTCTCTATACTGAATATTAGTAGTCTTTGAGTGTCCAAAACCGTAGGTGTTCTGTTTCGAAAGTAATTGAACCACTCCTGTATCCTGATTGAAAATGACCTCCAATATGTAGGAGACACACATTAAAAATTTGCTCTGCAACCTCTTTCACTCTGCATGAAGCACGGTTTCTATTCATTAATAATATGTATTTGCTTACCACTGTATACTGCAAAGATTTCACCATCTTATCAAAATTAATTTTGTGGTATTACATCGGTACATGTTAATTAGGTGAATAATTCTGCTGGAGAAGCATAACGATGTTAGAAACTTTGTGCAGGTTAGGGTAGAAATACAAAGAGTCAAATTGGAATTAATGTTTAAGCTTGGGAGAAAACCGACCGAGGAAGAGATAATAGAAAAAGTAGGAATCTCTCCTGAGAGATACCGTGAAGTTATGAGGGCCTCAAAGTCTGTCCTCTCTCTTCATGCAAGGCATGCAACTACACAAGAGGAGTTCATCAATGGGATTACAGATGATGGTGGTGTAGGAGGTGATAGGAGGAGGCAACCGGCACTTCTCAGATTTGCTCTTGATGATGTGGTAACATTTTTATCAATACCATTTCTAAACCTTGTCAGATTTAAACACGATGAAACATGCTTTGAATTATCTATCCCTTCTTAGATTTGCATGTAGATATGCATAAAGTGTATCTGAATGTGTATAAATTCCAATTTTTCAGCCTCTAGTATTGATAGTTTGATCCTAATTTTCGAAAACAACCTACTTTGTTATGCTTTCTCCAGCTTGATTCGCTAAAGCCTAAGGAGAGCCTGGTGATCAGACAGAGGTATGGGCTTGACGGCAAAGGTGATAGAACGTTGGGAGAGATAGCTGGTAACCTTAATATCTCTAGAGAGATGGTTAGGAAGCATGAAGTGAAAGCACTAATGAAGCTCAAGCACCCAACCAGAGTCGACTATCTTCGCAGATATATCCTCTAAACTAAGAACTTTGATGTTCTGCACTTGGAGTCACGCTTGAAAGTCTCGTGTATGGTTTCCTCGTCTGCCATATTTTTTTTCATTCCACTGCCCTTGCTGTATATAAGTGATCTATAACACAGTTCCATTAACTATAAGATATCTTATACCACATATACTTCATAGTGGAAGACCATGTATACAACTATACACAATTAATATTTGTACCAAAACGATGATGCTTCAGATAATCAAAATAGTGCAAGTCGGAGCAGATTCATCCTTAACTTGTTCACTTGCTTATTTGTTGCATGGGGAGATTTTTACAGCTTATGGTTACGAATATAATTCATTTTTATTACATCTTTATGGGTACGTACAATTTCTTAGTTCAATCCCATGGCACACTTAAAGATCAGTAAATCAGTTTATACTAGATTTGGACTCGGGCATACGCCCGGGATCTATTAAATATTTTGTATGCTGAAAAGGCTTTACAAAATGTCTCACACAAATTTTGTATGCTGAATAGGCTATCTCAATTTGATCCCTTAGTTTCCAAGTACTTATGCACCATAATCGTTGGTCATTAACGTATTTCGATTTATTTCCAATAAAAATATATTATGATTCGAAAATTTGCCACCGTAATTTTTAAATAGAATTATCTTAAACTCGATCTAGCTTGTATAATAGTTTTATTAGATTTATGATGATTTAGCAAGCAAATTTTGAATCGTAATATATTTTTATCAAAAAATAAACCCAAGACGTTAATGAGCAACGATTATGCATAAAGATTTGAAACTAAGGATCAAATTGAGATAGCCTCTTCACTTTGTGGTTTAGAATATTAATCTGTAATTTTCAAATGAAATTATCTTAAACTCGATCTAGCTTGTATAATAGTTTTATTATATTTATGGTGATTTAGCGGTAAATCATCACCATTCGGCTTACGTACTAATGTGTACAAATCACTAAAACAGATTGATTGTTTCTATATCCTCAAAGAATATACTACTCCCACTTGAAAAGATTTATCACATGAACGTGTCTTACGAATGGGTGTCGTTATATTAAATTATTCTAAAAAATATTAGCAACTATGCATAGCTATGAAATATGAAAATTATATTAATTACTCATTTAAATTTCTTGCACTACTCTATAAAAATGAAGCATCAAACATTGATAAAACTAATCGACTTCTTTTTATTGTTAGGTTTAATATTAGAAGTTTGATTGAAGTTTTGTGAGAATGCCCAATGTGGCGAAGATAATATTAAAGCTACTTGAATAGCAAGACATTCACAATCACAATAAAAGAATTATAATAAACACTACTTGAAATGCAAAACTATATTTGTCGAAACATTTATTCCCCATACATATAATACAAATATGTTTTAGGGTTATTAGTTCAATGCATTTGCATCAAATTTCTGATTTTTCTTTAATTATTATTTGATGTTAGTTTAATGTATTACGTTGCATCCAGTTTCCAATTTCTCATTAATGATTCTTTGGGGTTAGTTCAATATAGTTTCATTAAGTTTCCGATTTTCTGTTAATTATTATTTTAGGTTAGTTCAGTGCAATTGCATCCACTTTATGATTTCTCGTTAGTTATTCATTAAAAGGTTAATTCAGTATAGTTGCATCTAGTTTTCGATGTTTCATTAATTAGTGTTTGAGATTAGTTTATTGCATTTGCATCCAGGTTCTAATCTCCCGTTAATTACTCTTTGAGGTTAGTTCAATACATCTGCATCCAGTTTCTTATTTCTCGTTAATTGTTTTTCTAGGTTAGTTTGATAGTTTACAATTTCTATATAGTTTGCATACATGTAAGAGCCTATTTTTATAAACTCACTTTTGTTTTGGGTTCCTAATTACTCGTAATTATTCATGTGAGGAGGCTAAAAAAGTGAACATTTATGCTTTGAGGTCAGTGCGATGCAGTTACATCCGACTTCCGATTTCTAGTTAACTATTTTTTTAGGTTATTTCAATGCATTTGCATCCAATTTTGGATTTCCCGTTAGTTAATATCTGATTTTAGTTTAATGCAGTTGCATCAAATTTTTAGTTTTCCGTTAATTATTCTTTGAGGTTAGTTTAATGCAGTTGCATCCAATTTTCGATCATCAAGTTTTCAATTTCCCGTTAATTATTTTTTGAGGTTAGTTCAATGCAGTTACATTAAATTTATAATTTCCCGTTAAATATTCATTTGGGTTAGTTCAGTACAGTTTCATCTATTTTTTAATGTGTCGTTAATTAGTCTATGAGATTAGTTTATTGCATTTGGATCCAGTTTCTGATTTCCCATTAATAACTCATTAAGGTTAGTTCAATACATTTGCATATAGTTTTTGATTATTTATGCTTTTAGGTTAGTTCGATATAATTATATCCGGTTTCTGATTTCTCGTTAACTATTCTTTGAGGTTATTTCAATGCATTTGCATTTAGTTTCCGATTTCCCACCAATTATTCTATGAGATTAGCTCAATGCAGTTGCATTCGGTTTTTGATTTTTTGTTAATTATTTTTTGAGTTAAGTTCAATGCATTTGCATCCAGTTTTCAGTTTCCCATTAATTATTATTTGAGGTTTCTTTGATGTATTTGCATATCGTTTCCGATTTTCCATTAAATTTTTTTCAAAGATTTGCATCCAATTTCTAATTTCCCGTTAGTTACTCTCTGTCGTTAGCTTAATGCAATTTGCATAAAGCTTCTAATTTCCCGTTAACTACTCTTTAAGCTCAGTTATGTATTTGAATCTAGTTTCTGATTTCTTTATAATTATCCAATGTGGTGTATAATACCAACTTCTACTGATCCATCTATAGTGTCCTTGCAAACATGACATAAAAAGTAAATTATGCGTAATTTACTATGTGCATGGGATCATTGAAGATTATCCAGTTCCCGATTTTCCGTTAATTATTATTTAAATTATGCATGACTCACTATGTGGAATCTTCAAATATTATCTATGAACGGGTGTTGTTATATTAATTATTCTGAAAACTATTTGCAAATATGCATAACTATTATATATTAATATTATATTGATCACTCAACCAAATTTCTTATAACGTGAAAACCTCACTTTCCATTAAAAAAAAAAACTCACCTTTGATAAAACCATTCAACTTCATTTTGTTGTTTAGTAATAGAAGTTTGATTGAAGTTTTGTGAGATTGCCTAATAAGGCGAAGTTCATATATATTGAAGCTACTTGAATAACAAAGAGTTTCCAATCATACGGAAAGAGATAAGATAAATACAATTTTAAATGTAAAACTATACTTATCGAGACATTCCCACAACATATAATCCAACTGTGTTTTGAGGTTAGTTTAATGCATTTGTATTCAGTTTCTGATTTTCTGTTATTTATATTTTGAGGTTAGTTCAATGCAGTTGTATCTAATTTCCAATTCCCGTTATTTATTTTTTGAGATCAGTTCAATGAAGTTGCATCCAGTTTCTGATTTATCGTTAATTATTCTTTTTAGTTAGTTCAATACATTTATATCTAATTTCCAATTTCCTGTTGTTAATTGTTATATTATTTGAGGTCAGTTCAATGCATTTGCATCCAGTTTCTGATTTTCCGTTAATTATTCTATGAGATTAGTTTAATATATTTGTATCCAGTTTTCGATTTCTCGTTTATTATTTGATAAAGTTGCATTTTCATCTAGTTTCCGATTTCCCGTTAATTATTGTTTGAGGTTAGTTCAATGAGTTTGCATTCAGTTTCTGATTTTCTGTTAATTATTTCTAGAGGTTTTGCATCCAATTTATTTTTTTAGATTAGTTCAGTGCAGTTGCATCCGATTTCCGATTTCTCGTTATTTATTTTTTAAGATTAGTTCCACACATTTGCATTATGTTTCCAATTTATAATTAATTTTACTTTGAAGTTAGTTTAATGTAGCTACATCCAGTTTCTGATTTTCTGTTAATTTAATCTTTGAGGATTAGCTCAATGCATTTTCATCCAATTTTTGATTTTACGACAATTATTTTTTGATGTTAGTTTGATATATTTGCATCCAATATTTAATTTTCAGTTAATTATTCTTTGAGGTTAGTTTGATGCAGTTCTATCCATATTCTGATTTTCTATTAATTAATTTTTAAGATTAGTTTAATGTTTACATTTGCATCCAGTTTTCAATTTTCCGTTAAATATTATTTAAGGTTAGTTCAATGCATTTGCATCCAGTTTTTAGTTCCCCATTAATTGTTTTTTTATGTTAGTTTCAATCAATATTATATATATTTTAAAATATTTGTCATTATTGCTTTGCTGTTATTTTATTTTTTTCATTTTTCATTATATATTTTGTGATGTTATTTTTTGTATAATTGTTTTTAACTATATTTTGAAGCCGTGTTAAGGATATATTCGAAATAAGTCGGTGTTTTATCATAGACACTAAAATTGTATGATTTGTAATAGGAAATTAGTTTATACAAATCACCTATTTTTTTGCAATTGTTTTTATTTGATCAAATATATAAAAATTGGAACTCTAAAAGTGTTTGATTTGTAATAGAAAATTATTTTCTACAAATCACCTATTTTTTTTTAGTAATTTTGTTTTATTTTATCAAATATATAAGAATTGAAAATACACTCAAACTCTCTAAATACAAGAATTATAAATATACTCAAATTGTCCAAAGAGATTCAATGTACGTAGGATTATAGGCTATTAGAAAATACTATCTTTCATATTAAAGTGCCACATAGGATAGAGAAAAAACTAACTCTCATATTAGAGTGTCACATAGGAGAGAGAAAATATTCTTTTAAAGGTCTCTGCTTTAGTATATAGATAGTAGATTAGAGTCAGTAAAGCTTTCAAACATTTAGCAGCTTATTGTTAATGTATTGGATCCTATCACTGAGTGTCGATCCTTAGTGTCACTCCTCGTTATGATAGTGTTAGTTAACATATACCACTTTACTTTTTTAGTTTTTACATCAAATTTCTGTTTGCAATGTTGTCAACACACTTTTTCAAGTTTCATTTGAAATTTTGTAATTACTTCACAAGTTTCATCGCATTGTTTGGAGGTAATGAAACCTTTCGAGTTTTTGCAAAGATTTATGCCCAAAAAAAAAGAGTGAAAATTGCTATATAATTTTTTTATTTAGTTTTTTTTTTTTCTTGTTGAGTGATTATCTTTAGTAGTCACTTTAGACGAGATCATAAAGCATAGCATGTATGTCCCAACTGCTGTCAAATTCGCGAACATATTGAAAAAGATGAAAACAGCATTATGCCTTATCCCTTCTTTAGAATTATACACATTGTAGAATTGTGTGAACTTGCGTATATTAAAATTGATGGAATGAATCGCGGCCATATTATTATTCCTTCCAACCCTTCAGGAGACTTGAAACTTTAGGACTTAATTGTAGCTTCTCCTTACCTTTATTGCCTTGCTAGTAATGGAAGGTGCTCATAAATCAAGACCCCCTGAGTTGTAATATGAACTTTGATAATGTGCATAATTTAGTACTAGTTGTTGAATTTCACAAGCAACATAATGGGAGCATGGCATACATATTATTAGAGTGGATATAAGGCTTTTACCATTTAATAGTATTATTAGATTTATATCCAGTAATATGCATGGGATCCTTTTCGAGTGTATTGCATAGCACGTGCATTCAAAACCGTACTCTGTTTCTAATATTCACACAAATCATTAAACAAGACGTCATATCAAGATTATTTTCTATAGCTCGGAAAATAGTCTTTTGTATTTATATTAATAACCCGTAACAAATTGAAGCATTTTGAAAGTGCCAACTGTGTGTTTCTCCTTAGTTTTACTTTTTATTTTCTGATTACTGTATAATCACCATCGTAGTACTTTTGATTTTGTATTGCATTTTGTATTTAATTCTTTTTATGAGGTTATAAAAGCATAACAAATTGAAACCTTTTGCTAGTGCCAACCGTGTGTTTTTCCTTACTTTTACTTTTTTATTTTATGATTATTGTATAATCACCATCATAGTATTTTTGGTTTTGTATTGCAATTTGTCTCTAAATCTTTTTATAGGGTTATCTGGCTCATTAATTAGTTATATTACCTACTCTTCTAAACAACTAGAACTTGATTCACAACTAGAGTGTAATGCGGCTGATGAGCGTGTTAGAATATTGGCTTCTGAAGTCATTGACTTAGAAGAAAAGGTATTGTGTTTAATGGAGGGGTGCAATGTCTTGGAATTGGTCAAAGAGGTGCCAATCCCATAAAGTGGGGTGTAAATACTGCGACCCCAAACACTGTTAGCGAGCACTAAACGGGGACGAATGTTAGAAATATCGTAATAATGGACACCATAGTTGCTGCGAACATGAAATTACCTGTGCCCCTCACTCTCAATGGTGCCTTCCCACCATGCATTGTCATGTACAACTTCAACCATTTGATGCATTCTATAATAGCGGTCTGCTACTAGTATAGCAATAGGACATCGATGTCTAAGCTGGTTTCGGTGAACACTCTCTCTTAGCCTTCCAGAGTTATCTGGCTCCATCACGTCTTCATGAACAATAAGGTGTTGATCACCTTGCAATCCCCCTCCTGTACGAGCAATAACAACAACATTACGATGACCTCCGTTGTCTCCTACTACTAACTCTATTTCACTATTATCTATGTATATATCCTCCAAGATCCAGATAATCAGCCATTACAATAAGTAAATTTATACTAGAAATTCTATGTGAGAAGTGTTTTTTGGAATAAGAAGTGTAAGGTACTTGTAGAAATGCCAAGTGTAAAAGGAAAATTAGGTACCAACATTGAATGATGGTTGAAAGAGTATATATTTGGAATATTTCTTAAATTAAGTGATGTACGTACTTAACTTTAATTTGGAATGAACTAACCACATTTTTGTTGGTATCTTAGCTAGGGATTCCTTGTATGAAATGAAAATAGAAGGGAAAAAAGGTAAAGATTGGGATGAATATGTTCCTTCCCCATATGAATATGAACTGACCAATGAGTAGCTCGAGGGCAAAATGTGAAGCGGGCCAGACTATAAACGCAATGAAACAAATGCAACGCCTTGTAAAGGTTCAATCTCAAATACAGTCAAGCTAGAAGGATTTAAGATTGCAAGTACTAGTAAATGATCGTCACACTTTTTTCGAGTTCGTCACATTTTATAATTGCAACTCTTTGACATTCATTTTTTGTCGGGAATTGTGTTGCATCATAGATGTCGGTAATAAAAACCGTCGTATTGTTATCCTCAATAGTTTTTTGAAGTTTGATCGATGTACTTTAGCCGTCAGAACTAGTAATTGTTCCAAATTTTTGTGGAAACTATCACAAATAAATATTCTAATATCATATTGTCTTATCTCGATTTCTTTTAACTGAAATTAAAACCTTTTTCATTATTAGTTTTTTTTATTGTTTTTCAAAGAGAAAAAACATAATTGTAATAATTTTGAAAATGGGACGAGGTTTAAAATGACAAATATTATTGTTGAGATTACAAATACAACTTTAGACTCTTTTAAATATATTCAACCAAATTAACATTACAACAACTTTATGATATGACAATACTTTTTTAACATTATTTTTAAAAATATGATATTGTACATAGAATTTGATATCACTTTTTCCATGAGTGATGTTAGAAGTTTGTGATAATAATCTTGTTTTAAAATTATTTTTTCTCAAAAGTGACTTAGTAAAAGTCTACAACCTCACTTTCAGAAGTGATGTGGTTTAATCATTTACATCACTTGTTAATCACTTTATAAATTATGTGAAAATTAGAAATATTAAATCACTTTAAAAGTTATTTCCCCTTGTTGTTAATAGATGGACACGTTGTGTACACGGGACCATTAGGAGTTCTATCGAGATGAACAAAAATTGAGATTTAAAATCACTAATGAACTTATGAAGTGATATTTTATTTTTCAATATTTCGTTTAAAAAAAAATTCAAACATATTGAAAATTAAAGAATTCTCGTTAGGGGTAATTTGGTAAATTACACTATAAATTTAGGGACACTTACCTAACGAGTAGTAGTTAAACAATTGGGTTAACGTTTTAGTTTTGTGTAGTTTAAAACTTTAAATATAGTTAACACAGATTTAGAAGTTTAGAAGTCTAGTCACCCATTTCAGTGCTCAGACAATTCTGCCAAGGCTTTAAATCCAAATGAGAGATAGGCAGCAACGCAAACTCTAAAGTAATAAGATGTGAAAATGTCAAAGAAGGATGTCATTGTTATTAAGATGCCATCACAGAAAAGAGAGAGTCGAGCACTTGCAGTAGTTATTAAGAAGAAACAAGTAATAACCAGTAATTTTAAACCTCTTAATAAAGTGAACAAGTTTCAATCAGCTTCTTTGTTTCATGAAATGCGAGTGTAAGGGAGTAATATTCTCATTAAGGAATATTAAGCACGCGTTAAGCATAAGCAGAGATCGTAGCGAACTCATGTCATCGACCTCCAAGATCGAGTCCTGAGCAGCTTGCTTCATGTAGGTGGTACACTTCAGCTCGCTCAGGAATACCTCAAGACGAATGAACGACCTGAGGTAGAACACTTCAAATAAAGACACCATCCCTAATCCAGATGTAATCATCATCAGAGCCTTACCTGTACTTCCAATCACCGTGAAATATGAACTACTGCACCCACTCCCAATCATCACACAATTCCTACCCAAAACCAATCTAACACACGTTCATAATCTCCACCCTACATATGTATATGTCCAGTACACGTGTCTCGAAGATCAACACTCCATTGTGCCTATAAATACCACCTACATGAACTACGTGAGACCTGATTCTTCTCTCCCCCCGGAATCAAGAGAAGATACGTAGGCAGCTCGCTCCTTAGCGAACTCGGTCTTTCCTAAATCCAATCCCATTCCTCTTCCTCCCTTGTATGTAAAGGAAAAACGCACATTTACATTGGCGCCGTCTGTGGTCTCGATTACTTGAGAAACTACTTTCACACAAATCAAAAACCAAAAACCAAAAATTTCAAGCCCACAAAGCATGGCAAGCCTCGAAGCTCAAGTTCAAAGCCTCGCAAACCAGCTAGGTTTAACGAATGAGAGCATTTCTTTGCTCATGCAGGAAAATGCTGCTCTACGCGCACAAATAGACGCACAACAACAACCAGTTGGGAACGTCGCTGAGAATGGCATCAACGAAGTTAATCAACATATTAACGAACTGTCGCAAAGGATCGGCCAGAGTGCAGTAAGAAAAGACGCAACCCAGATCGTTCAAAAAATGCTCAAGACGTACCGCGCATCGCCATTCATTACTGAGGTACTCAGTAAACCCTCTCCTCAAGATTTCGTTCAGCCACGTTTTTCGATGTACGATGGCAGCACGTGCCTTGGTCAGCACGTGGCTCGCTACATTCAAAGTCTTGCACTTTACAGTTCACCAGAGTTTGATCACCTCCACTGTCGTTTGTTTCCCGCCAGTCTCAAAGATGGCGCACTCGATTGGTTTTTCTCATTCGAGCCAGACTCGATAAAGACCTTCGAGCAGCTCACCGATTCCTTTTGCTAGTCAATACGTCCATAACAGGCGTAAGAAATCTGATCTTGATTCGCTGTTCCAGCTCTCACTTGGCGAAGATAAAATAATTCGTGAATTTCTAGGGCGGTTCAAAGCCGAACTACTGTCCATGGAAACAGGTCTGAAAGAGTCCTTCGCTACCCTAGCATTCTCCAACGCTTGCCGTGTGCGCAACACGACACTCGCCAGATCGCTGATGAAAAAATGCCCCGAGACTTTATTTGAGCTGTACACTCAAGTCGACAAGTACATTAAGCTGCAGGAAGGCCTGAAACGCCAAGGCCTACCAGAAGAAGAAGAGGTCGCAGCAATATCCGACGACCCCCCAGCTTCCAAAAAGCGACCCCAACAATAAGAACACAAGTCGGGAAACAGAATGAACAATGACCGCGAGTTCGCTGTTCTCACGCGATCTTCCAGTTACATATTGGAAAGGATCAAGCGAGCTTCATATTTCCGACATGATGTGCGGCAACCAGTAGATCGACCTAACAAACCGTATTGCACGATTCACCGAGCCAAATGTCACGAAAGTGATGCATGGTGGGGGCTAAAGCACTACCTCCAGGACCTCATTGAAGCAGGACATATCAAACAATACACCAACATTGGAGACGGGGATTTGCACCATAAGCTCATGGCTCGCAGAGTGCGCAAGTAGATCCCCACCTCGCCATGACCGCCACAATGTTCAAGCTCTCTCCCGCAGCAGAGGACGTCCCAGAGACTGTTCTCGCCATGAACGGTGTCAGCACTCATCAGATGATTTCGTGTCATCTCCAAGAGAAAAACGAAGGCGTGTCGGTGCTCTTCAAGCAGTTTATCAATTTTCTTCACAGGCAGCACATGCCCCGCGAAGTTCAAGTCGCAGTGCAGGTGATATCACTTTCACAGAGGACGACCTCAACAAGGTCTGCCTCCCTCACAACGATGCACTTGTCGTCCATGTCAAGATCAGTGACTGGACAGTCAAGCGCATCCTGATAGACCCTGGTAGTTCGTGCGACATTTTGTTCTACCATACCATCCAAGAGATGAACTTACCCAAATCAGTCTTTATAGATTCGATTGCTCCTCTTTATGGGTTCAATGGCTCCAGAGCCGACCCAATCGGTGATATTATACTCCCAGTGTTTGTGGGATCACTAGAAGACAAAGTTAGCTTCAATATATGGTTCAGCATTTTAGACATCAAGTCATCCTACAACGCCATCCTAGGACGACGATGGATTCATCAAATGCAAGTTGTACCGTCAACATTGCACTAGGTTCTCCGCTTCCCAGGCCTAAGAGGCATAATGGAGCTTCGAAGCAATCAGCTCAAAGCTTATCACTGTAACCAAATCCTCTCAGCGAATAAGACCGCCGACCCACCTCTCAGCATAAGGAACGAGGCTACCAGCTATACCATGGCCAAAGATTTGGTCGCCGAGGTCAAGACCAGAGAACCAAAACAATACGTTGGGGGCTCCAGCAAGAAGGTCTATTCGTCTGTTCAAACCCCAGAAGTCAATCAAACTATTGTTGCTCCACCAGTAAGGCAGAGGTTGCTTCAGTTGTTGTTGCTCCACCAGTCAGTACACCCGAGGTTGCACCATCATATTTCGCACAACCAGTACCGATTCCAAAGGTCACTCCAGCCCCTGTTGTCATGACCACAGAGGCCACCTCAGCCCTTGTTGTCGTCGCCACAGAGGTCGCTCAAGATCCTACTGCCAATTCCACTCTCCCTCAGATCGACAAAGTATCTCAAGAGATTAATCCAATTGAGGAAGCATCAGCGTCAAAGACAGCATCTTAACCTGCAGACAGAGAGCGAGTGAACCTAGGAACAGAAGATGATCCTAAGTTCGTCTATGTAGGGGCTAACCTTGACCCCACACTCAAGGCCCAACTTGTAAACTTTTTGGCCATGAATAAAGATGTTTTCGCTTAGTCGTATGCCGATGTTCCGGAATAGATCCTAATGTTGCGTGTCATATACTACATGTAAATCCTAATGCTAGGCCAGTTCGTCAGCAACCTAGACGGTTATCTTTGAGATTTCAAAAAACAATCAATAATGAGGTTGACAAACTGAAGCAAGTCGGTTTCATCAGAAAAGTAGATTATCCAGATTAGATCACTAACATCGTCGTAGTTCCAAAGAAGAATGGCACAAGTTTGACTCTGTGTCGACTTCACGAATGTCAATCATGAAACGCCAAAGGATAGCTTCCCTTTATCTCGCATTAATCGACTTGTGGACCATACCTTTGGCCAAGAACTCCTCTCCTTCATGGATGCGTACACAGTAGGTACAACCAAATCCTACTTGTGGGAGAAGATCAAGAGAAAACATCATTCATCACAGAGCAAGGAATCTATTGTTACAACGTTCTCCCGTTCGACCTTAAGAATGCTGGCACAACTTATCAGTGTCTCGTTACTGACATGTTCCAGGACATGTTGGGTGACACCATGGAAGTCTACATCAACGACATGGTGGTTAAAAGTAAGAAAATGGAAGACCACCTCACTCATCTCTAGAAAGTGTTCTCCAGGTTGCGCCGAACTCGAATGAAGCTTAATCTAGAGAAGTGCCTCTTTGGAGTGTCCTTTGGGAAGTTCCTTGGATACCAAGTATCACAAAGAGGGATCGAAGCTAATCCAGACCAAATCAGAGCGTTCTTGGACATGCCCAACCCTCAGACAAAAAAGCAAATTCAGAAGTTGTCAGGAATGGTAGCAGCACTCAACCGATTCATATCAATGGCATCAGATAAATGCCGACCGTTCTTGCAACTTCTTAAAAAGGGTGAGCAGTTCTCATGGAACAATCAGTGCCACCAAGCGTTCTCCACCCTCAAAGAGTACCTGACTACACCTCCCGTCCTGGCAAAACCAAAGGATGGCAAAATGCTGGGGTTATATTTAGCAATATCAGACTTTGCCATTAGCTCGGTTCTTTTCAAAGAGGAAAACAACTCAAAGAAACCGATCTATTTTACAAGTAAGATGCTCACTTCAGCTGAAAAGAATTATTCGTACATTGAAAGAGCAGTACTCGCATTGTTATACTCAGCAAGAAAGTTCATGCCCTACTTTCAAGCGCATCCAATCAAAATACTCACCGACTTTCCCTTGAAGAAAATTCTTCACAAGGAAAACAAGATAACTCGCATGGCAGTATGGGCCGAAGAACTCGAAGAACACCACATGGAGTTCGTCTCCTCGCACTTCTCAGAAAGGTTAGGTCGTGGCAGATTTCCTAGCAGATTTCTCGGTCGATGACCCAAATTGGGAACCAGAAATAGAGATCGCACCCACAAAGGAAAGTACCAAGTCAGTATGGTCTCTCTTTTTGTCGATGGTTCTAGTAACCCTAGAGGAAGTGGAATTGGAGTCATCTTAGTGTCCCCAGATGGAGCCATGGTAGAGAAATCAGTTCGCATCGACTTCGCGACCTCCAATAACGAGGCGGAATACGAGGCATTAATCATGGAATTCCGAATGGCGCTACAACTTGGTGTTAAGGAGCTTCAAGTCTTTACTGACTCGCAACTGGTTGTTCGCAAGATTGCAAAATAGTACACTACCCATGAAGGTAACCTTTCTAAGTATCTCTAAGTTGTTTATCATTTACTACCTTCTTTTAAGAAAGCTACCATACACTATTTTTTGCGCGCCATGCCGACAATTTAGCTTACTTAGCCACTCAAACACCGAACTGCGCCCCTAGACAACTACTCATTGAGGTAGTTAACCGACCTGCCTACCAAGTGGAGCATGCCCTAGCAATCACGATCTGTGCCCACTCTCTGATAATCAGCTGAGTCAAACTTGGATGCAGCCCATCATAGAATACATCCAACACAGCACGCTCCCAGAAGAGCGTACCAAAGCCAGGCAAATCCCATATTAGGCACGCCGTTACTGCTTAGTCCATAACAAGTTATTCAGGAAATATGCTGGTGGACCTCACTTGAGATGCATTAGTCCAGAACAAGGTCAATTGATCTTTGCTGAGATTTATGAAGGGGAGTGTGGAAACCATGCGGGAGGTCGCTCTTTGGGTCACAAAGCCATTTCCCAAGGATACTTTTGGCCTCACATGCAAATTGATGCCAAAGTATACGTCCTCAAGTGTATAAAATGCCAAACATTTGGCCACAACATCATCCAACCAGCTCGCAAGTTGATCAGCATCGTGAGCCCATGGTCATTTCACATGTGGGGAATGGACATCATGGGATTGTTCATCCCACATAAAAGCACTGGTTTCCGCTTCGTCTTAGCTGCAACCGACTATTTCACTAAGTGGGTCGAAGCAATTCCACTAGCACATGTCAAAGAGTCACATATCAGAAACTTCATCTGGACTCACATCATCACCAGATTTGGTTTGCCACACACACTGGTGATGGACAATGACTCTCAGTTCAAGGGCAAAACAGTCAAAGAATTTCTGGCCAAGTGGAAGATTGTTCATGCATTTTCCACTCCCCAGTACGCCTAGAGTAATGGTCAAGCTAAAGCCAGCAATAAAGCAATCTTAGAAAATTTGAAGAAAAAGATTGAAAAGAACAAAATCCAATAGCCAAATCAGTTAGAGAACATTTTGTGGGCTCATCGCACCACAGCTCGCTCCAGTACAGGCGAATCTCCATTCTCCTTGTGTTATAGCACAGAAGCCGTTATTCCCACCGAACTGACAGTCACTACCACTCAGTCAAAACTCGTAGAGTCGGGGCACAATGACTCCATCCTAGCACGAGAGGTCGACTTGTTAGAAGAACGGCGTGACCTAGCCGCCATCAGAGTCGCATCTTATCAACAAATTATGAAGAAATCCTACAACAAGCGAGTGCATCCTTAATCTTTTCAACACGACAATCTAGTTCTGAAAAAGATTCAAGATGACTCCAAACTAGCACCAACATGGGAAGGCCCATACATAGTGGAACGCGTTATATGCAATGGAGCGTACTGGATCAAAATCTAAGAGGGAAAATTATTGCCTCGCTCTTGGAACACTTGTTGAAGAAGTTTTATCAATAAAACTACATTGTTGTATATTCCATATTTTCATTTGCTGTAAATTCAAGTTTAATTTACTTATGTTTGTTATTACAATCTACTCCATTTACTTGCATCGACAAGTCATGCAATTCGCACCGCAAGCACGACCAGTACACTTGCATACTGTCTGAAGTTTCAACGCTCTCAGTGAGCAATACGCTTTCATAAGCTAACACGCTCTCCGCGAGCAACACGCTCTCTTGAGCTTACATGCTCTAGAGCCTCCCCAATTCTCACTAGTTAAGGACATATACTTCTAGGATCAACTCAGTGAGAACGCTCTCAGTGAGCAATACGCTTTCATAAGCCAACACGCTCTCCGTGAGCATAACGCTCTCTTGAGCTTACAAGCTCCTTAGCCTCTCCGAGTCTCGCTAGTTGAAGACCTATACTTCTAGGATCGACTCAGCGAGGGGACGCTCTCAGTGAGCAATACGCTTTCATAAGCTATCACGCTCTTCGTGAGCAGCACGGTCTCTTGAGCCTACATGTTCTATAGCCTCTCCGAGTCTCGCTAGTTGATGACCTATACTTCTAGGATCGACTCAGTGAGAACGCTTTCAGTGAGCAATACGCTTTCATAAGCTACCACGCTCTCTGTGAGCAGTACGCTCTCTTGAGCTTACATGCTCCATAGCCTCTCCAAGCCTCACTAGTTGAGGACCTATACTTCTAGGATCGACTCAGCGAGAACGCTCTCAGCGAGCAATACGCTTTCTTAACCTAACACGCTCTAGCGCCTCCCCAATTCAGCCAGCTGAAAACCCTTAATTTTAGGGTCAGATCAACGAGAACGCTCTCAACGAGTCTTACGCTATAACATACTGGTACGCTCACCTAAGCTACCAGGCTTCACAGTCTATATGGTTATTGCATACTGGCAACTCACATACCAAAACGTTGCCAACCTCTCTATACTATATTTATTTGCAGGCAGGCCACAAAACAAAACGATGTTTACGACCCAAATGCTTCCTTAAGCTAAGTCTCAAGCTCCTTAGCCAATTCACACCATAAGCATAATAAACAGAATACTGACTACAAGAAATCAAGCAAAAACATGCATTCCATACAATTTACCATTGGAACTGCCCGACTAACGCCAGGAAACCAGTTCACAAATCCATCGATTTGCTGGGTCTACCCAGGAAATCTAGATCGGTAGCTCATACAATCTTAGCAAAATATCAAACTGCCACTTTCGTGGGAACTAGTTCTCTATATCAAAATGGCGAACTGCTCAGGCAAGCCTGAAAACACAACTCTATTGTTTAACTCTCATGATAAGTGTAACGCCCGTATTTAAAATACGTATTTATCTATTGATTAATTAATTAATTTAATTATTTATTTAAAAATCGGCTGGATTAGATTTGGGATACGCGGGCCTGATTTATGGGCCCGAGTCTGTGTTGGGCTTGGGTTTCGGACCCAAGTATATAAACACATTTTTCTAGAGAATAGGGTTTTGAAAATAATAAAATAATGAAAATGGAGGCAGAGCTTGAAGCTCGTTTGCTTTCGGCGGTGGTGGGTAGCGATGGCTCGGACTTCGGAACAATTTTGTTCATCTGGTGAGTAGTTATATTTTTACTCTATTTCGCAAAAAGCATTACTGTCAGTTCTCGCTCCGTATCTGTTTTTCGTTATTTTTTCGCATCCTGTGGAATTATTGTGTATGGTTAGATGTTAGTATAGTTGAAAACGTTGGTTTTCTGTAATTAATTGAAAACGTTGGTTTTGAATACGCTGGAGCTCGGAACAAGCATTAAGGGCGGTGCGAGCTCCAAAATAGTTTTAGTTTTGTTGATTGTTTTGATATTGGTTGTTGATGTATGATGGACGTCGGGCTTGAGGAGTGGGGCTGTTCTAGTTAGGCTGAAGCTCCCAAGAAAATCGTTAATGGCGTTACTGCCATTACTGGGACTTGGGGTTTTCGTATTTTTAAAATCGTTTGAACCATTTTTGTTTGGATTTCGTTGGTTGGTTAATAATGGATTGAAGTGGGGTAGTGTAGGGTGTGTGGGGCTGTCGATTAGAGCTTGGTGGAAGCTCTGTTAATGGCGGACGGTCTCAGATCTAGGTTTGGTCGATATGTGGAAGTTAAGAATTAGAGTTTTTGGCTTTGTTAATGTTATAGGGGTTTTGCAAGGGTTAAAACCGATTGGTTTGTTTGGGTGGTCGATTGGAATTGTGGTGGCCGGATTTTTGGTGGCTGTTGGTGGAGGGGAAGATGAACAGTAACAATTTCGGTTTGGGCTTTGGGCCTAACCCTTTTGGTTTTGTGTGGGCCGAAATGTTTAAGTGTTTGGTTTGGGCCAAATTCTTTTAGTGGCTAGGCCGAAATTTCAATAGTGGTTGGGCCTTTTTCTATTTGTTTTGTAATTTTTTTGGACCAGTTTAATTAAGTTTAGTTTGGGCCCAGTTTAACTTAAGTTTTGGGACCAGTTCTAATATTAGTCTATGGGCCCGTTTCGTTTGTATTTTTGGACCGAACCACTTAACGTTTTGGGCCAGTTCAGTCTAGAGTTTTTGGGCCTGTTTCTAATATTGCTTGGGGCCAATCCATAGGGCTTAAAATAGATCTTTTTGGGTCTTTCTATGTTTAGACTTTCGGGTTCTAAGGTTTGGGCTTGGCCAGTTGGGTCCGAACCATGACCTTAGCCATGAGCCCATGAGCCATGCACATTGACCTTAGCCATGAACCATGGCTATGACCCTGAACCTGTCGAACACGGAAACGACAGTTTGACTTTGACCAGGACATGTTGACTTTGACCAGGACAGTTTGACTTTGACCATGACATGTTGACTTTGACTGTTGACCTTTGACCGTTGACTGGTGACTTTGACCGTTGACTGTGGAATGTTGACTTTTCCAGTTTTTCACATATTTGATTTGTATGGACAAATATAGTAATAAAATATTGTCGATATTATATAACTTGGTTGGTCATTATCTAATTTAGATTTGACGTGAGTAGTGTGTAAAGCATATACATATTGGGCTTTGATTGTGGATTTTTGACTGTTTAATCGTGCTACGTTTTATGTTGTATATTATATGGACATATGTAGTAATAAAATGCTGTGGAAGCTTGTATATATTTGGTTGTCATTATCTAAGAAAGATTTGTGTTGATGTTGTGTATTTTTTGACGCGTGGCGATATTGAGATGTTAGGAGACATTATATTCCTAATCGCTATAAAATGTATGCGATCATTGGAAGCATTTTGACATGATATCATATGTTGGGATATATATATTAATGTAATATTTTTGGAGGAATTTGTATAAACGCTCCATTATTATATATGTGAGATGCTACTATGAGGTAGCATAGTATTGATGAATATTTGCCCACGGGAGTGTGGTGTAGTGCAATAATATATTGGCACGTGAAAGTCGAAAAGTGGTTATGTGAAATAACTGAGATATTTCTACATATTATGGCTTAGTGCAATAAGGTAATTAACCTGCACGTGATATAGTGGAATTTATTATGAGTCATTAATATATGACACCTGAATAAATTACGTAACGAAAATCCTAGAACCTGACTACCACAACTCATGTGATTGGCCCTTCTGGCGTTTCAGTTAATCTGAACGGCCTTCGGGCGACCCTTACGGCGTTTGATAAAATTTGAATGACCCTCCTGGCGTAGCCGAATAGTGGCTTGATTATTCCGTTCGCAAAATAGAACGATGATGCGCAATATTTTATGCCGAATAGTGGCATTACTTACATAATTGCTTCCGTGTGAGGATTTACCGGTGTCGCGGCATCATTTCGAGGTGGTTACGCCGCGGAGTGGTTCATTATGTAAGGGGAGGCATGTGGATGTACATGTTGGCGTTGGGTAGCGATTGTGGTAGCCGGGAAACTAGGTAAGACATAGATCTGACGTGATTTTAGGGACACGCAAAGAAAGCTGAAATAATCTAATTATGGTAATATGTTTGGTTGGTTATTTGTTTAGTTAGAACCTAAAACCTCGATGGAGGAACTACATGCCTTATTTATGATGCGCATTATAGTTTGTTGTATGGTTAGTGGGAAGTTAAAACTCGATTGGAGGAACTACCTGCCTAGATTATTGTACTTAAGGATGTTGTATTAGTTGTTGAAAGTTAAGGTGCCTCGGTGGAGGAACTAACTGCCTTGTGGATTGTGTATATATATGTATATTATATGTTGTATTTTAGGGCTACTCACACCAGCATTGTTTATAATGCTGACCCGATTTGCATGTTTGCTTATCGGGTGTGTTCATTAAATGAACATAGTTGATAAGTCTTGACAGGTTTAGTGATGAAGAAGATTGGTTGCTGCTTGTGGTTTGCGTTAGCATTGCATCTCAAGTTGTGTTTTGTTTTCCCTTGAGGTGATATAAATTTTCAGTCTAGACGATGTTTTACGTATTTTCATTTGTAAATTTTTGTAATGAAGAGGACATTTGTATAATGGAACTTTTATTTGGTTTTTTATTATCCGCATATTTAAAGCTGTTGATGGGTTTTGGGAGTGGAAGTCGTCACACCTCGGAGATCGAAGAGTCGGGGACAAATAATGTTTTTCCGAATTCTGTCGAAATTCGGGGTGTGACAATAAGCACCCAAAACTGTAATACTAAACCCCATTGAGACATATAAATTTGGTTAATTATGTGTTTAATAATCATGAAATAAGTATATTTTCGTACTTTTGCAGGTCTTCGCAGTAAACATGAAAATATTGATTAAACTTGTGTTAAAGCACGGGGAATGATATATATATGAATTCTTCCAAATCAGCTATGTGAAGCTAAACAAAGACGGATCAAAGCCGGGGACTCAAACATGATAGAATCGAGTCAGAACGGGAATATGTAAAGAAAAGCGTAAACTTTCGGAACTCATATCTCGTTAACCTGGACTCCGATTTCAGCAAGTAAGTTGCCCAGATGATCAGCATGACTAGCTCTACTTTAGGCTAGAAATTACATAAATCGACGTCTGGACCCACTAATGGACATATCACATGGACCCACCTTTCAGGCCCACAAGAAATGATGAGTCATCAATCATGGAGCATGTCAAGACAAAAGTACCAAATTGTTGGTGCAAAGTTGACACCTTGCATGTAATTAATAAAATTAGGTGTTAATAGTGAAAAAAAAAAAAAGGTGTCACTTTGTTTTAATGTAGTGGATAAAAGTGAATTAAATGTGTGTGTGTTTTCACGTGGGATGAGGGGGAGAATTCTAGAAAGGAAGAAAAAAACAAAACAAGGGGGATGCACTCCATTTACTCCCTTGACTTCTTTTTCTTTATCATGCATTATTTGTTTTAGTTCCTTAATAGGAGTAGGAGGAAGGTAATAGTAGTTTTAGTTTTTAGTTTTAGTTTTGAGTTTTATGAGAAAAGCTTGTAATAGTTTTAATGGTAAAACTTTTTGTGCACTTATTCTAAATAAAAATCTAAACTTCTTAATGCAAGTGAGTTCCTTTATTATTATTCTTCTTCTTCTTTCTCATTTTACATATCTTTTTGCTTCTTTAATTTATATCCCTAAGATCATGAGCTAAACCTTCCCTTTTTGGGGGGTTAATGATGCTCATGTGAGGGATAACCTTTGTGATGTGATTTTAGTAAGTTGTTTAGGAAGAACAACTAGACCTACATCCTATCCCAAAATGGTAGTTGGTGTAGAGTCTAGTTAAGAATCAATGTGATGATCTTAGAGATAAGTCATTGTTTTAGTTCTACATGCTAGCAATATGAGCTTAGAGATGAGTCATAGTGTTAGGGATCAAGTTAATCTTATTTAGGACTTGTCTATGAGTTTTAGGAAGATTAAGATGCAAGAACCTAAAATCATACAATAGAGGTTATCTTCACATGAGGAGACCTAACTCTCCACACCTATCTAGAAGTTAATTTTTTATCTTTGTTTTAGTTGCATGTTTACGTAACTTAAATTTTTTATTTTTTGCATTAAAAGAAACCAAGTAGTTAGTATCAATTAAACCATAGCTTAAAACTTATTCACTAGTTTTCTAAAATAGCAAAAACAAGTTGTAAGTTGTCTTAGACTTAGGATGGTTCGACATCCCTACTTAAAGTTATAAACACGAATATCGTGAGTAAGGAAAAAAAAATCTTTGTATTCGCACTTTGTCAAATTAGAGAATAAAATCTCTAACACTAGAAAAAGGTGAACATCAAATGGCGCCGCTACCATCCTAAGGACTCAAAAGACCTTCCATTTCAAGTTGGAATTGCTCCAAAGGGAAACCCCCACTCACATTCCTATCCATCGTTTTTTTTCGTTATTATCATTTTTTTTTAAATTTTCCCACGTTTCGCTACTGATCCGAGTTTGAATTTTTGGTTGCACTTACAGGAACAAAAAGTTAGGACCTAGAACAGAATCTATACACTAAAATAAGATTGTTGTGAAAATTTGGGCTGATTTCTTGGAAGAATCTGCTGGCGTAAATGCGATCTTTTGGACACAGCGTCCGATGGTTGAACTTCAGCGTCTTGTGGTGTTAAGTCTCTGTTGGTACTCCTGTTTCATCTCCAGCATCCACTGTGAAGTCTTATTCCATTACCAGGCCTAACTCGCTGGACCTGTAACAAATACTTCAAATATCTTCTAGGATTAAGGATGTCGACGGGGAAGAAACGTCTGTTTCATTTCTTTGGTGGACTTGCGGGAAGCTACAGGTTCCAAATTTTATACTGTTTTGGCATGAATACCATGTATGTAGTTATTATGTACTAGTTTATAGATTATTATTTACGTATTAGGCTAGAAATATGCATGAATCATGTTAATACGCCAGTAAATATATATATGCGATTAAGTGGGTATGAATTGCATATTAATGTATATATATATATACAAATGGTACTGTTTTGCATGGTTATCTCTATCTATACGTATAAGTGTCTATTGTTGCATGTTTAGTATTTCTCTACGTATAAGTATACGATCTTGTTTAATAAGTTGATTTTGTCAAGAAAGAGGAGAACATTCCAACGAGGGTTAAAATCTGAGTTGGGTAAGTTGTTTCTAAACCTTACGGGGTGAAGCTGCTCTCTATATGACACTCGCAATCTCAATGAGTATTGACGAAATCGAATTATTATGCAATACAAGAGTTGTATTTTAGTTTAGGTATAATACATTGCATGTTTAGTTTATATTTTTGCATTGTCGTATCTATCCACGTACGTATAATATCTTCGCATGCGAATGTATCTAGATATGTATGAGTGATTACAATTTGCCTGTTAGTGTAGATATACGTATACGAAATATATATCTATCTATTTGCCTATATGTACGTATTACTGATGTGTATTTGCTTGTATGTATCGAAGTATTTATAGATGATACAACCTTGCCTATTCGTATTGCTATACGTATGAGTAGAGTATCTTCACATGCTACTGCATCTAGTATTATATGAGTAAGTTGTATTTGCATGCTTATACTTTCTCCCTTGCATAAATCCGAAATAAAATAATAATAAAAATAAAATAAAAATAAAAATAAAAATAATAATAAAATTAAATTAATTAGGACCTTGCATAAACTTTAATTCCTTAAATCTTAATCATATTCCAATAGTGTCTAGGAAACTTGAAAGATTGAGGTTACTTAATTAGAACCGTGCTTGCATGGAAAACCTCCCTCATATCTCTCTTGTGACCTGGCTATTGGTTTATACACACGTATTCCTAGCTTCACTGCTACGTTAGCAGTAGCTTAGGCCTACGTTGTTCCACTCTAATGCTTGAAGATAATCATAAAATTCAAGAAATAATAAGTTCCTTCTGTCAATTAGATCTAATTTTATGCTTGCATGAGATTAAGGTCTGGTTCTACTAAAGAATTTGAACTTACTTATCATAGGAGAAAATACGATAAGCATTTGCGTAAGTTTTCACCTCCACGAAGTTCTTCATCTATTAATCCAAATCAAAAAGATTCGTCACCATTCCCATCATTCATTATGGCTGACGAAAATCCACCAGCTGAGAAGCCCCTTTCGGACTTCTATATAGCATTACAGGAAGGACATTCTTCCTGCATCAAACTCGAGGACATTGTCGGTGATTTTCGAATTCCGCCAAACGTTTTTAGTTTGTTACCTGTGTATCATGGTTTGGATCATGAAAAACCATACAACCATCTTCGTAGGCTGCAGCAAGTGGCCACAACATTTCACCATCCAACTGTCTCTAAGGAACAACTCTTGCTGCGGCTGTTTCCATTCACTTTAGCAGAAAAAGAGTCAATTTGGTTAGCAGGACAACAACCACAATCCATAGATACATGGAATAAACTTGTTCAAGCTTTCATGCTTCAATTTTATACTCAGAAGAAAACTACTGAAATGCTTCAGAAAATTCAATTCTTTCGTCAAAATCCTCATGAATCCTTTACGGAAGCATGGAGTCGCTTTACTGATCTTCTTTTAGAATGTTCTCATCACCAACTAGACAAAGTTGTCCTTGTTCGTTCATTCTTTAATGGACTTTCTAATTATCAAAAAGAAACTCTTGATATAATAAACGGCGGTTGCTTCATGGACAAAGGAGTTACTGAAGCATATACTTTTCTAGAAAAACAAGCGAAAAAAGGTACACATTGGGGTAACTGATTCTTCTAGGTCATCTAATGATACTGTTACAAAAGCTATGTCTATTTTTGAGGTAAAACCCGATCCCGAATTAAAAAACTTGATAGAATCCCTCACTAAAAAAGTAGATGCCCTTGCAGTTCAAGTAAACGATCAACTCCCAAAATAGGTCATGAATGTTGACACATCCCCATGTGTGCTTTGTCTCAGTCCTGAACATCCTGATGGTTATTGTCCCTTGTTATATGCCTCCCCTTCTCAACCATCAGAAGAGGCATGTGCATTCAAAATTCCTAATGCACCTTGGTGACAACATCCGAATTTCGCTTGGAGCCCACCTCAACCACAGATGCCTCCTTCAGGTTTCGCTAATCCACCTGTTCGACCACCCAACAACTTTATTCCATACCGCCAAGGAAATAATCAGCAATACCAACAAAGTCAAAATCAATTTCAAAATAATTCCAATGCTAACTATCAAACCAATCATAGCCTTGTTCCAGCAAATCCAAATCCTAGCTATAATCAACAACTTCTCAGCAATAATCGTGAACTAGTACCTGTTGCACAACTTGCGCCACTCGTTACGGATAGGACAAGTGAGACGTTCTTAGCTTACATGAACCAACAATCTCAAATTTTAACGTCTATCCAACAATCACTTCAATAATTGGCAAGAAAGAAAGAAAGGCGTGTTTCTTGGACAAGCAGTTACAAACCCTAAGCCAGCAAACACTGCCTTTGAACTCACCAATGCACCTGGTATGAGTACTCCAAACCAAGGTGAGGTGCATGTAATCACTACTCTTCGATCTGAAAAAACTGTAGACAATCAAATACGTATGCCAGATGATCAACTAAAGGTATCCGAAAGTTCCAATAAATCTATTTCCAATAATGAACCTACGGAGGATTCACCAAATCCAACAAAGTCAACATCTCAGAAATTAGGAAACGAGCAAGCGGACACCTATGCCAAATTTCGGCCTAAGGCACCGTTTCCTGCATGCTTGGCTAAGAATAAACCTAATGAGAATTTTGATGAAATTCGTGAAACTTTTCAGAATTTGACAATCAACTTATCTTTTCTCGATGCCCTAAAGCTATTGCCCAAACATGCAAAATTTCTGAAAGATATGTGCACCACAAAAAAGAGAACTAATATTCCTCAATAAGCATTCCTTACCAAACAGTTTCCATCCATCACCGAACATAATGATATAGTCAAATACAAGGACCCTGGTAGACCAACAGTTCAATGCACCTTAGGTGACAAATATACGGCTACTGCGCTACTAGACCTAGGAGCTAGTGTGAACTTACTTCCATATTACTTATTTAAACAACTAGGTCTTCATGAGCTTAAACCTACAACCATGACTCTATAGTTAGCTGATCGTTCCATTAAGTATCCAAAAGGAATTGTGGAAAACGTCCTTATAAAAGTCCAAGACTTTTACTATCCTGTAGACTTTGTTATTTTGGATAAAGAAGTTGCATGTGATTCCATTCCCATCATCTTAGGACGTCCGTTCCTAGCAACTGCTAATGCTCTCATTAACTGTAGGGATGGGTCCATGAGTATGTCCTTCGGAAATCTTTCGGTCGAGGTGAATGTGTTCAAATTGATGAAACAAATTCCAGAGCCTAACATTGATGGTGAGGCGAACATTGTTGAGAACATTGTGCAAGAGTATTTAACAAAATCTTTTCCTGAAGATGAAATATACCAATTTATTTCCTTTAGCGATTCTGAATTTGAGGACAATGATTCTACACAAGAAGTAAACGAGTTATTATAGTCAATAACACTATTTGACCCTACGACCGTGATGTCCAGTGACTTGGATGAACATTAATTTGTTTACACCATAGAAGACGATTTTTCTCAAGAATCTTTAATACCCACTCCACCCACCCTTGACTTAAAACATCTTCCTTCGGAATTAAAATACGTACATCTTGATCTAGATGGTAGTCATCCAATTATCATATCATTACAATTGACTGACGATCAAGAATCCCGTTTAATAGATGTCATTCAACAACACTGTTCTACTATTGGATGGTCCTTCGATGACATTAAGGGCATTGACCCTAGTGTATGCACCCATCGCATACATCTTGAAGAAAATGCTAAGACGTCGCGTGAACCGCAACATCGTCTAAACCCAACTATGAAAGAGGTGGTACGGGAGGAAGTTTTAAGATTACTTGATGCGGATATTATTTACCCTATCTTCGATAGTGTTTAGGTAAGTCCAGTACACGTTGTTCCAAAGAAATCTGGCATTACAGTTGTGCGTAATGATAAAGATGAATGCATCTCCGCTCGTATTCTAGTGAAATGGCGAATATGCATTGACTATCGCAAACTTAATGCAGTCACTTGTAAGGATCACTTTCCACTACCCTTCATCGATCAGATGCTTGAACGGTAGCCGGTCATGCATATTACTGTTTTCTTGATGGTTATTCATGATATTTTCAGATAGTCATAGATCCTGCTGATTAAGAAAAGACCACGTTCACCTATCCATTTGGTACATTTGCTTATAAACGAATGTCTTTCGGCCTTTGCAATGCACCTGGTACTTTCCAACGCTGCATGCTTCACATTTTCAGTGATATGGTTGAACGTTTTATGGAAGTATTCATGGACGACTTCTCAATATATGGCGATTCTTTCGATAGCTATCTATCAAATCTGGAAAAGGTTTTCATATGTTGTGAGGAGAAAAACCTCGTTCTTAATTGGGAAAAATGTCATTTTATGGTTACAAAAGGAATAGTTCTAGAACATATTGTTTCAAAGGACGGAATCGAAGTCGATAAAGCTAAGATTGAAAAAATTGCTTCACTTCCTATACCAAAAATAGTTAAGTGACATTCGGCGCATTTTTAGGACCACCTTGAGGTTTATAGGAGATTTATTCAAGATTTCTCAAAGGTTGCTCGACCTTTAACCAATCTCCTACTTAAAGATGCCGCTTTTGACTTCACTTTCAATTGCAAACAAGCTTTTGAGACCTTAAAATCCGCCCTAACTACCGCTCCCATAATTCAACCACCTGATTGGTCTAAACCTTTTGAATTAATGTGTGATGCGAGCGACTATGCTATTGGAGTTGTACTAGGGCAACGCCAAGAAGATAAGCCAATTGTCATTTACTACGCGAGTAAAACCCTTAATGAAGCTCAACGTAACTATACCACTACTGAGAAAGAGTTTCTCGCCGTTGTATATGCCTTGGATAAGTTTCGTCCGTACCTAGTGGGTTCTTCCACAATTGTCTACACCGACCATGTGGCGCTTCATTACCTATTAGCGAAAAAAGATGCAAAACAGAGGTTGATCCGTTGGATTCTCCTCTTGCAAGAATTTACTCTAGAAATTAGAGATAAAAAAGGTTGCAAAAATGTGGTTGCGGACCATTTATCACGACTCGTCAGTGAGGTCGATAATGGTACAGAACCCATCTGTGATTCCTTTCCTGATGAACACTTGTATTCCGTTTTTTCGTCCCCTTGGTACGCTGACATAGTAAATTACTTAGTTACCGAGGAAGTCCCTTCGTCTTGGTCTCGTAATGACCGAAAAAAGTTCTTATCCACTGTGAAATTTTATTTATGGGATGATCCCTACCTCTTCAAGTATTGTTCAGACCAACTTATACGCCGTTGCATTCCCGACTGGTAACACAATGACATGTTATCCTTCTGCCATGAACAATCTTGTGGTTGTCATTTTAGTGGAAAGAAAACAGCGGCCAAGGTTATACAATGTGGATTTTATTGGCCAACACTGTTTCGAGATGCACATAAGTATTGCAAAGCATGCAACCGCTGCCAGCAGTTAGGACGCATTACTCAACGCAATATGATGCCCTTAAATCCCATTTTAATTGTGGAAATCTTTGATGTATGGGGCATCGACTTCATGGGTCCCTTTCTAAATTCTCATAGCTTCCTATACATACTAGTAGCTGTTGACTACGTGTCCAAATAGATTGAGGCTTTGGCATGTCGTTCTAATGATCATAAAATGGTCGTTCTGTTAGTAAAGGAAAATATTTTCTCACGATTTGGTGTTCCCAAAGCTATAATTAGTGATGGGGGAAAACATTTCTGTAATAAATTTTTTGAATCATTAGTAAAGAAATATGGAGTCACGCACAAAGTGGCAACTCTGTATCATCCTCAGACCAGTGGCCAAGTAGAAGTTTCTAATAGAGATATCAAATCCATTTTGGAAAAAACTGTTAATCCATCTAGAAAAGACTGGTCTCTAAGATTATCTGATGTCTTGTGGGTATATAGAACAACTTTTAAGACACATATAGGGATGTCTCCTTATCACCTCGTTTTTGGAAAACCTTGTCATCTGCCGGTTGAACTTGAACATCGTGCTCTATGGGCCATCAAAAGCCTAAATTATAATACCAATCCGGCAGGCGAGAAGCGAAAATTGCAGTTAAATGAGCTTGAGGAAATTCGAAGTGATGCCTATGATCTCTCGAAGTCCTATAAAGCCAACATGAAAAGAGTGCATGACAAGCACATATTAAGAAAAGATTTCAAAGTTGGTCAAAAAGTTTTATTGTACAACTCGAGATTACACATTTTTCCAGAAAAATTAAAAACTCGATGGTCTGGTCCTTTCCTTTCTCTCTCTTTGTCACCCCTTATGGGGCTATATCTTTGAAAAATTTAAACGATAACAGCGAATTTCAAGTAAATGGCCAATGTCTAAAACATTATCATGAGTTGCGTTCTCCAGATGTTGAAAAGACTCTTCTCCAAGATCCGGTCTACACAGACTAATAGATTCGCTAGTGTACTTCCTTCCATGTGATTTAAACAGGGAAAATACGCCATTAGGGTAGCCGGGTGACAAGCACGTAAATGCTATATATTTACGCTCAATTTTATATTAGTTAGTCCAGTTATTTTATTTGTTTGATTTAGTTAGTGTGTTTTTAGTGATTTTGCAGGAATTAAAGTAACTTGATTAATAATGTCGATATTGGAAAGAATCAAGATATCAGTGCATGACTAGTTGGTACCTGAAAGAGCATTGGAGAATTGGGTAATTATTTGGATCAGTTATGGTTTGGGATGCTAGTTTATTTTGAGCCAAACTAAGTACCAATTACCAAAAGATTTAGAAGGATATGGGCCCATGAACTTAAGTGGGCACGTGACAAGAAAAGGGAATTTTAGTTTAAACTCATGTGCTGAAGACCGGACCCATGTGCAACTAATTAGACCAGCCCATAATCCAAATACCAAAGTCCAAATAACAAAGCCCATATACACTTCCCACTGTAGCTCCTAGCTACCGGACCACTGGATCAAAACAGTTTCCTTCTCCAAATTCAATTCGCACGAACAGAAAAACCCATCCCTTAAATCCCGACGAATGAAATCGAACATTCAACCTTCCAAAATCAGACCAACCAATAAACCAAAATCAACATCATAAGCCTTTTATCATTCCTTCCATGCAACCCGAACCACCTGATAAATCTGTTTTGTATGAACCCACGAGAACAGTACCCCGAATCTTGGGGTGTTTCTATTTTCGATCAAATTCCTAATCTTGCGCGAGCTAAACCAAATTAGAACTTTCCCAATTCAAATCAAACACTACTCGTCGTGACCTAAAGAAAAGCTATATAAACAGGGGAGATAGAGAAGAAAAGGGGGCGCTCCAGAACACAGAAGACATAACATAACACCGGACAACCGAAGAGCGAGAATTGGAGACGCATGGAAATCGAGAACAAGACGAAGGAAAGCCAAGGAGATTTCACTGTCGACATAAGTTCTCTTAACCTTTACTTTATTTTCAGTTTGATTATTATGTGTAGCTAAACTATTAGCTAAGGCTAAGATGAAGCCCTAGACTTGTATAGGGTTTTTTTTTATGTTTAATTAGTTTACTGTTCTTGGAACTTAAAGATTAAACTTGATTGATTTCTTTAGATAGTAATAGGATTACTTTCATTAATTATATCTTGCATGTTTTCATGTCTCAACTAATTAATAGTTAGATTATTCTCTTATTAATATCAATGCACTACGTTTATCGTTTAAATAAATTTGTGAAGAGTTGTGCTATAAAAAGACAACTCTTGCTAGGGATTTATATTTTCGTTTGCTAAAATCCAATCAATCTAATAAATATAAGAGCTTCATGATCAGATCTTCGAGAAAGCTAGGGTTACCTTTCCCTCGTGCTACTCGTAATTAAAAGAGAACTATAAATTGATTTGACTAGGATAACCTACAACGGTCTAGGGTGGATTCGAATGCCTTAGTGTTTTCTTCGTTAATAGTTAATCCATTTAATTTATTGCTTTCATAGTAATTAGTTAATTTTAGTTAATAGTAATTCAAACTTCCATAAAAGAATATTGTTCGAATTAGTTAAGTATAATTTTAATACTCGTTTGTCCGAAGTAGCAATCCCTGTGGGATCGACCCGTTTGCCGCAACTATTTTCAACGATAGCTGTGCGCTTGCGGTTTAACTAGGGTTAGATTAGTCTATTTAATTAGACCGATTAATTTCCTATCACCGGGCCCTCTTCTATTTTCTTTTCTAAAATCCCTAGAGTGTGTGGTTGCAAGCGCCGGAACCTTAGTCCACAAAAACTCTAATATTCTGTTAATCGAGCAAACGTGCCTTATGGTAAACAATGGGTACCCAAAATTTCCCCTCCTTCCTTCCTTCTCTTCCCTTTTCTATTCTCTTCTTCGCGAACTTCAGCTAATCATTTGGTGTAAGTTTCTCACCCATCTCGAATAGGTAATGGTTGTAGTACTTTTGCTTGAAAGCGACGTGCACAAAGAATGGGGTGGTGTATGAATTGTCAAACACCTTTCTGTCCAGGTCTTGAATTACTATCCGATATGAGCCGGAGCCGGTATAAGGTATATTATTGTCTGACACTAGCTCAGCAGGATAAACTTCGTCGTCGTCCCATTGCTCCCACAGGTTGGGATTCGTCTTGAGGATTTGACGTTAAAAGACTCACATTCGTCTTGAGGATCTGACGTTAAAAGACTCACATTCGTCTTAAGGATGTGACGTTAAAAGACTCAACATGTATATACTCGTGTCTTTTATTTTCACCTTTACATTAAGTGTTGTGCACAAAGAGAGTCGTGATATGCAACATCGGATGGTCCCTCGTTCGCACGGGCAATGGATTTCACCAGGCCAACCCCGAATAGTTTTCTATTTGATAACAGTTCGGGGCGGTTTGAGGCTATACCATATGTACTAAGGGTAATATTATTATTAGACCATTGCACATTGGTCAGGGATGGTACCGTCCTGAACCCTAGACCCCCAAAACATAAAGGTTAAGCCACAGTCTGGTTGGATTGGGTTCTCCCCAGAGCCGACATGACAGTTGCCTAATTTTACAGTAATGGTTTTCTTCTTGAAGTCTGAGGTTGTTGACACGTTCATCTCCATTTGTAAAGTTCCTCAAAAAAAAAGGGGGGGGGGGTTGCGTTTTGTTTTTACAAATTTGTAAAGTCCTGAATTATTATTAAGGGTAATTGTGTAAATTTCATATCAAATCTAGGGTCATTTATGTAAATTGGTCGTCGGGTTTATGTTTCAAACGTACGTAACTGGATGAAACTTAACTCCGACTCATAAGTCCGTTAGGTAGCGACCATAGGCGAAAATTTGACCAAAAAATGGCGGTTAGCGGTTTTCTGCGTGCGAAGCTGGCACGAGTTAACAGCTTACACGCATGATTGGGTCATCATTATAGCATGCGGTGAGATAGAATATAGAAGATTAAATTTAGCGGGATGAGCCGGAAAAATAATTACGGCGCGACGTCAAATTCGTTAGTGGTTAGGAGTCTAAGTAGGACGTTTAATCTAAGTAGGATATATTGGGCTTGGGCCAAATATATCGCGGCCCAAAATAGAAAAACAGAAATCGCGAAACAGGAAAACAAGCGAAATCGCGAAACCACTTCTTCTTCCCCAATTCGCATCTCTCAAAAACCTAAGAGAGAGAAACCCGAATTCGCCCAAATTTCCATCGATTCGACCTCAATTCCTCACGCCCAAACCTTAACAACACTCAACCAAGCGTGGGAATTCAAAAAAATTATTGGATTTGCGTCGTACCGCCGCTGCCGCCGCTGCCAGGTGAGTTAATTTGCTTCAATCGATAGTTTAAACTCATTTCAATGGAATTGATGTGTTACTGAAAATATTGAACGGTGGTGTGGTGTTTCGGCAGTAGCAGCTGGAGAAGCTAGTGAAATTCGAGCGTAACCAAGCGAAACCGAAGTGGAATCGCGGCGACAGTGAGTGAATTCCTCTCCCAATCAATTCAAACCCACAATTGAACAACCACTCACTAACAACGGTGAATTCAAGTGTGGAGACTCACAAAATTCGGATTTTTGCGTAACACCGCGGAAGGTGAGTTTTATTTTCGTTTCAAATAATTATTTAGATTGAATTCAATAGCTTGAGGTTGTATTTGATGAGAGATATTGAATGGGGGCGTATAATTCGACGATAGCTATTTGGAGAGGAATGGCTTACTTGAAATCAGCCGAAAATCCTTGGAGTCGCGTCGTGTTTTGAGTGAAAGGTTAGTGAATTTAAGCTTTAAAGTAAATCATTTGAACTCGATTTGTCGTAGTTGGTTGTATTGAGGAAGTATAACTGAAATGGGATGGGTTTAATGTCGTGATGCTTCGGTTTGGAGAAGGAGAGCTGCGATTTTTGGTGGAAGCGACAAGCTAGGAACGATTTTATTGTTGACTTGGTAAGAATTTGGTTATTCATTACAATTTCAATGAATTTATGTCGATTTATAACTGTATAAGAATTGATTGAGTAGTGATCGAGGGATAAGAACACCCACCGATTTTATTAATAGAATTAATGTTAATTGAGAGGTGTAGAATGGGTTATAGTTAAAATTTGGAATTGGAATTGGGATGGGATAGGATTGGTAGATATGAGGGCTGCCATGGCGAAATAGCCGTAGAGGCTGTCGAATAATGCGGTGCGAGAAATGGCTGTAGCTCTGTTGGCGATAGTTATAGAAAAAAAAAAAACCGAACCCCGATTCTTAGCGTTGAGATTTCTTCTCGGCTTATACTAAGTTAAGAATTCCTCGTTGTTCGATCAATTCTAATAACCGACGTATATTTATATGCTGTATAGGATTGAATTCGAGTTGATTCGGTTAAGCGAGCTTGATTCGGTTAAGTGGGATTGAGGGAGAAGCGGAGCTTGCTAAGGTAGGAACCTACATCCCAATATATAGTCTGCTTATTTTCATGCATGATTTGAATTGCTTAAATTGGAAATAGATAGTTTGGGTATCAACCATGCATGTATATATGATATTCATGTTTTGCATTGTATTTCCTCGCTATAAACTATATATATAGATAGCTTTTAAATTGTGAAATGGGTTTTCTGTAAAATCGGGGAATTAGCGAGGGATTGTTTCTTTGTTAAAAGTGAAAAAACTGGTTTTGGGAAAGGTTCGCGTCTCTTGTCTCGATGGGAGGAGAGAGAGATGGATTTTGAAATCTGGGTAAGAATTACCCGGTTGTTTATAATTAGGCGAGGTTTCGGATTTTCGGAATGGGTGTTGTTATTACGATGATTTGCCGTTTGGGAATCATCGGTTGTTATTTACTATGACCGCCCGTTTGGGAGTCATAGGGTGTTCTACTCGAGGATGGGAAATCGGGGAACTCACACCTATATAATCAGAGTTTTAAAAGAAAAACTAGATATGTAACTAGAGTATTTGAAAATAATCGGTATCACAGTATATATATATAGATATTACTATGTTTATCACGAGGAGATTTAGAAAAGGGCGTGAATTCTATAAAGAAGGAAGCTGTTGTCGCATTCGGAGGAGGCGGTTAAAGCTCTAGGATTCAAGCGTGGTGTACACCTTTCGAGGTGGTGGGCCACCTTTAAAGGGATGCATCCTTTGGATGTAGTCCGGGAATTCCTTTTCTACTTTTCTAGATAACCATGCTTGTAGTGTCATTTGTATGGTGATTAGCTTGAGTGGGGTTACATGTTACCTCGATGAGGTTTAGGCGAGGAGTGAGAGTTTAGTCCACTCTGGATGTGTGTCGGGATCGGGCGGTCTGCGGTCGTCGAGCGGTTGACCACCGTAAGTTAGGTGACGGCCCGTATGGGGGGTCGTGGTCCTGGCCCCACGAGCCCTAAAAGCTTTGGGGATTTTGTGTAACGAACACAACAAGCGGCATTTCAGCTCCCCTGCAGGTAAAATCGAGGAAAACAACGGTGCATGGTTCACCTTGGGAATCTTGAACCGAGATTACTGGATGGGAGGAGTACCCGATCGTACCCTCACCATTCTAATAGGATGCGGTGACCCTGATGGTTGTATGATGATTGTGAAAACTCTATTTTGAATATCAATGAAGCATGTCGAGATGATTTACGCTAGTTAGTGATGTATATATACATAGTCACAATATTTGAATACTATTATAGAACCCGCATGTTTTAAATGTTTTCTATAAGTAGACTATTTATTGGTCATGCGTTTCTCTTGGGCATAGTTGTTTTGCTCATCCTACTTAACATTTCGGCAGACGAGCCGAGCCATGGAGGAGGTTTCCCTAACCCTAGTGATGGCGGGTATGGTGATTTGGGAGGATTCCTTATGTTTGTTTGAGAGAGCGAGTCAAGTTTACATTTTGGGAACGTATAGAGATAATTTAGGTTATTCTTTTCTTTGTAGATAATGAGCATAGCTCTTTTCTTTGGATGTATAGAGATAGTTCCTTCTTTTGTTGTATACATATAGAGCTCCGCTCATTTTGATGTAAAATTTGATGTATTTAAGTAGCAGTTACACTTACATAGTTGGTGGATGGGATGTGATGTTGGTTAGAAGGTTGGGTTGTATATATATGGTTGTTGGAAGGGTATTATGAAGTGTCCAGGGTTATGACAGGTTTATGACAGGTTATGACAGGTTTTTAGGGTTTACGAACGTCGATCAAACAAAGGAAACTCTGCCGAAATTTTGGTAGAATCGGTATAGGTGTCGGCCTCGAGATTCATTCCACGTCCTCGGGATGTGTGTTGGGTCTCGGGGCGTGACAAAATTCAACCCCCCAATAATAAAAAAAAAATTAAAAAAAAAAAAGGATTGGATGTGCCTTAGACATATTCAATTGGATGGCATTTTTAATGCCGATCGTTTTGACATCTCGCTCATTCAATTTGGAGTTAAAACGAAATGAAATTCCGAGTTTGAAATTTCGGGACATAAAGAGAATTTCTGGAAATCATTTGGGCTTGGGCCAAAAATTAGAACCCGATCCAAACCACGCGTCCGGTCACAAAACCCAGCACACGAGGCAATCCACGCGTCAGCCTCTCCCATTTCTTCCCCCCAAAATTTCGGATCTTGCTCCCACTCAAACAACCCTCGTGCACGCGGTATCCCAGGTCTAAAATTGACCAGCGCACGCAACCAATTCACCACCGATTCGACCAAATTTTTAACAGCACCATTCCCTCACTTAGCGAAACCAATATAGACCCTCAGAAATTCATTTTGATCATTCTATGGCTGGAAATCGGAGAATCACAGTTGAGCGAAATTTTACAAATCTCTATAATTCCGGAATGTTCCATCCCTTTTTCGATGAGGAAATTGCTAGTAGAGAGTGGGAATACCTTTTGCATCAAATTCCAGCTCATTACTCCGAAGATTTAGTGTTGAAGTTCTATAACAATGGAGGTTTTCGGGGGAATGAGTATTGGATTACGGCGGATGGGTTGGAACGTGAACTCACGTTGGAATTGATATCGACTACGGCAAATATTCCAATCAACTCCGATAGTCCGACACTGTTGATATCGGAGTATCCAAATACAATAGAGTTTATGTTTGACACGCTTCTCGAGGGCAAATACAATGATGGCTCGAGATGCATGTACAAACATTCCCTCAACGAACTAACCCTGGCGATCCGAATGATGGGGCCTACTGGCGTCATCGGTACATCGAAGACTTCTGACGTCAATAAGACATTCTTGCATCTGCTCTGGATACTTCAGGAGAAGAAGGAAAGTTTCTGCATGGTCCATTTCCTTGGCCATGTACTTACGACTGCTTCTGATAGGTCAGCTCCTCTTGATGTACTTGTTACACATATTATGCTAAATTTAGGGTTCCAGTCCGCTAGTCCTTTAATTCAAACAAGGTCTTTCAAAAATTTTGTGATTTTCGAGACTTGTGTCATGGACCACTGGGTACCTATAGCGAGAGATGATATTGAGCGTGATAACGTACCACCTCCTCCTCCTTCACCACCCAACTGTTTTAATGAGGATACCATACGCCGAATCAGTACTCCCATGGAAGCTTTGAGACACATAAACTCGGGAATGTGTAGCATGTTTGTCTGCCAGGATAAGTTTCAGCAGGAATTACGTGATCGTCAGGGCCATTTCCAGCGCATGATGATGGCTAATCAGCAACAGTTTCAAGAACGGGTGGTTAGGTCTTTGGCAACCATACAAAAACAGTTATCTCAACCAGGAGTTTGCAATACTCGTCATCGTCGGAACCCTAGTTCATCATCAGCTAACCTTGAGGATTCACAATAGCAGCTTGTTCCTCTTAGTCTTAAAAATGACTCTGTCATTTATTTCCCTTATGCACTGTATTTTTATTTTTCTAGTGATGAAAAATGATATATCATTTTATTTCTCATAATTTTGTATCTCCACCCGGTTTGAATGAGAAATTATTTATGTTATGCGATTATTGTCTTTCCTAAAATGGTAGCTTGTTCCTTGATGCACTGGGCCTACTCTCTAGGCCCAACGGTCATATACCCAACGGACTGATCCAAACGGTCAGATACCCAACGGTGAGATACCCAACGGTCAGATTTTCTATTATAAATCCAACTTTCCTCTTCAACCTTCACTCATCCCCTTCTCTCACTCTCCTCAAATTCATCTTAACAAATTCTCATTTTCTTCAACATAATGAATCCAATCAAGCGATTGGAAATGGAGCAACACAAATGGGCTATCACATTATTCATAATAACAGTGTTTATCATTGTTCTACTGTCACTCATGCATAACATGCTCCAAAATATCTAGATCTATGTAACCAACATCTCTCTATCTCTATGTCGTTTTGTATATTAGTATAGTGTGTTAAATAATTCTCACATATTTGTACAGTTTACGTATTAAATGGAGAAGTTCCCTATTTTATATTTGTGTGTATTAGTTGTATTTTTAAACTTCTTAAAAAAAAAATTAATAACTCACCAAAATAATTCAATCTTAACTCATGGTGTTCATAGAAGATCGCACACGCTACATAATACGCCTAAAAACCATCGAGCATGTTGCTCGATTATTTTTTTCATCTTCCATTATTGAGGTATGATCAACAATTCAGAAATTACCTGTAGGTTTAACAGCACTGTGAAACCTTCATCCGTATTTTCTAACAATGAAACATCTCATTAATTGTTTTTGGAAATTTGACATGAAAAGACTTACTATGGATACCCATATTTGCTGTTCATAAAGGTATGTGTCAAAACAACACATGAGTCACTTGTGTTTTCACATATTAATTTCGGATTTAACTACACCTGGAATCCGGATTGGTACAGACTCATAGATTGGCTATAAATCTATTCTTTTCAGCCATTCTCATTTCAAGCATTCTTAATTATCCTTCCCTCGTAATACTTCCAAATGGATCACCCAAGAAAAATAATGCCTGAGAAAGACTACCTGAAAATGTTTGATGATGGCCGATTTTCTCCTTATTTTGACACAGAAATTGTACGTCGAGGATGGATGCCTCTTCTATATCATTCAGCAGTTGGTTATTCCCGAGAATTGGTTTTGATGTTCTACCAATTTAGCGGTCTTGAAGATGGAAACTTATACTTCAATGCCTATGGACAACGATTTGAATTGACTAGGGAAATTATCTCCGACATACTTCAAATTCCAATGAATACACACAAGTTCCTTTTCCAGAGTCAACATTTGATTCTGTTAAAACTTTACTACGAGCTACCATATCTCATGGCGAAGTCGGAAATAGACATCACGTTGTTCTTTAACGCTCTTTGAAACAAAATCAACGAGTTGTGCTCCACTGGTTGGGACACAATGTGGTAGGTACATCACACCAATAAGAAGTCACAAAGCCTCAACTTCACCTACTTTGGATTTTGCAGACTCAAAGGGATGATTTTTGCCTAATCCAACATCTCTGGAACGCGATCACCAGGAAAACGAGAAGGTTAGCATCTCTACCTACTTTAGTCATGAAAATTATGATACGTTGGGGTTATCCAGTAATTTCTCCAGAGACACCCCTTCAAAGAGCAAATATTAGTGCACTCCACACAGACTACTCCGTTGGTTATTGGACTCCTGATACTCTGACAGATGAACAGAACAACCTAAGCTTAAACTCTGAACATTTCTTTGATGAACATACTATGCTAAACATTTTTAATCCCATGGAAGGCATTCAATTTTTTCATCAAGGCATGCGGGAACTACACGCTTGTTAGGAAATAATCATTAAAACTCTTAAGGATTTCCAAGAACGTCAAGCAATGCATGATGTTGAACATGAGGAAATCTTGGAAAATCACTCTCAATCCTTGCAATATCACGCTCTCCTAATGGAGAATCAAACTACACTCTCTGCCAGCCAAGGAGACATTCAGATGCAGCTCAGCCAACAAATTGAAAAACTAAGCAAGATTGTGGTGCCGCGATATCGTCTCAGAATCATCATAATAATCCATGATTTTCTTATTGAATAAAAATAGAATAATAATATTAAGTCAATAAATAATTAATCTAATATATCATTACGTTTTTCGTCATATTATGAATTTTGTTGCTATCTTTGTGTCTTCTTTTGTAAGAAATGCCTACTAGAATTGTTATAATTCACGTTGTGACAATAACAATTTTAACATGTGATTTTCAATGTCATTACAGGAGGGTCTATTTTCTTCTATACTCATTTATCCATCCAGTTTGCCATTATCCTTACCCATTTTTTTACTTCATCCAACATGACATCTTCATCAAATATTGCATCTTCATCAAACATGACACCTCCGAAACTCATTCCTGAGCAATCCTTTCAGTCTATGATGGATTCCAATATTTATGGGCATATCTTCCATGACTACATCACTAACATTGGGTGGTCTTCCCTAGTTCTTCAACCTGACCAAACTTATTCACCAAGTTTGGCAACATACTTTTATGCTAATATGGAAGACACACTAGCTTTCAACCATGTGCATGACATTTTTTTAGACGGGTTCACAATCATAGTTGGTGGCACACGTCATATTTTTTCTAAACAACAACTTTCCCTAACTTTGGATCTTCCCTATCACGATCCAGTAGAAGCATGGTATTACAACTTCCATAATTCTCACATGTCCTTTCATTGGCCAGCTTTTCGCGCAGCATACGGTGACGGTCTTGAAATTAAACAAGTAGGAACTGGACCGATACAATGGCGAGCCATCACCATTCCCTTAGCAAGTATGACCATGAACATGAGGACTACGATGTTGTTTATACTCCTGAACATCATAGGAGATTGGCATTTTTCTACAGCCAATGAGGCTACCTGCGTAGTATTCAATGCACTTGCTCAGGGTCATTCACTATTTGATATTTCAAGTCGTGTCATCTCCAATCTGAAGCAAGCACGCACTGTTCAGGATCAGTATATACTGTTGCCAGTAACTGCTTGCCGTATTATGCGGACACATTTCCTGTAGTTTTCAGCTACATTTCATGACTGGGTTAAGGTTGATTCTATGTGCCCAACAAATAAAATCATTCGTTCATTAAGGTTTCAGCAATGGAGACGTCCTGCTAGGTACCTAAGGCATGTTCGTTGTTACACGAACGATGAAAAATTGTTGGCACATTTGAACAACTCTGGAGAACAACGATGGGCAGAAATTTGGCAGTAAATTATCTTTTGGCGTGATGCTAAGAAAATGCATTTCATTCAAAAAGACGCCAGACCAGCAAGTCCTACTGGATGGTGACTTTGTAGGACATTGTACATATATCTAGCTATAAATAGTTATGTTTCGTGTGCTATTGTTTTTTGTTGTTTCTTTCTGAATAATATATTATGTTCTCCAACCTTTATGTTCTAGCAATCTAGCCCTAATTTTGCTCAAGGTTTTCAGGTACTTTCTTTCTTTATCTATTGATACTTCGACGACTAAGCATCATTCAGTTTGAAGGTGTTTTAAAATTGTAGCAAAAAAATTATGCAAATTGTAGCATGTATATAATTTTTATTTTCTTGTTAATAATTGTACTTAGTGACAAAGTCTTGTTTCCTTTTCAACGATGAAAATTGTCTAGAAATCTCACATTAGTATTTGAATTAGGATTGTTTTTAAGAAACTTAAGATAATACGTATGTAATAGTTTATACATCTTTTCATGAACATTCATACACTGAGTATCATCGATTATACATAGCAGTAAGTTTATGGAACTCACGGTTAGTTACTTAAACGATCAATCCTGTGAGAATCTAACAAAAAAGCCTCAATATGTGTGATATGTGAGTAATGACATAGAGGAGTAGTTTTTCCGAATAGAGAAAATCACGCATCTACTTACTTGATCACCATCCGAACCTTAGGCGAGAATTTAGGCCATCTTTGGATTGATATAGCCAAAAATTCATACATGTTAAAATTTTTACCACTAGTCAATCTACTGAACCTTTCATTTTCACTAAAAATCCCTTACCCGTCTAGTAACTCTAAATAAATTAAACCTACCCAAATGAGGAGTATGAGAAATAGAATGAAATATCGAAAAATAAAGAGAAAGACTTGTCCCAAATAAAAGTCAGTTACTTGCTTAAAAAAAATAAAAAATAAAAATAAAAATCATCAACAGTATCCAGAAGCTTAAGAGCAAGGTTGGGAAACTCAGTTAGAAGCAGGAAATAAAATAAGGATTTATCCAGTGTAAATATCTTGAAGACCCTATTCTCTCATACTCATCAATTTTGATTATCCATTTCCATTTTATTTTACACCATCACCTAAGCCCCCATAATACCTAATAAAGACCTCTAGCTCAATTAGGAGTAGGAAGGTGTGATAATAAGTAGTAGACGTGATTAATCGACTTTGGCTCCTCAGACTGTCATTGAGTATGTGAGAAAATGTGTGCCCACTGCACACTGGAGTTAGCAAAACTTAAGTGGAAAAATTATGATTGAATTTGTGTTTAGATACACACCTGTGAGAACCCATTTTAGTATGCTCTCCAAAGGATCCAGAAACGGCCCTGCTTGTACATTTCAATGAAGAGTTCACTATATGCATGATCATATGTAGATGTTTTAATTATTGAATGCATATTAACTTGAGTTTTAAAGAAATCAATCCTCGTTCCCTGCTAAGAAGATGTATGGATATCTGAGATTAATTTAGGAAACGAGTTTTTGTCACTGAGTCATTATAGTATAAATGAAGTTTATGAGTATCTTCTCTGGAAAACTCTCATGAGGCTATAACTCGTCCACTAGGAAATTCCTAGTGGTTTAAGGCCTTGTTGCATATGGTCAATGCATCCGCACTCTGCGAAATGAGAATTAGTTAGGACTACACATTTTTGGCCACTTATCTGTTTTAATGTCTCTTCTTTGTTTGAGGACAAACAAAGTGCTGTTTGGGGGTAGTGTGATAAGCACCCAAAACTGTAATATTAAACCCCATTGAGACATAAATTTGGTTAATTATGTGTTTAATAATCATGAAATAAGTATATTTTCGTACTTTTGCAAGTCTTCGCAGTAAACATGAAAATATTGATTAAACCTGCGTTAAAGCACGGGGAATGATGTATATATGAATTCTTCCAAATCAGCCATGTGAAGCTAAACAAAGACGGATCAAAGTCGGGGACTCAAACATGATAGAATCGAGTCAGAACGGGAATATATAACGGAAAATGTAAACTTTCGGAACTCATATCTCGTTAACCTGGACTCCGATTTCAGCAAGTAAGTTGCCCAGATGATCAACATGACTAGCTCTACTTTAGGCTAGAAATTGTAGAAATCGACTTCCATACCCACCAATGGACATAGCACATGGACCCACTTTTCGGGCCCACAAGAAGGGATGAGTCATCAATCATGGAGCATGTCAAGACAAAAGTACCAAGTTGTTGGTGCAAAGTTGGCACCTTGCATGTAATTAATAAAATTAGGTGTTAATAGTGAAAAAAAAAGCAAGGTGTCACTTTGTTTTAATGTGGTGGATAAAAGTGAATTAAATGTGTGTGTGTGTGTGTTTTCACGTGGGATGAGGGGGAGAATTCTAGAAATGAAGAAAAAAACAAAACAAGGGGGGATGCACTCCATTTACTCCCTTGACTTCTTTTCCTTTATCATGCATTATTTGTTTTAGTTCTTTAGTAGGAGTAGGAGGAAGGTAGTAGTAGTTTTAGTTTTTAGTTTTAGTTTTGAGTTTTATGAGAAAAACTTGTAATAGTTTTAATGGTAGAACTTTTTGTGCTCTTATTCTAAATAAAAATCTAAACTTCTTAATACAAGTGAGTTCCTTTATTATTATTATTCTTCTTCTTTCTCATTTTACATATCTATTTGCTTCTTTAATTTATATCCCTAGGATCATGAGCTAAACCTTCCCTTTGTGGGGGGTTAATGATGCTCATGTGAAGGATAACCTTTGTGATGTGATTGTAGTAAGTTGTTTAGGAAGAACAACTAGACCTACATCCTATCCTAAAATGGTAGTTGGTGTAGAGTCTAGTTAGGAATCAAGGTGATGATCTTAGAGATAAGTCATTGCTTTGGTTCTACATGCTAGCAATATGAGCTTAGAGATGAGTCATAGTGTTAGGGATCAAGTTAATCTTATTTAGGACTTGTCTATGAGTTTTAGGAAGGTTAAGATGCAAGAACCTAAAATCATACAATAGAGGTTATCTTCACATGAGGAGAACTAACTCTCCACACCTATCTAGAAGTCAATTTTTATCTTTGTTTTAGTTGCATGTTTACGTAACTTAAATTTTTTATTTTTTGCATTAAAAGAAACCAAGTAGTTAGTATCAATTAAACCATAGCTTAAAACTTACTCACTAGTTTCCTAAAAGAGCAAAAACAAGTTGTAAGTTGTCTTAGACTTAGGATGGTTCGAAATCCCTACTCAAAGTTTTACACACGAATATCGTGAGTAAGGAAAAAAAATCTTTGTATTTGCACTTTGTCAAATTAGATAATCAAATCTCTAACACTAGAAAAAGGTGAACATCATCTCACACGGAGAGGAGAATAGACAAAATGCTCATAAATTTTCAACAATTACAAAGACAATAGTAGAAATCACCATCAAGGACTAGCCACAACATGCTTATCTTTCGGGGCAGCACTGGTCGAGGGAGTGTGCGTGGTAGCTCTCAGCACCATGCGTATACCCGTACCATGCTCCCCACCATCACTCGCCTTTTTCAGCTGGTAATATTTCTCATCCAGTTCGGCATATTGAGCACAGGCCATGGTATACGCATCTTGCGATTTGCGTGCCACCCCCTGACATTGTTTGGCATACTCGGTCACTTTAGTTAGCTTCCCCTGCAGATCAGTCATAGCGTTAATTAGCACAGCGTTCTCGTCAACAGCATCCCGATACTTCTTGGTCATCACTTCCAGTTTCTTCTTATCAACTCCCCACGCAGCTCACATACATCCTGTCACACCCCGAATTTCGACAGAATTCGGAAAAAAACAATATTTGTTCCCGACTCTTCGATTTTCGAGGTGTGACGCACTCTCAACTCCCAAAAACCCATAAACAGTTTAAATATGCGGATAATTAAAAACTAATAAAACATTTCAATTAAACCAAAGTCCTCTTCATTACAAAAATTCACAAATAAGATTAGGTTACAAATCTCTTTTCAATAACTCTTTATTTAAAATTACAAATGAAAATACAAATAACATTGTCTCAACTGAAAATCTATATCACCTCAAGGGAAAACAAAACCTATCTTGAATTGCGACACAAACGCAAACCACAAGCAGCAACCAACCTTCTTCAACACTAAACCTATCAAGACTTATCAACTATGTTCATTTAATGAACACACCCGATAAGCAAACATGCAAATCGGGTCAGCATTATAAAATGCTGGTGTGAGTAGCCCTAAAATACAATATATATTTATACATATATTTACACACTAAATAAGGCAATTAGTTCCTCCACCGAGGCGCCTTAACATCCAACGAATAATACAACATCCTTAAGTACCATAATTAAGGCAGGTAGTTCCTCCACTGAGGCGCCTTAACTTTCCGACAATAATACAAAGGCATTTAGTTCCTCCACGAGGCGCCTTAGGTTCTAACTAAACTAATAACTAGCCAAGCATATTCTATACTTACCGCATTTCATCCTCAATTACAAAGTGGGTCGTCTCTGCACAAGTAATTAGTTTGACCCACCCTTATGCAAAACCATATACAATCATCTGTCTAAAGATATATATCATTAACCAACATATTACCATAATTATATTATTTAAGGCTTTCTTTGCGTGTCCCTAAAATCACGTCGTATCTATGTCTTACCTAGTTTCCATGGCTACCACAATTGATTCCCAACGCCGAACATGTACATCCACATGCCTCCCCTCACATAATGAACCACTCCGTGCGTAACTACGGCGGGATGCGCGACACCGGTAACCCTCACACGAAAGCCATTATGTGAGTACTGCCATTATTCGGCATAAAATATCCCGCATCTCGTTCTAATTTTGCGAACGGAATAATCAAGCCACCATTCGGTTACGCCAGAGGGGCCATTTAGATTTACTGAAACGCCAGAAAGGCCAATCAAATTACTTTCGCCTAAAGGGCCATTCAGATTCACTGAAACGCCAGAAGGGCCAATCATATCACATGAGTTGTGGTAGCTAGGTTCTAGGATTTTCGTTACGTAATTTATTCAAGTGTCATACATTTATATCTTATAATAATTCCACTATATCACGTGCAGGTCAAATACCTTATTGCACTAAGCCACAATATTTAGAAATATCTCAATTATATCTCATAACCACTTTCATTCTTTCACGTGCCAATATATTATTGCACTACGCCACACTCCTGTGGGAAATATCCACAAATACTCTACTACCTCCTAGTAGCATCTCACAGATAAAATAATGGAGCGTTTATACATTTATTTCTCCAAAACTATTGCATTTAATATATATATCCCAACATATTATATAATGTCACAATTGCTTCAAACGTATCGCATACATTTTTATAGCGTTTTAGGAATATTACATCTCCTAAAGTTTCTATCTCGTCACGTGTCAAAAATACACAACCTCAACGTCAAATCTTTCTTAGATAATGACTAACCAATTATGCAGGCTTCCGCACCATTTTAACATTTGATTTGTCCATACAATTTAATATATAAAAACGTAGCACAATTATACAGTCAAAAGTCCATAATCAAAGCCCGAAACCAAAACCCAAGAGTCTAAATATTTAAAGACCCCATTGGATCTATTTTAAGTTATATGGACCAACCCAAAGCCAAATTAGAAACCGGCTCAAAACACAAATGGATTCGGCCCAAAGAATTAAACTGAAACCGGCCCAAAACTTAAACTAAAACTGGTCCAAAACAAAAGATTTAATCCGGCCCAACAACTAACTAGTGTTTAGGCCCAAAACTTAAATCAAAACCGGCCCAACCAATACAAAATAAAATCAACCCAACCAAAAGAAAATAAGGTCGGCCCAACTAAAACAAAATAAGATTTAGGCCCAAGCCCCAAACCCACGAACCAAACAGTCTTCTTCCTCATCTCCCTCAGCTCCAGCAGCTCCACCAACCACCAAAATCGACCACCACTTCTCCACACACCACCCCTTTTTAACCAAGTGGTTTTGACCCAAATAAAAAACCAACCAACTTTAACAAAATCCCCCACTCAATTCGCTACCGAAATCTCACTCCCTCTAAACTAGATCTGTAAATCTTCATCCTCCATTAATGACTTCTACAACCTCCGACAACCCCCACCCAATCCAGTAATCACTCAAACCTCAACAACCAACAATTCAACATCAAAAAAGTTCAAACATCTCAAACATGAGGAGTTCGTTCTCTTGCTGGGGCGACGCCATTAACACTTCTCCAAGCTCCCAACCGCCCCCAACAGCACTCAAACCCCTCACCACAAGTCTACAACCCATCATCAGTCAACAACAAAAACAAAAACAACAATACCAGTTACATAAAATTGTACTGGTGATTTCTTGGTATTGGGCTTTATCTGCCATTAACGCCCATGAAGCTTCGATAGTCAATACGACATAGTTTCAGATTTAATCGTTTATCAATACGACAGTTTATCAATACGACAGGAGGAAAAATTATCGACAGTAAGCCTAACCAAAAATATACTGAGCCCGAAGCCAAAACTCTGACAGTACTGTAGGTTCGGTGAAAATTTAAAAATATAACCACTCACCTGTATTAACAGCTCCTACGAATTCCTCTTAGTCCGAGTCGTCGTGCTCCAACGCTCGAGCAAACAAGCCGCCTCCATTTTTATTATTTTATTATCTCAGAACCCTATTCTCCAGAACAATATGAATATATATCTGGGTTTGAAACCTAAGCCCAACACAGACTCGGGCCCAGAAACCAGGCCCACATATCCCAAATCCAATCCAACGAATTTTATATAAATAATTAAATTAATTAATTAATTAATAATTATGTATTTTAAATACGGGCGTTACACATCCCAAAGCTCGACGTGCGAGTTAACATCAGTACCAGTGTGTTGCACAGCGCTCTTCAATTTATCGTACCCCGCAAGAAACTACAAGTACAATACTAAAATTAAAGTTGCCCAATAAACAAAAAAGTAACACATAACAAAGGAGCACTTACCAAACAAGTAGCCATATCCATGGTCCCCAACAGCGTCTCCATATCTTCTTCTTCAACTTCGGCCTTATCGCCATCCAACACGTTTCCTTACCAACGGCTATGATTCTGTTACGCACAAACCACGTGCCAAGTTTCACTTCCCGTCAAGACGTCATCCAACACGACTCAAGCTCTACGGTGTGCCAGTCGGGTCCATTCACACTAGCCCGCTCTTCCACTCATGCTCAACATGCACTATCGTTTTCTCTCAGTAGATTGCTTCAATGTACAACACAATCTACTGAGAAGGGGCTGTGTAAGGGAGTAATATTCTCATTAAGGAATATTAAGCACACGTTAAGCATAAGCAGAGATCGTAGCGAACTCATGTCATCGACCTCTAAGATCGAGTCCTGAGCAGCTCGCTTCATGTAGGTGGTACACTTCAGTTCGCTCAAGAATACCTCAAGACGAACGAACGACCTGAGGTAGAACGCTTCGAATAAAGACACCATCCCTAATCCAGATTTAATCATCATCAGAGCCTTACCTGTACTTCCAATCACCGTGAAATATGACCTACTGCACCAACTCCCAATCATCAAACAATTCCTACCCAAAGCCAATCTAACACACATTCATAATCTCCACCCTACATATGTATATGTCAGTACACGTGTCTCGAAGATCAACACTCCTTTGTGCCTATAAATATCACCTACATGAACTACGTGAGACCTGATTCTTCTCTCCCCCCAGAATCAAGAGAAGATACGTAGGCAGCTCGCTTCTTAGCGAACTCGGTCTTTCCTAAATCCAATCCCATTCCTCTTCCTCTCTTGTATGTAAAGGAAAAACGCACATTTACAACGAGTATCGAAACTATACACCATTCACAGCAAAAGCCGTGCGAACAAAATGAATTCCATCAGACCATGTAATACACCCAAACTTGTACTCCTTTGATGCCCCCTTGTCGTAAAATGAGACCTTTTTTTTTTATGCAAATCATACTATAATATATATAACTAGCAAAAAGTCACACAGACAGAGGGAAGCAGTTTGAATCTAACATACACCCTGGAATATCAGACCTCCCTAACTGCTGATAGGACCAAGTAGCTAGTGAGTCTGCATCCCCATTAGAGTTCCTACTGATCCATCTAAAGGCAAAAGACCTGAGCCCTGACCTTAAACTAATAATATGGTTCTTTACACTTTCCCATTGCCATCTACAGGAGCTACCTTGTAAAACTCCAATCACTTCACAATTATCCCCTTCTAACACAAAGTGATGCCTTCCAAGATGCTTTGCCAGCAACATAGCGACTTCCGCTGCTTCCAGCTTAGCTTCTGCTGCTTCCGAAGCCTTAAATTTCCTGACAGCTGCCCCTACAATGGCTCCTTCACTGTCTGCTGCTATAGCCCCAACTCCAGCCCACCCATACTGCCTGTGGAAGGAGGCATCAAATCTAATGATTATACTATCATTTGGCATAATGGGAAAAACATTCTCAAAATTATTGTCAACATCAACTAAAACAGGTTTTGAGTTAGGATATTCTTCACTATGCGCCAGAATGCTGCTCTCTCTAACCAGCCTTTTACAATTTGCTTTCCTATTCTCAAATTTAAGGTTATTCCTGGCTTGCCAGATCTTTTGAATCAGGACAACACTGTGGGTTCTAACCAGTCTAAGCTCTTCATTAGAGCTGCAACACCAAGCCAAGAACAGATCTAACCTCTACCTTAATGTGGTCTGTTGACCCTTATGCACTCTCATGCCAACATGAGACCCAAACCAAACTGTCTTTACCCAGTCACAGGTAAAGAACAAATGTTCTGCAGTCTCCATATCTTTGAAGCAGAAAGGGCAGGAGAAATCCCCCTTAATTCTTCTAGCTGCTAGGACATCTCCCATAGGTAGGATCTGCATGTATAGTTTCCAGAGGAACACTTGTATGTATGCTGGGATAGGAGCCTTCCAGATATGCTTAAGGGTGAGGGGGTTACAGCTTGAGCTTTGCCCCACCTCCTTCTTAGGCTTGAGAAATTGGTAGACTGTTTTAACAGTCATGCTTCCATATTTGTCTTTTTGCCATTTCATTTTGTTAGCACTATTATCTTCAGGTCTTACTTTGATCTCAAGCACCTTGCTGCAGATGAAAGGGTTAAGATGAAGACTAAGTTTGGCCTCATCCCAACCACTTTTATCTGGCAGAAACAAGTCTGAGACCACACAATTTTCCAAGTTGGGTGCAACCACCCCCAACTCCTCTAGAGTAATGGGTTTACCATTGCAATTCAGCCAAGGATCTTTTAGGGCTGAGATAGACTTCCCATTGCCTATAGCCCAGATCAAACCCCCATTTATATCATTGAAGGTCTTATGGATACCTTTCCAAAAGTAGGATGCTTTGTCTGGGGGTTTTATCACATCCCCTATCCAGTCCTTACCATAAATGCTGAACAGAGTCCAGTCCATAGAGACTGGATATCTGTAGCATCTTTCCATGGTAACTTGGCCAATATAGCAACATTCATGTCCCTCGCTTTCCTTAGACCCAACCCTCCAATATCTTTGGGTTGACATATGTGCTCCCACCCTATGGTGTGGACACTTTTAGTTTCTTCCTTGCCTGCCCACCAGAAATCTCTACATGCTTTGTCAATCTTAGTGCAAGTGGAGACAGGTAACACATAGGTTGACATGGCATATAGGGGGTAGACTGAACTACAACTTGGTTGGATTAGAGTAGTCCTGCCAGCTTGGGACAGAACCTTTGCTCTCCATCCTTTAATCTTATTATGAATCTTGTCTACCAAGTAATCAAAGTCCTCCGACTTCTTTCTTGATAGCATGATGGGAACACCAAGATATTGTTCCTTAGGAGCAAAGTTCCTAACTTTCCAGAATCTTTTCAATCTGAACTTTTGTCTATAAGACACATTTCTACTAAAAAACACACTGGATTTATCAAAGTTTATTTTTTGGCCAGAGGCCTCACAATACCCATCCAGTATCCTCTTTAGGTTCCCTGACTCCACCACATTTGCTTTTGTGAAGAGGATGAGGTCATCCGCATAAAGCAAGTGTGTTACAGCAGGGGGGTTTCTTTTTATCTTTATGCCATGCAGCTCTTCTTCCTGTTCAGATTTTGCAATCATTCTAGAGAGGGCCTCAGAGACAAGGATGAATAAGTAAGGTGATAATGGATCCCCTTGCCTCACTCCTTTTTCAGGGGCAAACTTTTCCAGAGGGGACCCATTTAGCATCACTTGGAAAGATACAGTGGAAACACATTGGTGAATCATGTGTCTCCATTTCAGATTGAAGCCCAGATTTTCAAAGATGCTATCTAGAAAGGTCCACTCCACCTTATCATAAGCCTTAGCCATATCCAGCTTAAGGGCCATCCATCCCTCATTCTTGGATTTCATATTTTTCATATTTATGAAAAACTTCACAAGCTAGCCCCACATTATCCCCAATACTTCTACCTTTAATAAAATCCCATTGGAATGGGGAGACAATTTTATTAATCAGACCTTTAAGTCTGTTAGCAAGAATCTTGGAGATAATCTTGTACCCAAAGTTGCACAAGCTAATGGGTCTAAACTTAGAAGCATGATCAGGATTAGCAATTTTAGGAATCAAGGTGATATGAGTTTCATTCAGACTAGGATTCAGATATCCTTGATGGAAAAAATCCTTGACGAGGTCAATCACAGCAGGCCCAATGATATCTCAGCATTTTGTATAGAAGATGCCTTGGAAACCATCAGGCCTTGGGGACTTATACCCCATCTTTTTCACAACAGCCCATATCTCCTCACTCGTGGGAATGGCAGTGATGATATCATTTTCTCTGGCAGTAACACAAGGATGAAACAAATTTAAGATCTCATCATTCCTTTCAGGGTAGTCAGAGGTAAAGATCCCCTTAAAATATTGATTTAAGGAGGGCCCCCACCTCAGTCCTACCCTCCTTCCAGTCACCATCATTATTTCTAATCTTCTCTATAGTAGTCTTTCTTCTTCTGAATATGGTGGAGAGGTGGAAGAACTTGGTGTTTCTAGCACCATCCTTAAGCCACGAGTTAGAGGATTTTTGTTTCCATAACAACTCTTCTTTATCATACCACTCAAGCAGCTCATCCTTAAGCCCTTTAGCCTTGTTGTAGTTACCAATGCTAAAAGGCTTGCTCAACACAGCATCAAGCTTAGCTTGTGTGGCTTTGATATTGGTAAAAATGTTACCAAACACATGCTTATTCCACATAGCCAAATCTTTTTTAGTCTTTTCCAACTTATTTATGAAATTGCTATCAGGTAACTCATGAGAAATCGAGTTCCAAGCTTTTTCAATGACTTCCATACAAGTATCATGTTTCAACCACATATCAAAGAACTTAAAAGGTCTCGGCAGTTTCTCATCATTTTTGTCCAGGTTAATGAACAGAGAGATGTGGTCAGAGGTAGCATTGGCCCAAGTCCTTATTTGAGCATTAGGGAAGGAAGCCAGCCACTCAGGCGTAGCCAGAGCTCTGTTAGTCTTTCCAGAATATGATCATTAGGTTTTCTGTTATTGCTCCAGGTATATTTGGGGCCTTTAAACCCCAAATCCACAAGACCTAGCTCATTGATAAAGCTATTAAAATCATGCATGCTTTTAGTAAGTCTACTTCTCCCACCTATCTTCTCATCTAAGCTCGAGATAGCATTGAAATCACCAAACAGGCACCAAGGGCCAGGAACAAAGGGGGCAACATCCTTCAATTCTGACCACACTTTATTCCCATTGTGTGCCACAGGATCCCCATAAACAAAAGTAAAGAACCACGGATCAGTATGAAAGTAATTTAAAATCTTACCTATCACTTGGTTGCGAGAAGACCCTAGAATCTCCAGTTCCACATCTTCCTTCCACAAAATGGCCAGACCACCACTTAGCCCTTTAGCTGGAACCGCAAAATGTCTGCTAAACTTGAGTTTCTTGCCTAACTTTTCTATCCCTTCCTTACTTGCCTTGGTTTCAGACAAACATATTATATCTACATTAAACTTACCAATAAGGTCCATTAGTTGTTGAACTGCCGTGGTGGTACCAATACCCCGACAATTCCAGGCGTGTATCGTCATGGATACCAAGGCAGCTGTGAAGGGACATCTACCGCGATCCCTGGAAGAGATGATGACAGACCTCCACTGTTTTCTTCCCCAAGCTTGACTTCATCTTTATGAACTTGTTCCGAGCTTTCTTCCTTATTACCACTCCCCATACTTGTTTCCCCTGGACCTTCCTTATGATATCCTTCGTATTTGATCAGTTTTACAATTGTGGAATCATCCATAGCCAAGGGAACTGGCTGGCCCTCAGATACCTCACTCTCATATTCAAAATCCACCATATCCTGAGCTTCATTGTTGATGACTTCCTGTTCTGGATGTTCATCGTCTATCTGAATGTCTTCCTCCCAATCCTCAGACTCTTCTGTTCCCTCATCCTCATCTGATTCATTATCCAAGCTATCGGAATCAGTAGATGATGGTTCCGATGATGTAGCCATGTTATCACCCCCTTCCATACCTTGAGAGTCTTCAGACCCACTTGAGACAGAAATTATGTTGGCCTTTGTTGGGATCAGTAAATGTTCTTCCCCCCTTCGTCTCATCTCATTAGCTTCCCTTTTTACCCTCTTTGAGTGCTTAGCAACTCCTCTGATACTTCTTCTCAGCCATCCATTTCCACCTTCATCCGCCATGATCACACTTCCTACTGGCTCCGAGTACCTCTTCCTTTTATCTCCTAGGCTTATCCTCTCAGTAGTGTTTTCTTCTTGAGCCTCAGTTAGACCTGCTCCCTTTATGTTATCATGATGGGAAACTTTTTTCTTCTTTTTAGGACCTCGAGATACCATTGTCTTAAAACCCCTGCCACGCGTGGCCTTGCTTTGGAATTGATAGCCGGTTGATTGATGCGGTAGAGTTGCCACAGCCGCTGTATCTTGCTGGATTTCCTCGAGGCTAGAGACATTAGCCTTGGAACCAGCTGAGTATAGGTCTGGTGAGCAGGTAACCCTATTCTCTTTACTCCTCGTGATAAGACCCTCACCTAGATCCTTCCTATTCAACTGAGCCCCCAACACACCGTCCTCTTTTTGGTCTATAATGGATAAGATCCATTCATTCTTTGGTTTGCCCTTCTCCTCAACCTGGCCCATATTTTGATCCCTATCTTGGTCAAGACCAGTTGGACTCTTAGCAGCTCCTGGATCTCGAGTTATTTCTCTATCCAGCCCAGGATCCAAGCGACTACAAGTCTCTCTCTGTCCAGCCCTTCCCTAAAACTGTTTCTTTGTTCGGGTCCATGTCTTTCGCAAGTTGTTGGGCCTCCACATCTGTTTTCAAAAAAAATTGGAGATACTTCCAAACCATTTATATCCGTTGAGGTAGTCGTTAGTTGCTTTCCAGGTCTTTTGTCTTCCTCTGGCTCTCGACCCTTGATTTTACTGCCATCTGGCTCCCCTGACAAATTTTGTCGCCACCTTTCCTGTCTAGCACGTATATTGTACCCCCTTCCTCCCTGAACTGATGGTGCCGGCGTCTCCTCATACCTAAGTTTTTTTGGGGCTCCTGCTATAGTGATAGTCTGCTTGCCTGTATATGCAATGCCATTGAAGAACTTGTTCGCTTTTATTTGACTTGAGAAGAAAGGTTTGATGTCTTTTGGTGAGCCCCCAAGTTTTGATAGTTCATATCTGTGTTGGGCTCTTATCCGGCAGCTGTACTGGTCATGGCCTATGACACCACAAAAATAGCAGAAAATATCAAGCTTCTCATATTTGAACCTTACGTCCAGCATCTCTCCTGTTTCCAGCTTGATCTTTAAGTCATTTAGCAGTCTTTCCTTTATGTCCATTTCCACCCTAACTCTAGCTATAGGCTTGCTGAACTCTGGGGAGCATGATAGATCTGCTTCCCAAACTGTTCCAATATTTTCTCCTATCTTCCACACATTTGCGTTGTTGATCCGCATCTTTGGGAGATCCCAAATTTGGACCCAAAATTTTACATAATAGAAGTTGTACTCCTCCATATTTCTTGTTCCTATCCACTCCTTTATTGAGAGTATGTGTCCATGGACAATCCATGGACCATGTTCCAGCACATGTTCCCTTTCCTTTGCTTCCTCAAAAGTGATCCGAACATGTTCTCTATCCATCAGTTCCAAGCATACTGCTTTCTCCGTTTGCCATGTCCGGTGAACTTCCTCACTTAGCTCTTCCAAGTCTATGGTGTGACCTCCATATAGCTTCCCTATCAGTGTGAGGTTCCCATTGACTTGTTCTTCTATATTTAGGCACTCTAGCTCTACCACCCTCTGCTTCTTAGCAAAGAATAACTTATACATGTCTTTTTGGAGGTCTTCTATAGTCTTTTGTCTATCTGTTGTCACTTCCATCTTTATATGTTACTCCTACCGGAGCCACCTCGTTGAGACCAACCTGTTATCTTGACAGGTCACTTCTTCCTGCAAGGGGAGAAGCAAAATAAGGAGCTGTTTACAGAACTCGAGATCCTTGGGAATGGGCTAGGGATCGGTATGGAGAATGAAAGGTAGAGTTCGTAGAAAAGATAGAGTGCTTTAATGGAGTCTCTGTTTTCGCCCACAGGAAAGGCCTTTTTCGTAAAATGAGACCTTGAAAGACGTCTTTGCGGAACTAGAAAATATAAGTATCATAATGCACCGGCTATTAAAATTGACAGTTAATCCTTGTAGTTAACCTTCATCTTTGAACTTTGAGATGATTCAAAACTCAAGCTGGCACCAATTCTTCTTTCTCCAGTCCCTGCACATCACACTATATGTTTATATCTAGTTAGTGTTTTGTTTGGGCATTCATGTAATTCCAACAGTTTGTCTATTGTTCAGCATATTCAATCAAGTCCTCCAATGCTGAAAGCATGATTAAATTCCGATGAACTGGAAGGAATAGCACGACTCATGGACCAGCCTTTTGAGACATAGTACAATCAAGGAATTGAGGACGATTCATTTTCATGAACATGTTCATGTACATGTACATGTATTTACTGTATTGTGGGCCTACCTGAATACAAAGACCCAAAAAAAAAAAAAGGCTGGTGGTCATGGTCATGTCCATGAGTCGTGGACTGAAAAAGGGATGAAACCCAACTCTCTTTCTCTCGCCGCCAATTCCTTCTTATACATTCTTCAAATACTTGTTTTTCTTCCTTCTGTTGTCATTCTTTACTATCTCTGTAACATCAAAACTACGGCAGGTAATAATCTTCTCTTTCCTCTTATCCCTCGTTTGAAATATCAGTTACTCCAAATAGTGTGATGGGGTTTTCTATATAATGTTTGTTTCAACGTTTAAGCACTTTTCTTGTAAAAAATGGATTGCCCATTGTAAATTTCCTCCATTTTGTTCAATATCTGCTGCTATTCAAGAAGCGTCCGTGCCCATTTCACACGACCACCTTGTAGAACTAGATACTGTAAGGGTTGTAGACATTTTGAATGGTATGTGGAAAAAACCCGATGATGCGCTTTTGTTTTTTCGCCAACTAAATGACCGCGGTTTTCGCCATGATATTAAGTGTTATTCGGCTCTTGTTAGGATTTTGTGTGGTTCTGGTAATAGGAAAAGGCTGGGTTCTCTCTTTATGGACCTCATTGTGTCTAAAGAGAAACATCCCCATTTTGATGTTTATGAGCTTTTCGAAGTTCTTGGGGAGAGTTATGGTAATTATGAGGAGTGCGATAAATCGAGTCCTCTTGTACGGGCTTTTGATGTTTTGGTTAAGACTTATGTTGAACTTGGGATGTTTGATGATGCTATTAATGCGTTGTTCCAAACGACAAGGCGGGGATTCGTTCCTCATGTTTGGTCTTGTAACTATATCATGAATTGCTTGATTGACCGTGGTAAGTCCGACACGGCATTGGCCTTTTTCCAGCAATTGAAGAGGCTGGGATTGAGTGCAAATGCTTACACTTATGTAATTCTTATCAAGGCGTACTGTAGAAGAGGGAATCTGGGACGAAGCTATCAAAGTGTTTTATGACATGGAAGAAGCAGGTGTTACTCCGAGTGTGTTTGCTTACACAACTTTTATTGATGGATTGTGCAAGCATGGTCAAACACGTGACGGCTATGAACTGCTTTTGGCATGGAGGGAAGCAGGGGTCCCAATTGATGTCTTTGGCTACAATGTCGTGATTCGTGGGTTCTGCAATGAGAGGAAGCTGCAGGAAGGTGAGAATGTCTTACATGACATGAAGAAGCATGGAGTGGCTTCTGATGCTTACAGTTACAGTACCCTTATTCATGCGTATCGTAAGACTGGTGACTTAGACAGAGCCTTGGATCTTTACAATGAGATAGAATCTGATGGTATAAAGACGAATTGTGTAATTGTCAGCTCTCACCTCCAGTGTTTATGCAAGATGGGGAAGACTGTCGAAGTGGTGGAACAATTCCAGAGGTTTAAGACTTCAGGGGATTTTCTTGATGAGGTTTTGTACAATATTGCGATTGACGCTTTCTGCAAGATGGGTAAAGTGCAAGAAGCTGAGAAGCTGCTTGAAGAGATGAAGGGGAAGAAAATGATTCCTGATGCCATACATTATACATGTTTAATAAATGGGTACTGCCGTCAGGGAGAACTTGAAGGTGCCTTGGGTATAATGAAAAAAATGAATGAAATGGGGGTTAAGCCCGATCTTATCACCTACAATATACTGGCCGGTGGGTACTCGAGAAATGGGAAAGCACAGGAAGCAGTTGATCTACTCAGTGATATGGAATCCCAAGGTTTGAAACCCGACGCTAGTACATACAACATGATAATTAGAGGTCTGTGTAGAGTAGGCAAGACGAAAGAGGCCAAAGCTTTTTTTGATAGTTTGGAAGAAAAAAAGTGTGTTGTTACTTACAGTGCTATGGTCAAGGGGTATTGTGAAGCAGGCCATACAGAAAAAGCATTTAAACTTTGTCTGCGCTCGTTGTCTAAGCATCAAAACCTTGTAAGTAAAAATGCTTGCTCAAATCTCCTGAGTAAACTATGTGAGGAGGAAGACACCCAGGGAGCTCTTGTATTGTTTGAGAAAATGTTACTGGATTGGGACCTGGATGAGATATATTACTGCAAAATTATTGCTGTTTTATGCAGAGCTGAAAATGTGAAGATGGCGCGGCATGTGTTTGACCTTATGGACTTCAAAGAGTTAACACCGGATGTCAAAACTTACACCATAATGATGAATGGATACTGCAAGGCCCATTGCTTGCAGGAAGCTTGTAATTTACTTGATGACATGCAAAAGAAGGGACTCAAGCCTGATGTAATTACTTATACGGTGCTCATTGATGGGATCCATAAAGAAAATCGAAAAAGACGCCACTCCAGTCATAACTCTGAGGGAACCACGGGGAAATTGTATGATGCTTCTACATTGCTTAGTGAAATGAATATCATGGATATTACACATGATGTTGTTATGTATACTGTTTTGATTGATCGGAACTGCAAGGCAGACAACCTACAGGATGCTCGTCATCTTTTTAATGAGATGATAGACAGAGGGCTAACCGCTGATGCCATCGCGTACACAGCTCTGATGTCTGGGTATTATAGTAAGGGGGATGTGGACAAGGCTGTAAACCTTGTTGGTGAAATGATCAGGAAGGGATTAGTGCCAGATGACCGTACTATATCTAAGTTACAGGCTGGAAAAATTCAAATGAAGAAAGTCCAGAAAGTGAAGTTTCTACGTTGAATGTTTGTATTGCCAATGGATCAAACCTAGAAGTTTGAGTTATTCAAGTTTTGTTCAGGGGTAAGTGAGGAAAGAATTCAACGGATTATTTGTTGTCATCTTTATTTGTTTTTTAAAGTAGTAATTTTATTTCTCAAATTTGTCATGATGTTTTGCAGGCTTCAAGAAAGGAAGGTTCAAAATGAAAAAAAGATTCACCGTTTGTAACATGCACAGGTATGAAAGCGAAACAATGTGCTTTCTCATCTTTGTTTCCAGTTATTGTTACTGTCATTTATTTCAGTTAAATATATGTTGTAGCTACGTAAATTTCATTGTTCGTCGTAACCAAACAAGATGTCCAACTGAAATCTCATTATGGAACAACGTAACTGCAAATAAGTTGAAATTCACATATCATATGTCTTGTCCTTATTGCATGAAATTAGACCTGGCTGCTGAAGCGAGATGGTGTCGTATTTGTAAGATCTTGACAGAGGTTCTTTAGCTTTGTTCTTTGTGATTCATATGGGAGTTCATGGCATTGAGTGAAAATAAAACCGAACCATATGTCTAGAAGTTTTATATTTCAGAGTGCAGATACACCAGCCTCCTCTGTTTCTGGGCAGTTATTTGACAAGTGGAAAACTCCAAATATACCTGATATGCATCACAGTGGGAACAATTCAGTTTAGTGAGCACTGAAGAAGAAATGCAAGGTGCAGGTGTCAAGGACAGTGGTATAAAATGGAATCATGAGTTTGCTACAGTGAAGCTGGACGAAAACTTTGCTACTCTGGAACAGGTTTACTTGCTTTCTTTTTTGGGTTCACTTCATAAGCCTTAAACAGTATCTGCTGTGCATGCTCTCAGTACAATATCTCTCATCTCCTTGGTAGCCCTTAACTTAGCAGCTATGATTACTTGTTGGATCTATTGGGCCCTTCACGTGTACAACATCTGCTATAGGTTTTATCCAAGGATATGGGTTATTTTGCAGACTGAGGAACCACTTAATGTTCATTATTCTCTGTACCCTTTTCTGTTGAGAATCAATAAAGTTGACTCAATTTGCTTGTCTTGACATTTATTCTGGTGTCTTTTGTTGCAGCATATTGAAGATCTGACACAAGCAAAGTTCTCTATGGAGCGAGATCTGAATGCCTCAAGATCCTTAGCAAAATCATTAGCTACTGAAAATTCTTCACTCACAGATAGTTATAACCAACAGGTAATCATAAAGTTATAGTAGATATATTTTGCTACAAACACATCTCGAATTTTTTACCCCTGATCATCCATCAGAAATTTCCTGAAGTTTATTTTCCCACAAAGTTATTGTAGATATATTCTGGTATCTTTACATTACTTAATAACATCTGTGGTATATAACCTACAACTTGATTTTCTTGATCTTCCAAATGCGCCAATTATTTTATCTTGTGAACATTTAGTATTATTCATAATGTTTATATTACATTCCTTTGAACTTTAGTGCGTATTATTTGACGCACTTTTACTAATTTTGTATTGATCAGCGAGCTGCTGTTAACCAGCTAAAGTCTGACATGGAAAGTTTACAGGAGGAAATCAAGGCCCAGATGGTTAGTATAACTGCAACTTGTAAGCAATGTGTACATAGTTATCTGTATTTCTCTATGTCCCTTGTTTAAATGCAAGTTCTTTCCAATATTTTCCGTCTTCAACTTTTCACATATGTATCGAGCCCTATTGTTACTGCATTGGATCCTATCACTGAGTGTCGATCTTCAGTGTCACTCCTTGTTATGATAGTGTTAGTTAACATATACCCTTTAGTTTTTAGTTTTTACATCAAATTTCTGTTTGCAATGTTGTCAACACACTTTTTTCATGTTTCGCTGAAATTTTGTAATTACTTCACAAGTTTCATCGCATTGTTTGGAGGTAATGAAAGCTTTCGAGTTTTTGCAAAGTTTTCAGAGGAACTAAAATTTATGCCAAAAAAAAAGAGTGAAAATTGCTATATAATTTTTTTTTCTTGTTGAGTGATTTATCTTTAGCAGTCACTTTAGACGAGATCATAAAGCATAGCATGTATGTCCCAACTGCTGTCAAATTCGCAAACATATTGAAGAAGATGAAAACAGCATTATGCCTTATCCCTTCTTTAGAGTTATACACATTGTAGAATTGTGTGAACTTGCATATAGCATGGTGAAATCTTTGTGAAATCTTTCACTCTGCATGAAGCACGGTTTCTATTCATTAATAATATGTATTTGCTTACCACTGTATACTGCAAAGATTTCACCATCTTATCAAAATTAATTTTGTGGTATTACATCGGTACATGTTAATTAGGTGAATAATTCTGCTGGAGAAGCATAACGATGTTAGAAACTTTGTGCAGGTTAGGGTAGAAATACAAAGAGTCAAATTGGAATTAATGTTTAAGCTTGGGAGAAAACCGACCGAGGAAGAGATAATAGAAAAAGTAGGAATCTCTCCTGAGAGATACCGTGAAGTTATGAGGGCCTCAAAGTCTGTCCTCTCTCTTCATGCAAGGCATGCAATTACACAAGAGGAGTTCATCAATGGGATTACAGATGATGGTGGTGTAGGAGGTGATAGGAGGAGGCAACCGGCACTTCTCAGATTTGCTCTTGATGATGTGGTAACATTTTTATCAATACCATTTCTAAATACCTTGTCAGATTTAAACACGATGAAACATGCTTTGAATTATCTATCCCTTCTTAGATTTGCATGTAGATATGCATAAAGTGTATCTGAATGTGTATAAATTCCAATTTTTCAGCCTCTAGTATTGATAGTTTGATCTTAATTTTCGAAAACAACCTACTTTGTTATGCTTTCTCCAGCTTGATTGGCTAAAGCCTAAGGAGAGCCTGGTGATCAGACAGAGGTATGGGCTTGAATGCAAAGTGATAGAACGTTGGGAGAGATAGCTGGTAACCTTAATATCTCTAGAGAGATGGTTAGGAAGCATGAAGTGAAAGCATTAATGAAGCTCAAGCACCCAACCAGAGTCGACTATCTTCGCAGATATATCCTCTAAACTAAGAACTTTGATGTTCTGCACTTGGAGTCACGCTTGAAAGTCTCGTGTATGGTTTCCTCGTCTGCCATATTTTTTTTCATTCCACTTCTTGCTGTATATAAGTGATCTATAACATAGTTCCATTAACTATAAGATATCTTATACCACATATACTTCATAGTGGAAGACCATGTATACAACTATACACAATTAATATTTGTACCAAAACGATGATGCTACAGATAATCAAAATAGTCCAAGTCGGAGCAGATTAATCCTTAACTTGTTCACTTGATTATTTGTTGCATGGGGAGATTTTTACAGCTTATGGTTACGAATATAATTCATTTTTATTACATCTTTATGGGTACGTGCAATTTCTTAGTTCAATCCCATGGCACACTTAAGATCAGTAAATCAGTTTGTATTAGAGTCAATAAAGCTTTCAAACATTTAGCAGCTTATTGTTACTGCATTGGATCCTATCACTGAGTGTCGATCCTCAGTGTCAGTCCTCGTTATGATAGTGTTAGTTAACATATACCACTTTACTTTTTAGTTTTTACATCAAATTTCTGTTTGCAATGTTGTCAACACACTTTTTTCAAGTTTCGCTGAAATTTTGTAATTACTTCACAAGTTTCATCGCATTGTTTGGAGGTAATGAAACCTTTCGAGTTTTTGCAAAGATTTATGCCCAAAAAAAAAGAGTGAAAATTGCTATATAATTTTTATATTTTTATATTTTTTTCTTGTTGAGTGATTTATCTTTAGTAGTCACTTTAGACGAGATCATAAAGCATAGCATGTATGTCCCAACTGCTGTCAAATTCGCGAACATATTGAAAAAGATGAAAACAGCATTATGCCTTATCCCTTCTTTAGAATTATACACATTCTAGAATTGTGTGAACTTGCGTATATTAAAATTGATGGAATGAATCGCGGCCATATTATTATTCCTTCCAACCCTTCAGAGAGACTTGAAACTTTAGGACTTAATTGTAGCTTCTCCTTACCTTTATTGCCTTGCTAGTAATGGAAGGTGCTCATAAATCAAGTCCCCCTGAGTTGTAATATGAACTTTGATAATGTGCATAATTTAGTACTAGTTGTTGAATTTCACAAGCAACATAATGGGGGCAGGGCATACATATTATTAGAGTGGATATAAGGCTTTTACCATTTAATAGTATTATTAGATTTATATCCAGTAATATGCATGGGATCCTTTTCTGAGTGTATTGCATAGCACGTGCATTCAAAACCGTACTCTGTTTCTAATATTCACACAAATCATTAAACAAGATGTCATATCAAGATTATTTTATATAGCTCGGAAAATAGTCTTTTGTATTTATATTAATAACCCGTAACAAATTGAAGCATTTTGGAAGTGCCAACTGTGTGTTTCTCCTTAGTTTTACTTTTTATTTTCTCTCGACCAATAATCACCATGTTAGTACTTTTGGTTTTGTATTGCATTTTGTATTTAATTCTTTTTTATGAGGTTATAAAAAGCATAAGAGCATCATCAACGTGTTGTTATTTTTATTTTCAATGTTTTTGACAATTTTATAGCAATTTTCACCAACGCGTTTTTGATTTCTATTTTAAGAATTGTCAAAACTGGAGCCAAATTGGTTAAGAAAATAGAAATAAAATTTGGGAAAATCCAAGAACGGGTCTACTTTAGCCATTTTGGGGCGGGTATACTTTTTAGGAGTAGCATTTCTTTTGTTTTTTTTAATAAAAATTAAAACGGTTCTTGGTTTTAAATAAATAAAATGGGTCAATAGGGTTCCCGTTTTTGATTCCAACGGGACAACTTGACAAACCATTTTTTACAAATTTTGCCTAAACAAATGATGTTTCTTCATTTGCTTTTACAAATTTTTATGCCAAATGAAAAAACGCAAAAATAAAATTGCGTTGATGATGCTCTAACAAATTGAAACCTTTTGCTAGTGCCAACTGTGTGTTTTTCCTTACTTTTACTTTTTTATTTTATGATTATTGTATAATCACTATCATAGTATTTTTGGTTTTGTATTGCAATTTGTCTCTAAATCTTTTTATAGGGTTATCTGGCTCATTAATTAGTTATATTACATACTCTTCTAAACAGCTAGAACTTGATTCAATCAAAATGGAGTATGCAAATGCACAACTAGAGTGTAATATTGCGGCTGATGAGAGTGCTAGAATATTGGCTTAGAAGAAAATGTACTGTGTTTAATGGAGGGGTGCCAATGTCTTGGAATTGGTCAAAAGAGTGTCAATCCCATAAAGTGGGGTGTAAATACCGCGACCACAAACACCGTTAGCGAGCACTAAATGGGGACGAATGTTAGAAATATCGTAATAATGGACACCATGGTTGCTGCGAACACGAAATTGCCCGTGCCCCTGACTCTCAATGGTGCCTTCCCACCTTGTATTGTCATGTACAACTTCAACCATTTGATGCATTCTATAATAGCGGTTTGCTGCTAGTATAGCAGTAGAACGTCGAGGTCTAAGCTGGTTTCGGTGAACAATCTCTCTTAGCCTTCCAGAGTTATCTGGCTCCATTACGTCTTCATGAACAATAAGGTGTTGATCACCTTGCAATCCCCCTCTTGTACGTGCAATAACAACAACATTATGATGGCCTCCGTTGTCTCCTACTACTAACTCCATTTCACTATTATCTATGTATATATCCACCAAGATCCAGATGATCAGCCATTACAATAAGTAAATTGATACTATAAATTCTATGTGAGAAGTGTTTTTTGCAATAAGAAGTATGAGGTACTTGTAGAAATACCAAGTGTAAAAGGAAAATTAGGTACTAACATTGAATAATGGTTGAAAGAGTATATATTTGGAATATTTCTTAAATTAAGTGGTGGACTTACTTAACTCTAATTTGGAATGAACGAACCACATTTTTGTTGGTATCTTAACTAGGGATTCCTCGTATGAAATGAAAAGAGAAGGGAAAAAAGGTAAAGATTGGAACGAATATGTTCCTTCCCCATATGAATATGAACTGACCAATGAGTAGCTCGAGGGCAAAATGTGAAGCGGGCCAGACTATAAACACAATGAAACAAATGCAACGCCTTGTAAAGGTTCAGTCTCAGATACAGTCAAGAAGGATTTAAGACTGCAAGTACTAGTAAATGATCGTCACAATTTTTTCGAGTTCGTCACATTTTATAATTGCAACTCTTTGACATTCATTTTTTGTCGGGAATTGTGTCGCATCATAGATGTCGGTAATAAAAACCGTTGCATTGTTATCCTCAATAGTTTTTTAAGTTTGCTTGATGTACTTTAGCCATCATAACTAGTAATTGTTCCAAATTTTTGCGGAAACTATCGCAAATAAATATTCTAATATCATATTGTCTTATCTCAATTTCTTTTAACTGAAATTAAAACCTTTTTCATTATTAGTTTTTTTATTGTTTTTCGAACAGAAAAAACATAATTGTAATAATTTTGAAAAGAGCATGTCTTCAGTGCGCATGATGTATGGGTACGCAGGAATGAGGGCCTTTGGATCAGTACTTCTTTGTTGAAATACACCCTCACCTCTGTGTGTGAGTAGCCCAGATTCATCCTCACTTTCTCTCTCCTGCGCACCCTAGATTTACCCTTTTGAAAATGGGACAAGGTTTAAGATGACAAACATTATTGTTGAGACTACAAATACAACTTTAGACTATTTTAAATATATTCAACCAAATTAACACTACAACAACTTTATGATATGACAATACTTTTTTAACATTATTTTTAAAAATATGATGTTGTACATAGAATTTGATATCACTTTTTCCATGAGTGATGTTAGTAGTTTGTGATAATAATCTTGTTTTAAAGTCATTTTTATCAAAAGTCTACAACCTCACTTTCAGAAGTGACGTATATTTTGTGATGTGGTTTAATCAGTTACATCACTTGTTGATCACTTTATAAATGATGTGAAAATTAGAAATATTAAATCACTTTAAAAGTTATTTCCCCTTGTTGTTAATAGATGGACAAGTTGTGTACACGGGACCATTAGACGACAGCTCTATCGAGATGAAAAAAATTGAGATTTAAAATCACTAATGAACTTATGAAGTGATATTTTATTTTTTGATATTTCGTTTAAAAAAAATTCAAACATATCTAAACACCTTTAAAAGAGCTTACCCGAGTTAGCCGATCTAGCTTAAGCCGCCAACCCATAGAGGCGTGGGCAACCTAGCCGTACACCGCCCTTTTTCTCCTTAGCCCATTCGCCATCTGTCCCTTTTAGCTGCCTAACTCTATCCGGCGTCCATCCGGGTTTTTCCTCCAAACAGCATTCAACACCTACCTTCGATCTCCTAGCTGCTCAACTCCGAGCCATCATCCTCAGCTTCCACTGCCTGCTTCACCCAATCAAAAGAAGGCTCTGTAAAACAAATTCGTTGTTATCGAATCAAATCAATTCAATCAGTACTTTTTCTGTTCTTATCAAATAAACCCCCCAATCATTTGCTTAACGTCTTCTTCCCATCGTACGAATTTCTCCTTTTTCAATCGCTAAGAAGAAGAAGAAGAAGAAGAAAGCTATTAATAAGAGGTAAGAACCCTACTTCTTTAATTACTTTTTATTATTTCATTGATTCGTTCATGTTTGTCAATTGGGTATGTCATTTTCTTTCCTTGATTTTTTTTCAATTGAGTGGGGTTTGAAAATTGGATAAAATTAAACCAATGTTTTTATTTTGTTAGCTAACTTGATGAATTGGATCAATGTCGTCTAGAAGAGAGGACTCCATTTACAAATCCACTTACCTGTCTGGGAATGCAGGAGCCACAATTCTAGATGTTGAATGATTATTTGTCTTATGGAATACAATCATCTCTCGTAAGTAGAATATGTAAAGCAAAAACATAGGTCAACATTCAGAACTTAAATCGGAGTCCAAGTTTTTCTTCGGTTCCATCCGGCCTACTAACCAGAAGAGTACTTGAACAAATTTGTGATAATGGTAGTATCAGTGCCATTGTTGTTAAAACCCACCATATTCCAATCCAAGTTCTGGCAAACCTGTTGGGGTCCACTCTCAATAATGTTGTTGATCAGTGCAGGCTGATTTGTATGCGAGGAAGCCACCCTCTGATTATTGACATAGTCATTTGGTTGTTGAGACACATTTCCCCGCTGTCCAGTTCCAAAACGTTATATCTGAGGTTGATGTGAATCTGGAAATGAGTTGTAGTTTGAAGGTGGTGCCTCTAGCTGTTGACCCCTAATCTGATACTAAATTTCTAACACTCTAGGCTTAGATGTTACACACTCTAGATGTGCATCAAATTCACATACATTACACCGATAAAGCCACTACTTTGATCCCAGCTTTTGGCATACGTCACAAGATAAGCCTTTGGTTTGATAGGGAGGGTTATACGTCAATTTAAGAGGATGAGAGTGACTTTGGTGTTTGACGGATGGGGGCATGGAAGCGCAGAGGATATGGAGGTCAAGGTCACAGGAGCTGCAGTAGTAGTAGAAGCCCTTAACATGTTCCCAACATGCACCACATATAGGTAGTGCTCTTTCTAGGTAGGAGGGTCGTGAGAGGTAGGGTAGTAAGCTTTGTTGGAGTAAATGGGTGAGTAATAAAGCTTGCCAGTGGGATGGTGGCGCTTGGAGGATTATGGCATGGTTGGGATATGCAGGGTGGTGAATATGTTGGGGTATTTGAGAGCATTGGATATGGAGGATATAATTACAAGCCACTACAACTAAAATCTTACATACTCATATTTGAGATACTAAAAGATTATCTTTAGTTAAGTTAAGAAATATGGCCTATGCATTCTTTTTTGTTTACATACCATATCATTTTATTTATTTTTGACTGTTTTAGTTTTATTCTAATGTTATATTTATTTATCATGTACAGGCAAAAGATCAAAGGCAGTTTTGAAGCACTTTAGGAATGGAACAATTTTAGTTTTTACTATACTGTAGTTCAACTCCAAAGTCCAGATATATGCATTGTCTTATTTTGTTAACTGTTCCATTGTAAGTTTTCTATTTCTTCTGTTGGTTTAGTTTTCATAATATTTTGCTCTCAATAGTTTTTGTACCAACCCCATCAGTTGATATTAATAAATTATCACCTTCTGTAAGTTGTTCAATTTTTTGTACTTATAACATACTGTGTGACTGTTTTTCCCTTCCTATATAAATTAAGAAAAAAAGAATTTTTATAAGGGATTATAGTTTATAGTTGCAACTTGATAATCTCTAACCACCTTTGTCTAAATTGATTTGCCCAGTTGAATATATGTAAGGTTTCCTACGTCCCGGGGCTATTTCACTAGGGTACCCTTAGTTTAGTAAAAACATTTGACTGCTGTCACGATTGTATATAGGCTAACCTTGTATATATATTTTCGATTTTGTCTCGACAGTCCAAACCGCTATCCATATTGGCATCCTTAACCATGCACAAACCTCTACACAAGTTACCCTTCACTTAGTATGTAGCTTTCAATAACACAACTGAGCAAGAAAGGGCAACATTGCGTCCGAAGTGACTGCTTAAATTGCTCCATGAATTATATCGATGTTCCCAGTAACCTTGCAAATTCAATTTTACATATTGAACACCATCTGTTGTATGCACACCCCCAAATCAATCTCATAAGGAGTTTCGTTCTTGGGTATTTGTCCTAATTACCATTGAAGTTAAATTGTGTAGTTCAAATGTTTATCAAATCTATTTTATATTCTGTCAATGCCCAACGGTGCATGATGGTAGCAATAGGACAATAAATTGAAGTATTTATTAATTGAACCAGCAATGCTGTTTTGCACGTACTAATGTAGTGGAAACATAACTTGCTCCTTGATTCATTAATTATTACTCTGAATTCTTACCAATTATTGCACCGGTTAATCTACACATGACTCATACAAATGCTATATACGAACCCCATGATGACGGATGAGTTGTTTATCTACACAATGAAGTTTCTTGTCACAATATATATATGGGTTGTCCCATATAACCCCTGCTGTTGTATTTTGGTATGATCCCATCTGCTTTATTTTTCATCAAATTTAAAAAACTATCATTGCAAATACTCACATTTGTCTTCTTTAATCATGACCAAGCAATGTTGAAAAAATAGGGGAAGAACTGATGATTTTAAAGAGATTGTACGCTCCAGGGCTATTTCACTAGAGTACCATGAGGTTAGTAAAAATATTTGACTCCTGTCACCATTGTATATATATCTTAATCAGTTTTGTCTCGACAGTCCAAACCACCATCCATATTGGCATCCTTAACCATGCACAAGCCTCCACACAAGTTACCCTTCAATTAAGAGAAGGTATTTGTTTTTTATAATCCTCAAATTATTAGTTAACGAACAATATAGTACGATACCCGATGGATATTTTTGTTTCAATTTTATTCGTTAATCCTGGTACTTTTGTTTCATTTTTAAGTCGGCCTCATTTCAATATCGATATCCCCAATAGCCTTGAAGAATCAATTTTCAAAATAAAACCATGCCTAGGGATTTTTAGTATTTCGTTTTTTTGCCTAACAAGTAAGACATTTTTATATCCTTCAGGTTGACCATGCTTAAGAAATTATGAGTGCATTGCCATTGTAATGTCAACTCCAGGTCTTGCAGCAACTATGTTATCTGGTGGTTGTTAAGCTCCCTCAACCTTTCACTTCGCATACTGACGTTTGCAAAATCAACCTGCAAGGTGCGTAAAGAATCTCCTCTTACTTTTGCACAAAAGATTGATGCCTGTATAATATATTCTAAGCCCTGGTAAATAGTTAGAGTGTTTCATCTCACTGAAAACATGCGACCTAGGAGAGATCCATTCTTCTTACCCCTGCTGTTTCACACTATATTCGTACCACAGATAACATTGTTGAAAAGTCCAATGATTTGTTGGGAATAATTAGACTGATTTTGGAGAGCCGCCAGACATGGAAAACGATATTGAAGAAGAGATATAGACCTCACTTGATCATCGCATTGGTTCTTCCGATATTCCAGTAATTTATAGGGATCAATGTAGACATGCAAGTAGATATCCAAATATTTGAATCCGATTCAAATTCATATTAGAAAAATTGGATATTATCTAAAAATTTCGAATATCAGATTCAGGTTCAGATCAAATTTGCAATCTGAAACCATTTCGAATGTGGATGCGGAGTCTGGTGATATCGGTCGGATAATATCTTATCCGATTTAATTATTATAAGTCTATTATTAAATAATTAATTAAATACAAAACATCATAAATTAATGAACTATAAAAATAAAAACGTTGAAGGGCTTTTTTCCTTTCTCCTTTCTTCAAAGCGAGAGACCAACGCCACCACCACAACTTTTCTTCTTCCTCTATCAAATCATTAAATCATTAAAGCTAATGAAACTGAAAGTGATGAAGATAATTATTTGACTGGTTTCCCTAGGGAAATAGCTAGGTCTTTACTTCACCAAGAAAACCCAAAAACAAGGGGTATAGCTGGTTTGCCTGAATCAACATTGTATGGTCCTGGAAGTTGGCCTGCTTCGAGTCAAGGTAGTCCTAATGGTCCATCTATGGTGTTTTCTCCACCTTCATCATCTTTGAATGATGGAGAAGATGTTTGGGATCTTCTATATGATTCTGCTGCTGAAGTCGTCAGGATGCGGTTGAATGAAGAACGACCTAACTTTGGGAGAGGATTTTTTGCTGTTCCTCAAAACCCAACTCCAAAAAACTTTACGACTACTGTTGGGTTTTACCCAAATTAATCAAATGAATTACTTGCTCACCAACAACTGCAGTTCAATCACTTTCTTCAGTTGAAGCAACAGCAGCAGCAGAGAGAACAAATATGTTTTTACAATTTAGTTATCGGCTATTATCCGATCTCTGAATCGGATATCGGATTCAAATGCTATTTCATACATCCGTCGGGTACGGATTCGGATTCGAATGTGAGTAACACATTTCAACTTCGGATTGGGATCCAGGCCTATCCGAATCGGTACCTATCTGCACCCCTAGATTAATGTTATTATCTTCTATGGTCCAATAATTTCCAAACTGCTTAGGTTTGGAACCAGTGCATCTCTTACTTTTCCAGTAATGACTGCAACTATCTAGACTAATAAATAAAAAAATGTCTCATGTAGATGGTTTACAGGGTGTAAAAGATTTTCAGTCTGATCCTAAAATATTGAATTCACCTCACAATACCTGTACAAATATCGATAAAACAGATGGATAGTGTGTGTGTGTGGGGGGGGGGGGGGATGTCACAAAAATGCACTACTTCATTATTCTCAAAAGTCATATCGGCAAAATAACATACCATATCACATTCTAATTCCATAGGAAGCTTACCATTCACTGTCCAGCTTAATATCTCTACTGTTTCCTACTTTGTTTAATAATGGTCACGAGTTGATAATCGTCATGAGTTGAATTAGATTGCTGAGTCGTCTGTGTTTTCCCAAGAGAAAAACAAACATACTACTTATTTCACTCTGTTACTAATGACTTAAGGCATTTATATCATCAAGAATTTCTTAATTCTATATCTACAGCCGCTCTGCCCCAATCACTTTGCGAGTCTCCCTTCGAGTTGGATTTGAAGCTGAAATGGTAAGTAATATATAGATAATGCTTTTATTTGAAAACTTTCATTCCTATTTAATTTTCGTGTTGCCTAATTAGTCCGCATAATGGAGTTCAAAATTCAAAGAACTGATTCATAGATGTCATTGAAAAAACTATAGGTAAAAGATAGCGAAAGGAAACTCATGTCCTTAATCTTATTCTTGGTTTATCATGGTCACCACATGCCATGTACGCAAACAAATTCAGATGATTGCTCAACTTTAACGACATTTTTTAGTATGCAATTTCAAACTCCAATGGTCTGTTCTGCCTGTTATAGTTTAGCCTTACCCTTCTAACATATCAATTTACTAATCTACATAATTATTTTCCATTGTGTTATTATTGAAGATGCAGTTGCTGCAGTGCAAGCTGTCAAAACTGCCCAAATGAGGTTAGTGTGTTTTTACTTTTGGTATGCAGTTTTCATTCTATTTGTTGTGTTGAAATCAGGTGATGTGGGTGGCATCTCCATCCTATGAATATTTTATACCCAAAATGCAAATTCTGTCATATTATATGCCGATGTATTCCCAATTCATTCTCAAGAAAGTGTCTTCTCCAATTTACAGGAAATTGTTGCGGCTACTATGCTCACTAAAAACCTTATTGTGCTTGGCCAGTAGCTACTAGGGTATAGACAAGTCAACCCTTATTTATTAATTTTCCTAGGATGATCTTAGTGTTTTATTGTTTGTTTGTTTGTTTGTTAAAGGATGTGTTGAATAGGAAAATGATTGTCGACCTTATAGTATGTTTTAGAAACTGCTACATATTGTAAAACGGAAGAATAGGGAGAATGGGTACAAACCTGAAAAGCATTTAACAAGCACAAATACAAGGTATGTAAAAAATAATTATGCATTAATGGGTTTAGAAATTTGATTGCAATATATGCTATTACCTCGAATGTTCAAAATCGAAATTATGTTTTATTACATTTTCAGTGACTAGATTGTTCTTTTTTAATTATGCATTATGTCCAAATTCCAACTATTTTTTTCCCTAACTATTCCAAGTACCGCATTAGCTTATTGTTCACTAACAGTCTAGGCATTGCATGGTAAATATAGTAGGCAGTAGACAGGGCTACATAATATGTTTTTACACCCTTCATCCCTTTTAGTAACAAATTATGCTTCGTTTTCTTGCTTCCTTCATTTTTTGGGGAACAAGTCAGCTTTCCTTCTGATAATGTCCACAAGCGAGCAGGGAAGGGGGCTACTAACAAAGGACAATCACTGAGTTTCTACCATGAAGCTTAAGTACACTAACCGACTAGCGAGTTGGTCTAATTCAAAGATATCAACTGTTTAAAGAGACGTCACTTTGCTGATAAAAATGTCTCACATATACTGTTACAGACTTCGTTTTCGTCATTTTCAATATAACAAGAAGAGGGTAGACTTTAAAAGTTAAAAAAAAAACAATTTTGTTTATTAATTCGGGGTTTTTAAGAGCATGCATTCTTTAATTAAATCAAAACAAGTTCAGTGATGGATTAACTAAAACTCTTCAATTCCCTTTTTTCATTCTTTATTATCTTGATTTATTTGGTATTTTTTTTCCACAATCATTATCGTTATTGTTTGATGATTAGCATGACATGTAACTACAAAAGTAATGATGGTCAGTGATGACATGTGACTACTACCAACTAGGTATGCATCATCTTCTTTAAACTAAATAGTGCAACATATTTCCTAAAATTAATTGCGACGTATTTTAAAAAATGGCAGTATGGTTTGAATAGAAAGCCCTATGATTGTTCAGCAACTGAGGAACAGAGGTAACTCTATCAAACTTAAATGGTTATCTGGGGTAGAAAAATTTATATGTTACTGAAAAGTAAAAGTAGATATCATGCTTTATCCAATAATGATCACGTGTCTGATTGCATTACTTAGTCATCCGTATGTTCCAGGAGAAGAACAAACATACTACTTATTTAAATCTATTGCCAATGATTGAAGGCATTTATATGATCAAGAATTTCTTAATTCTATATCTATAGCCGCTCTGCCACCACCACTTTACGACTCTCTGTTGGAGTTGGATTTAAAGCTCAAATAATATGTAATATATAGATATTGCTTTTATTTTAAAACTTTTATTCCTATTTAATTGTCATTTTGTCTATTTAGGTTGCCCAATGGATTTCAACATTCAAATGACTGATTGATAGATCTCAATGAACAAAGTATAGGTCAAAGATAATGAAAGGGAACTCATGCCCTTGATCTTATTCTTAGGCTGTCATTGTCACCAAATGCCCTGTACACAAACAACTCCAAATAATGAAAGTCGATGAATAGCAACTTATGAAAGTAATAACAATCATCTGCTCACTCCATAAGCCATGTCTATGACATTGATATTTTTTTGTTATTTTGTTCCTTCTCTTTCAATATGTAAACTTCACCAGCGAACTACTAAGCAGTTCATCAGTATTGTTTTCACTACAATTTTATTACTTTAGTAACTTCAGTTAGATTGCCTTTTCAGTATGTCAACTCCAGAAGGCAACTAATAGGTAATGCATCAGTGTTGTTTTCACTTAACTTTTGTTACTTTACTATAACTTCAGTTCGATTAACTTCTCCTATGTTGGCTTCATATGCTTAAGACAACCTCTACGGCTCTACGATATTATAATGTTAAAAACAAGTTTCCGTATATGCAATTTATTTAGTTTTAGACACTCCCAAACATCTTCAAATTGACCTTGACTTAACTTTCAAACATGTTTATGGTCGCGTAGGTTTTTTAGATATTCATAATGACCTTCGTTTCTGGTGCTTATGTGCTCATGCCAACATCATAGCTTCCACGAGACAACAAAGCAGGTTGAGCTCATAAAACCTATCTGAAAAATGAACCTAAAGCAAGTTGAGCTCATGAAATCTATTTGAAAAATTAACTTTGAAATTAACACCTAATCAATGAACAACGACTGTTGATAATAGTTACATTTTAGCAAGTTTATAACTCTGACCTCTTCTTTGCGGAGCACGTGTACTTATACTAGTTGAAAATTAAAGAATTCTCGTTAGGGGTAATTTGGTAAATTACACGAGAAATTTAGGGACACTTGGGTTAACGTTTTAGTTTGGTGTAGTTTAAATACAGTTAACACCGACTTAGAAATTTAGAAGTCTAGTCACCCATTTCAGTGCTTAGACAATTCTGCCAAGGCTTTAAATCCAAATGAGAGACAGGCAACAACGCAAACTCTGAAGTAATAAGATGTGAAAATGTCAAAGAAGGATGTCATTGTTATTAAGATGCCGTCACAGAAAAGAGAGAGTCGAGCACTTGCGGTAGTTATTGAGAAGAAACAAGTAATAACCAGTACTTTTAAACCTCTTAATAAAGTGAACAAGTTTCAATCAGCTTCTTTGTTTGATGAAATGTGAGTATCGAAACTATACACCCTTCACAGCAAAAGCCGTGCGAACAAAATGAATTCCATCAGACCTTGAAAGACGTCTTGCGGGGGGACTAGAAAAAATAAGTATCATAATGCACCGGCTATTAAAATTGCCAGTTAATCCTTATAGTTACCTTCATCTTTGAGCTTTGAGATGATTCAAAACTCAAGGCTCGCACCAATTCTTCTTTCTCCAGTCCCTGCACATCACACTATCTATTAGTGTTTTGTTTGGGCATTCATGTAATTCCAACAGTTTGTCAATTGTTCAGCATATTCAATAAGTCCTCCAATGCTGAAAGCATGATTAAATTCCGATGAACTGGAACGAGGAAACAATAGCACGACTCATGGTCTAGCCTTTTGAGACATTCATTTTCATGTCCATTTAGTGTATTAAAGGCCACCTGAATACAAAGAAAAAAAAAAAAAAGAAGAGGCTGGTGGTCATGGTCATGTCCATGAGTCGTGGACTGAAAAAGGGATGAAACCCAACTCTCTTTCTCTCGCCGCCAATTCCTTCTTATACATTCTTCAAATACTTGTTTTTCTTCCTTCTGTTGTCATTCTTTACCATCTCTGTAACATCAAAACTACGGCAGGTAATAATCTTCTCTTTCCTCTTATCCCTCGTTTGAAATATCAGTAACTCCAAATAGTGTGATGGGGTTTTCTATATAATGTTTGTTTCAACGTTTAAGCACTTTTCTTGTAAAAAATGGATTGCCCATTGTAAATTTCCTCCATTTTGTTCAATATCTGCTGCTATTCAAGAAGCGTCCGTGCCCATTTCACACGACCACCTTGTAGAACTAGATACTGTAAGGGTTGTAGACATTTTGAATGATATGTGGAAAAAACCCGATGATGCGCTTTTATTTTTTCGCCAACTAAATGACCGCGGTTTTCGCCATGATATTAAGTGTTATTCGGCTCTTGTTAGGATTTTGTGTGGTTCTGGTAATAGGAAAAGGCTGGGTTCTCTCTTTATGGACCTCATTGTGTCTAAAGAGAAACATCCCCATTTTGATGTTTATGAGCTTTTCGAAGTTCTTGGGGAGAGTTATGGTAATTATGAGGAGTGCGATAAATCGAGTCCTCTTGTACGGGCTTTTGATGTTTTGGTTAAGACTTATGTTGAACTTGGGATGTTTGATGATGCTATTAATGCGTTGTTCCAAACGGAAAGGCGGGGATTCGTTCCTCATGTTTGGTCTTGTAACTATATCATGAATTGCTTGATTGACCGTGGTAAGTCCGACACGGCATTGGCCTTTTTCCAGCAATTGAAGAGGCTGAGATTGAGTGCAAATGCTTACACTTATGTAATTCTTATCAAGGGGTACTGTAGAAGAGGGGATCTGGACGAAGCTTCCGAAGTGTTTAAAGACATGGAAGAAGCAGGTGTTACTCCGAGTGCGTTTGCTTACACGACTTTGATTGATGGATTGTGCAAGCATGGTCAAACGCCTTTAGGCTATAAAATTCTTTTGGCATGTAGGGAAGCAGGGCTTCCAATTGATGTCTTTGGCTACAATGTTGTGATTCGTGGGTTCTGCAATGAGAGGAGCCTGCAGGAAGGTGAGAATGTCTTACATGTCATGAAGAAGCATGGAGTGGCTTCTGATGCTTACAGTTACAGTACCCTTATTCATGCGTATTGTAAGACTGGTGACTTTGAAAGAGCCTTGGATCTTTACAACGAGATAGAATCTGATGGTATTAAGACGAATTGTGTAATTGTCAGCTCTCGCCTCCAGTGTTTATGCAAGATGGGGATGACTGTTGAAGTGGTGGAACAATTCCAGAGGTTTAAGACTTCAGGGGGTTTTCTTGATGAGGTTTTGTACAATATTGCGATTGACGCTTTCTGCAAGATGGGTGCAGTGCAAGAAGCTGAGAAGCTGCTTGAAGAGATGAAGGGGAAGAAAATGATTCCTGATGCCATACATTATACATGTTTAATAAATGGGTACTGCCGTCAGGGAGAACTTGAAGGTGCCTTGGGTATAATGAAAAAAATGAATGAAATGGGGGTTAAGCCCGATCTTATCACCTACAATATACTGGCCGGTGGGTACTCGAGAAATGGGAAAGCACAGGAAGCAGTTGATCTACTCAGTGATATGGAATCCCAAGGTTTGAAACCCGACGCTAGTACATACAACATGATAATTAGAGGTCTGTGTAGAGTAGGCAAGATGAAAGAGGCCAAAGCTTTTTTTGATAGTTTGGAAGAAAAAAAGTGTGTTGTTACTTACAGTGCTATGGTCAAGGGGTATTGTGAAGCAGGCCATACAGAAAAAGCATTTAAACTTTGTCTGCGCTCGTTGTCTAAGCATCAAAACCTTGTAAGTAAAAATGCTTGCTCAAATCTCCTGAGTAAACTATGTGAGGAGGAAGACACCCAGGGAGCTCTTGTATTGTTTGAGAAAATGTTACTGGATTGGGACCTGGATGAGATATATTACTGCAAAATTATTGCTGTTTTATGCAGAGCTGAAAATGTGAAGATGGCGCGGCATGTGTTTGACCTTATGGACTTCAAAGAGTTAACACCGGATGTCAAAACTTACACCATAATGATGAATGGATACTGCAAGGCCCATTATTTGCAGGAAGCTTGTAATTTACTTGATGACATGCAAAAGAAGGGACTCAAGCCTGATGTAATTACTTATACGGTGCTCATTGATGGGATCCATAAAGAAAATCGAAAAAGACGCCACTCCAGTCATAACTCTGAGGGAACCACGGGGAAATTGTATGATGCTTCTACATTGCTTAGTGAAATGAATATCATGGATATTACACATGATGTTGTTATGTATACTGTTTTGATTGATCGGAACTGCAAGGCAGACAACCTTCAGGATGCTTGTCATCTTTTTAATGAGATGATAGACAGAGGGCTAACCCCTGATGCCATCACGTACACAGCTCTGATATCTGGGTATTGTAGTAAGGGGGATGTGGACAAGGCTGTAAACCTTGTTGGTGAAATGACCAGGAAGGGATTAGTGCCAGATGACCGTACTATATCTAAGTTACAGGCTGGAAAAATTCAAATGAAGAAAGTACAGAAAGTGAAGTTTCTACGTTGAATGTTTGTATTGCCAATGGATCAAACCTAGAAGTTTGAGTTATTCAAGTTTTGTTCAGGGGTAAGTGAGGAAAGAATTCAACGGATTATTTGTTGTCATCTTTATTTGTTTTTTAAAGTAGTAATTTTATTTCTCAAATTTGTCATGATGTTTTGCAGGCTTCAAGAAAGGAAGGTTCAAAATGAAAAAAAGATTCACCGTTTGTAACATGCACAGGTATGAAAGCGAAACAATGTGCTTTCTCATCTTTGTTTCCAGTTATTGTTACTGTCATTTATTTCAGTTAAATATATGTTGTAGCTACGTAAATTTCGTTGTTCGTCGTAACCAAACAAGATGTCCAACTGAAATCTCATTATGGAACAACGTAACTGCAAATAAGTTGAAATTCACATATCATACGTCTTGTCCTTATTGCATGAAATTAGACCTGGCTGCTGAAGCAAGATGGTGTCATATTTGTAAGATCTTGACAGAGGTTCTTTAGCTTTGTTCTTTGTGATTCATATGGGAGTTCATGGCATTGTACACTCCCCGGGTGAATCTTATCAAATTTAGTTTAGTAATCTTTAATTTTTATTTCTGTTTCTTCAGCTGGAAGAGTTTAAAAAGAAAAAGGCAGAAGGAAAAGCGAGAAAGCCTGCATCAAGTGGCCAGCAGCGGTCTACTGAGGTTAGCCAACATGTGGCACCAACAAAAGAAAGTGGATCTAAGAGACCTGTTGCTTCAAATGGAGCTGTTACCTCAGAAGGAGATAAGCCTATTATGGTAGTTTCAAATAGTAACAGCAATGCAATTGAATTGTCCATTAACAATGAGTTAGGTTCCTCTGGTGAAACACATGATAATCTTCGTCAGTTTGACAGTAGCCACAATAAGTTTTATATGGACTCCAGGCCAAAATTCGGAAAGGATGTGGCATCTAAACAGTATCATGGATCAGAACTTGATCATCAGGAAGAAGAGAAGAATCGTTAGTCTAGTACTTATAATGGAACTCAAGAGATGATTCAAACCACTTTAATAGGCCATTCTAATGGGAGTGGATATGATGATCGGAACATTTATCAATCTAGTCGATACTCCGTAAGTGGATCTCAGCTCACAGAAGACAGGAGTCATCTAAAGGAAGACTCTACTACATCACATGCTTCTTTTACAAGCATTTCACCAGAGAAGCATAGTGATCCAGTGCAACTTGATGCTGGATTTGCCAGCACATCAGCTAGTGGCAATGCATCTGTTTATCTAAATGAAGGTAATCTATCTATCTATCTATCTATCTCTCTCTCTATATATATTTATTATTATTATTATTATTTTTTGAATTTTGATTTACCACTTTTTTCAATTCTGTTGGAACAATATATTGGAGTGCATATAGTCTGATTTAACGTTTGGGGATTTTTCATTTACTATCTTGTAGTCGGTTATTCTGGAGATTCTATTCCTTTTACAACCTTCTTAGCGGAATCTTTTCCTAGAGCTGAGCGGTCTAATGGTTCTATTTTTGATATGGGGCGAATGAAGCTTAGTAGTTCTGTTGATCAGGAACCCAGCACAGGTAGTGAAAGGTGGAAATCATCAGATTCCTCACTCTCTTCAGGTTATAATTTTGATCTCAGAAGTGACTCCAATCATATCCCACTTAACCCTGTAACATTAGAAACTGGAACCCGGTGGAATCGTCCATCTTTTCTTGGCTCGCTTAATGTTCCCAGAGTCTCCCCTTCCTCCCACTTGCCATTGAGTGAAAATAAAACCGAACCATATATGTCTAGAAGTTTTATATTTCAGAGTGCAGATACACCAGCCTCCTCTGTTTCTGGGCAGTTATTTGACAAGTGGAAAACTCCAAATATACCTGATATGCATCACAGTGGGAACAATTCAGTTTAGTGAGCACTGAAGAAGAAATGCAAGGTGCAGGTGTCAAGGACAGTGGTATAAAATGGAATCATGAGTTTGCTACAGTGAAGCAGGACGAAAACTTTGCTACTCTGGAACAGGTTTACTTGCTTTCTTTTTTGGGTTCACTTCATAAGTCTTAAACAGTATCTGCTGTGCATGCTCTCAGTACAATATCTCTCATCTCCTTGGTAGCCCTTAACTTAGCAGCTATGATTACTTGTTGGATCTATTGGGCCCTTCACGTGTACAACATCTGCTATAGGGTTTATCTAAGGATATGGGTTATTTTGCAGACTTAGGAACCACTTAATGTTCATTATTCTTTGTACCCTTTTCTGTTGAGAATCAATAAAGTTGACTCAATTTGCTTGTCTTGACATTTATTCTGGTGTCTTTTGTTGCAGCATATTGAAGATCTGACACAAGCAAAGTTCTCTATGGAGCGAGATCTGAATGCCTCAAGAGCCTTAGCAGAATCATTAGCTACTGAAAATTCTTCACTCACAGATAGTTATAACCAACAGGTAATCATAAAGTTATAGTAGATATATTTTACTACAAACACATCTCGAAATTTTTACCCCTAATCATCCATCAGAAATTTCCTGAAGTTTATTTTTCCACAAAGTTATAGTAGATATATTCTGGTATCTTTGCATTACTTAATAACATCTGTGGTATATAACCTACAACTTGATTTTCTTGACCTTCCAAATGAGCCAATTATTTTATCTTGTGAACATTTAGTATTATTCATAATGTTTATATTACATTCTTTTGAACTTTAGCGAGTATTATTTGACGCACTTTTGCTAATTTTGTATTGATCAGCGAGCTGCTGTTAACCAGCTAAAGTCCGACATGGAAAGTTTACAGGAGGAAATCAAGGCCCAGATGGTTAGTATAACTGCAACTTGTAAGCGATGTGTACATAGCTATCTGTATTTCTCTATGTCCCTTGTTTAAATGCAAGTTCTTTCCAATATTTTCCGTCTTCAACTTTTCACATATGTATCAAGCCCTATTGTTACTGCATTGGATCCTATCACTGAGTGTCGGTCCTCAGTGTCACTCCTCGTTATGATAGTGTTAGTTAACATATACCCTTTTGTTTTTAGTTTTTACATCAAATTTCTGTTTGCAATGTTGTCAACACACTTTTTTCATGTTTTGCTGAAATTTTGTAATTACTTCACAAGTTTCATCGCATTGTTTGGAGGTAATGAAAGCTTTCGAGTTTTTGCAAAGTTTTCAGAGGAACTAAAATTTATGCCAAAAAAAAAGAGTGAAAATTGCTATATAAGTTTTTTTTTTCTTGTTGAGTGATTTATCTTTAGTAGTCACTTTAGACAAGATCATAAAGCATAGCATGTATGTCCCAACTGCTGTCAAATTCGCAAACATATAGAAGAAGATGAAAACAGCATTATGCCTTATCCCTTCTTTAGAATTATACACATTGTAGAATTGTGTGAACTTGCGTATATTAAAATTGATGGAATGGATCGCGGCCATATTATTATTCCTTCCAACCCTTCAGGAGACTTGAAACTTTAGGACTTAATTGTAGCTTCTCCTTACCTTTATTGCCTTGCTACTAATGGAAGGTGCTCATAAATCAAGTTCCCCTGAGTTGTAATATGAACTTTGATAAAGACACAATGTGCATAATTTAGTACTAGTTGTTGAATTTCACAAACAGCATAATGGGGGCATGGCATACATATTATTAGAGTGGATATAAGGCTTTTACCATTTAATAGTATTATTAGATTTATATCCAGTAATATGCATGGGATCCTTTTCGAGTGTATTGCATAGCACGTGCATTCAAAACTGTACGTCTGTTTCTAATATTCACACAAATCATTAAACAAGATGTCATATCAAGATTATTTTCTATAGCTCGGAAAATAGTCTATTGTATTTATATTAATAAACCGTAACAAATTGAAGCATTTTGGAAGTGCCAACTGTGTGTTTCTCCTTAGTTTTACTTTTTTTTTCTGATTACTGTATAATCACCATCGTAGTACTTTTGGTTTTGTATTGCATTTTGTATTTAATTCTTTTTATGAGGTTATAAAAGCATAACAAATTGAAACCTTTTGCAAGTGCCAACTGTGTGTTTCTCCTTACTTTTACTTGTTTCTCCTTACTTTTACTTTTTTATTTTATGATTACTGTATAATCACCATCATAGTACTTTTGGTTTTGTATTGCAGTTTGTCTCTAAATCTTTTTAGGGGTTATCTGGCTCATTAATTGGTTATATTACTTACTCTTCTAAACAGCTGGAATTTGATTCAATCAAAATGGAGTATGCAAATGCACAACTAGAGTGTAATGTGGCTGATGAGCATGCTAGAATATTGGCTTCTGAAGTCATTGGCTTAGAAGAAAAGGTATTGTGTTTCTTGGGTAACTGTCTGACACTTCATCAATTCAGAGGAGAAATGCATAAAAAAACGATATCATGTTGACTATAAAGGATAAGCAAAATGATACTATGCCCCATACACAAGAACTTGTTGAAAAAATAAGAAGAAGAAGAAGAAAAACTTGGGCAATTGATATGATAAGAGTTTTCATATCAACAATGCTACCATGGATCTTGTGGTTCAGGACTTCCTAGACATTTTATTCCTTTCATCTGAAAGGTCTCATATGATAGTACAGAGAATCTCAGTTCACTTGAAGTGAACTTTTTATTATTAAAATGTGTTAGTTCAAAATACCCTGTGATGTTTCTTTTGTACAGATGATGTTTAGCAAGATTTTTGGTTTTGATTCTTGAATAATTGGGCGGGATCTGTTTTGATATTGTTTAGTAGTTGTAGTGTTGTTTGTTTATATGTTTAGGTTTTCAGTTAGTAGTATTGTCTCAACTCTGGAGTAATATCTAATGAAAACTTTCTTGCATAATATACTTTTGCAGTAGCACATTAATCACATTACACATCTACATTTCTGTTATAGTACAATGGCATCTGCATGCTTTATGGATGTGCTAATTATTATAAACTCTTCCATGATTGCGTAGGCACTGAAACTGAGGTCAAGAGAACTGAAGCTGGAGATGGAATTGGAGAAATCAAATGCCGAAATTATTTTATACAGGTATGCCTTTGTTTTGGATCCTGGTGGTCGATTATCTTTATGAAATAATGTTTTAAGAAACTGTTCCATCCTGTTGAACACTTTATGGTTAGAGAGACTTAGAGTATAAACAGTTATTGCTGATTTACTAAAATCATACATGTTTAAATTTGGTGAAGTATTGAAATTTCATTCTTTCAGCACAAAATTAGTGCACAAACATGTTCTTATTGGCGAAGTGAGGGTTACACCACATACCATTGCAAGGGTCGTACCTCAGTCATTACTGAATTACTCAAATTATGCGTGTTTAAATTTGGTATAGTAATGAAATTTCATTCTTTCAGCACAAAATCAGTGCACAAGCATGTTCTTATTGGCTAATTGAAAATTACACCACAAACCATTGTAAGGGTTGTACCTCACCTCAGAATAAAACCACCTTGAAACACCTTTAACTTTTAATGGTTGGTGATGTGATGCTTATACTCATGAATATATGTTCCGTCTGAGTTCTTTTAATCTTTGTCCATGCATAAATGGTTCTAACTCGTACAATTTATCTGACTATCGTCTTAGGCCTGTCTGACTTATATGTAATCTAATGTCTGTAGTGCTTTATAAATTCTGCAAGTGGATGTCTTTGCAGTCTGTCTTCAGCTTTTGCAGTGTCCTTTTTCATTTATAGTAGGTATTCGATTTCTTTCCTTACTGACTATTTAAATATTTTCAAATATACTACAGATTAACTTTGAAACTACAGGGCCAGAGATATGGGAGGATACTATGGGAAGTGTTGGCATATTTGTAGCAGCAATTGGAACTGGCGGTACTGTCACAGGCACAGGGAGTTATTTGAAGATGATGAACAATGATATTAAGGTTTGAATTTCTTTAATATGGGACTTTGTAGTTTAAGGTTCTTTGTAGTGGAACCGTTCTTTGTTATGTACAACGATCGTCTAAGTCCAGCATCACTTGCATGTCTATCATTTTAGAGTTGTCAATATGGAGAAATTGGAAGTAATTTGTTAAACACATATCACACCTACTTAATTATTCAGTACGTTTGTTAGTCTGTACATTTTAATCTAGGGTGAATGCTCTTGTAGAAAACTTTGACCTTTTGCTTGCATCAAAGAATTGAAATTGAATCAGTTTGTGCCCTCCCCCAAAGAAAAAACAAATGAAAACTAATTGAAAAGTAACCACTTTAGTTGCTAACCTGTAAAGATGTTCTTTTCTGTTTTCTAGGCTGAAAATTGTCATAGATGACTACAACTAGAACCAAGGACAGGTTCATTTTTTGTGAGAATGTTCACTATTTTAGTGATTTTGGTTTGAGTTGGTGGTCACATTTGCTCAATAGTTTGATTAAATCTAATCATCTAGGCCATACCTATTTAGTCAGAATACGTCAGCAACGAAAATCTCATCTGATCTTCAACGATAGGAATCTGATGCAACCAAATAAATACCTAATTAAATTGTTTAGTTGTGTCTTCTAACATAAAATAGTAAAAAATAATTATCTCGATTTCCAATTTCCAATTTATCTTGATTTGTAACCATTTTCCAGAAAATGATTGAATTGAAATAGGATCAGTTTAAAAAACGAATGAAGGTTTTGGTAGGCAGAGTGGAATATGGATACATGGTGGTGGCTTTGTGACCCTTTCAGCTGTGGGAAACGTCCCTGTAACTGCCTCAAAACTCATTATCTCCCGTACACTGAAGCTAGTTGTGTATCACGGTGAGCCTTTTGTTTTCCTCATCTTGAGAGATTTCCTAGCAAAAACCTGGTCTGACAGATTATCCTGTCATTCTAACACCCAAGTGGTTTTGCATGCCCAGAAACTACAATAAATTTTGCATACTAAGTTTAGTGTGTTAGAATAGTATTATTATGTGTGGCTCAGGTGGGATGCACATACCTTCGCTACACAAGTATACATTAGATTGTACTGTTTCTCATTCTCTGTTTGCTTTTTAGTGTTGGACGATTTGTAGCTTTTTATTTTTTGATTTTTTACATATTTCGTTTTGCCTAGGTAGTCGGAGTAGAACCTGCTTAAACTAGCACAATATCTGGAGACAAGCCAGGTGAACGAGATAATTACATCACATTTATCATGTTTCCATGTTGTCTATATCTTCCTGGAGCTACCACTAACCTACATATATACGTGCAGGATACATTCCAAGCATTTTCGATGTCAAACTACTTGATGAAGTTGTGAAGGTAAACAAGCTATTCTTTATGTGTATCATTTCATTATATACTATTAATTGGTTGGGATGCCCAGTTTTCTTATGCGAGTTAGGTTCACATCTGAAATTGATGTAAAACCTTGTAATTAAATAGAATTGCTAGTGGGGTTTAAATAAATAAATAAACATTTCTGACGATCCTATTATTCTTGAACTAGCAGGTTACCACTGGTGAAGCAGTTGATATGGCTAGAAGATTAGCTCTGGAGGAAGGTTTACTGGTAACCTGGTGACCCAAAAAAACAATAAATAAAAAAGAAAGATCCAATACAAACACACCCACAAAGTTGATGATCCAAGTTGGACGACTAAAATGGAAATGCAGATCTGCAATGATATTAGCTATGTGAATTATGGAGTTGTATCATGCAAAGGGAATTTTTATCATTTTTGGTAGATTATATAGGAGATCAACATTCATATAATTAGGTAATATTCTAAATATTGGAAACCTCTTATAGTTTTCTGAGTATTGCACATTCTCAAAATGTTTGCTCCTATTTAGGGAGTGGGGGGAGGTGGAATTTTCTTCTTCTGAATCACTTAACCACTTTGTGTTCTCCAATATTCTTCGTGGGTAAGCATAGTAATTGAGAAATGAAAACAAGAGAAGACAACTTTGAGAGTTCATATAAATCCATGGAGACTTTCCATTTTCTTAAAGTTTAAAATTTTGTTTTGTTATATAAACAACTAAACAAGTTTACCTTATAGTTAGCTTTCTGATTCTACAACAATCGAGTTGCTTTTATTTTGCTAGGTTGGCATTTCTTCGGGTGCTGCTGCCGCTGCCATATGTATAGCAAAATGACCCGAAAGTGCTGGAAAGCTTGTTACAGTTTGTAAATCGTACTCTGTTCTCATTCTTTATCACCCGGTGACAATAACTTTTGGAAATAGTAATAAATATAATCTTTTTGTAAAAGTTTTTTGCAAGATGAGTTTCAAATTTAAATAAAAGCTAAAATGTGGAAACACAGCTATACTGATATGGAAAGACAGACATACACTTGCATATGATTTTGAAAATATTGTGTAGGTGCTATCCCTTGTAGCCTTTGTATGTAATCTTAGTTAACGGCGCATAAAATGGGTATTGTGTCTAGTTATAATTGGATTGATTATGGCTTCTGGACTAATTAATATGTCCAATAATGTAGAAGATGGGAGTAGGTTAACCACCATCCTATGGTTTCAATCTATTGATATCTTTCTAGGAAATCCTTACCTACGGGAATTGCAAATTTAATCATCGACCTTACCTAACATGTTTGGATGTAAAACGTGAATACCTAAAGAAAAATGTATTTGGTAGTAGATGGACTGAATTTTGTTTTAGCTTAGGAAAGGGAGTCTTGCATTCCCATGGTTATCGTATGTGTTCTTATCCTTGATATGTAGCGTTTGTGAATACTTTTGACATGCTCCTAAATATTGAAACTAGTGAAGTTTGAGCCATCATTCGATGGATTGTCACATAAAACGCCAAAAGGTCAGGTTCATACAAGCAGATCTAGGCTTCACTGCAAGTGATGGCACTTCGGAGTAATAAATTGAGTAGAAGAATGTTCTAAAGTGCAATGTACCTCTAATTATTGACAAGCATGTGTATTCAAATTACAGCATGTATCCGCATACATATCTGTCTAAACTTGTGCAACATTGGTTAATCTTCCAACTACTGCACTTAAGACAGCATTTGGAGTCATGAATTGGTCATAACAATTATTTTCATAATCCTGCTTGATCATTTTTGTTTATATTTTTGGTCACTGAAGGTTGTGTTCCCAAGCTTTGGTGAAAGATATATTTCTAGTGTTCTATTTAATTCCATTCATGAGGAAGTTGCAAAGCTGAAACCACAATGACAATCCAATTTCTTCGGAGCAATGGTTTCTTCATTTTCCGTGAAATCGGCAATTGGGGAACGAGATTTTTAGAGTAGCAGCCACAGAGAGTGATACTGTAGATTTTTTTTTTTATTGTTGTCACTGATGATAGAGTAGTTCCACCATTTGATTAATTTTTTTTTGTTTCCCTTTTTGCAATGACATCAAAAGGATAGCAATTCCGTGAAAAAGTTGCGATTGATATGACAATGGTCAGTTATGTTGCTGGTTCACTTGGTTAGATGATGTTCTTATAACAAAAAGTAATGTTCTCAGAATCTCAGTTTAGCTTATCACTGTTTGATTTGCGTAATTGAGTCTGTGCATCGCAATAGCATTGATTGGTGTAACAAATCTATTGATTATAAAATAATACAATGCAAATTTTGTACATATCTAGTGATCTTATTAAATGGTATGTTTTATTTGATTCCTAAAGTTCGGTAGATGCTTTCAGGCTTCAGCTGAATTTTGAAATTGTGGGAGATAACACGATGACTTGATCTACCTATTTTTCACCGAAAGGATAATATAGCTAAAATTAATGAGTCTAAAAATTGATTTAAATTTATCGATAGATCACTACGCTACTGAATTTTGGAACCATGAGCCTATAGCTTTTGGATTATGATCCAAGTTTACTCGTTTCGTTCATTGTCCATTCTACTATCTAGAGATCTCCAACGTTTCCTCCAGTGATCTTTCACTGGTTTCTCCTGTTTTGCTCTCCAATCTGTTGCTCAAATGCGTGGCTACTCTCATTGGACATACGTGAATTGTGAGCCCTCTTATTTTTGTCAAAGTTTCATCAGAACTCTAGCTAAGAATAGTGTGGCCCCAATGTGAATACTCATCGTTACATTTAGTGTGTGACTGTGTGCTGGTGTGGCGAGCAGAGTGATCTAGAAGTACTAAAACACTGTGTGTGGCTAACGAGGTAAATGAGTCAAATGAGTCATGTAAGAATTATCTCAGATTCCGCAGATCATCACCCATGGATTGAGCAATCATGTTAAACGACATATATGATCATCAGCGTTTGTTTTTGTTTCCGTCTCTGTTACATCAAATGTTTCTTGTGTTTCAACACTTCTGTGGCATGAGAACAGTTCTCTGTGACTGTCTCAGCATCTTAGGCATGTTTATTCATTCAGTACACTTGCTCATCCGCAGAATGGTACGCCTGTATTACCAACTTTGAAATAAAGAAAGTATCACAATAATGAAATACAACGGAGTCCAAGTATTTGTTTATTAGTACAACAAAGACCATATATTATGGAAAAGGGAAACAATTCACACTGTAACATATATGAAGAAAAGCACATTTTTCCCTGAGAAAGATAATGAACTCAGTTGGATCACATTCAGAGCTCAACGTGGTAACCCTTTTACAGTTGGACAGAAACTTCACATTAAAGCTTCTCAGACAACCTGATCATAAAAGAATTGAGTGCCACAGAATCCAAGATCATCCACGAAGACAAAACTCCGGTGGCTGGGGTACTGGCTATTGCTCGAACATCTCATGGAAGTATTCAGCACCAATCTCATCAGCTGCAGCTCTGAAAGCAACCCCAAAGGCATTCCCTTGAACGGCCCCAAGCCGTGGCTTCCCACATACCCCTACAATCAGAAATTTATTGCGTTCATGTCCTAAGGACGCGCATATCAGAGGCTTCATCTTTGCACCCTTCTCCCGCAAAGCATCGATCACAAAATAACAGAGTTTAGTTAAAGCTAGAGGATAACTCAATAGTTTGGCATCCCCTGAATCATCGAGCTTCACCCACCTGAACCTTCTCCCACTTCTTATAGAGCCCCTCTTAGTTACAGCTGCACTTCCTTACCTGAGGATCGCCATTTGTACCATGATTGCATCTTGCATTCCCTTTTTCAACTTATTAAGATTGCTCAAAGATAGATCATCATTAACTACACCAAACTGCTTCGAAGCACAGGATCCCTCTGATTGCACTGATTCCAGCAAGGCTGTAACTCCATAAACCACATCGGCAGCAGATACCTTTGAGCTATAGCCATGCAAACGTAGGAAACTTCGGTAGTAAAACTCGGTGAGTCCATACTCCAGTAAGAATCTTTCAAACTTATCTTTCATTTGCCTTTTTACTCCTTGATTCATGTACTGGAATTTCTGCTGGCAATCAGCAAGGGGGAATCCCATCTGGCATAGAAGAAGCTTGAGTTTCTTCAACCCATTGTCACTCCATGTCTTCAGCTTGGTTGCTATATACGAAGAACACAGCATCGAGTCAAACAAATTCCACTCTCTTAACAGCATAAGCCTTGGCTCATCTTCATAAGCAATTCTCGAAGCATCTGGCGCTTTAATCTTTGTACCATCCTTGAGGGTCACCGAAGTGACCGCATCCAGATTCCCTGTGCTATTAATATGTTGTTCAAGCTCCATAACTCCAGCAATGTATCTCTCATTGGTTAACCTCTCATGGACAAACTGGTCAGTTCGTGAAACACAAGCTAACCACAGCAACTCCTTTGTGTTTTTTCTAAGACAATGTGATAGATCAAACATCAAACACCCTGATGGCTTTCCATGAAAAGTACCCAAATGGTAATGCTCCTTTTTCAATTTCTTGAACAGCTTAATTGGGTCATCTTCATTTTCCCCGAATATCTTTTCCTCTTACGAGACCCACCCTTTTGACTATCTTCTTCATCACTATCACTATCGCTCTCACTCTCACTCTCACCAACTTCATCATCACTATCCAAATCTGCCGCATTAGCCAATGCAGAAACATCAAAATCATAGGCCAGGTCAGCTTGTTGTTCATCGTCACGAGTGTAAAGAACAACAACTCTATCATTCTGGTCGCTAAGGTTATGAAGATGAATCGGTCTATGACTGTCAACAACAAAAACACGAGCTAGAGACCCTAGATTCAAAATGCAGCGAAGATCTCGATGGCAATCCCAATTAACCAAAAGAATGGAAACAGGCTGATTATTAGAGCTAAAATTTGGACCAGTGTAATTATGAATCTCACTAAAAGACGCGACAGGGTAACACGCTTACTTAACTGAATCAGAGTAAGTGCCTTCTAGCTTAGTTGGTAAAACTCCGCCAGCATCAAAGAGTTACTGATCTCATTTAAAACAGTCTTGCCCAAGGAATAATATATATATATATATATATATATATATATATATATATATATATATATATATATATATATATATATATATATATATATATATATTAAGAGCACAAAGAGAATCAACATCAGAACTAGATGGGAAAATCAATAAAGGGGAAGATGGTGATGCCATAGCTGCTTCGCGTAATCTAGCGTAAAATGATTCAATTCTTAGCTCCCTCACCATAATGAAAGCATAGCCTATAATTGCTTAATAATCCATAAAGATCGAAACTTTTTTATACCCAATCACTGTTAGATCAAAATAACCAATGCCCATGTCTTTATTTTCTCGGTTTAATGTACAAAGCTGAGATAAGATAAAACATGAACAGTATAGTTTCTTTCAAATGAGAGAAGTTGAGAATACCTGAAAATGTGAATTGGAGTAAAAACGAAGTGGGTTTTGTCCGAAACTTTGTTGTTGTGAATTGAAGAGATTAAGGTTTTGGGCAAAGTCAGATTTGAAAGAGTGAAAAAACAAACAAGATTTTCGCATTTTTTTTAAGTTGAATGAATGAAAATTTTGAGTTTTCAGATTCCCGCTGAAAGTTTACCGCTTTCATGGACTAAAGAACCGGGCAAAACTCCAGTGGGCTAGGGTACTGGGCTATTGCTTTACGTATCATACATTCATCTCTACACTATATGATAACTCATCTCTACACTATATGATAACTGGGTTTTGAGGAACCACTCTCCACTATCGAGTAGGCAAATTGAAATCTTCCTATTTGCTCAATTTATAAACACTTCCCTTACAAAAATGAAAACCCCTCTCCTTTTATTAATAATTTAGAAGAACCCCTCTAATGTAACTTAAATTATATAACTATTCTCTATTTTTCTTCCTGAATTTATAACAAGTCCTCTTTTATTAATAATTTAGAAAAAAAAAAACTCCCTAATATCAATTAAATAACATAATTATCTCTTATATTAAATTAGATGTGCCTCCCCTATGTAATTACAATTATAATCTAAAAAAATTATACTAATTATCGATCTCGAATGACTGGTTTCAAGACTTCAGGAAAAAAAAAACTCGATGCGTTTGTACTTAATCAATGTGTGGATAATTAGATGTGTGGTGGAAACATGCTTATGACACACTTTAGTGCCCGTAACGCTATTGAGTATTGACCAATGTTTTTCTCTTCATTCCTCATTGGTGTTACATTATGTGCTTGGTCAATGAAACAAACAAAATTATATATATATATATATATATATATATATGGGGAAGGATAGAGGCACATTCACTGTAGCCACATTCTAGCCACATTGTAAATTAATCCAAGCAAAATCGAAAAATTGGACTTACAAGTTGAATTAAAATTTTGAATTTTTGTGGAGATGATCTCCCACCATGGAGAACATGTCACAAAAATTCAGGTAATTCAAAGAAATCTAACCTTAGAACATACTCACAAGTATTTTGGACCGTTAGATAAAAAGTTCAAAAAAGAACACTAATTTTGACATGGTTAGACATATCGAAATATTATAATTTTTTGTGATAATGATCTTCATGGTGGGGAGATCATCTCCAAAAAACCGTAACCGTAATTCATTTGTATGTGAAAAATGTGGCTATGGACGTTGGATGGGTTATAAGAATGTGCCTCTATCCTTCCCCTATATATATATATATATATATATATATATATATTCAAATTTTCTCTGAGTCTCAAACGAGTTTGTGAATATACATTTCATCAACAAGGCTTACAGCCTTGTCCACATCCCCCTGACTACAATACATAGGCATCATAGTTGTGTACGCGATGGCATCAAGGGTTAGCCCTCTGTCTATCATCTCATTAAAAAGATGAAGAGCATCCCGAAGGTTGTCTATTTTGCAGTTCCGATCAATCAAAATAGTATACATAACAACATCATGTGTAATATCCATGATATTCATTTCACTAAGCAATGTAGAAGCATCATGTTAACTTGAAATCTAAAGAACATTGAGTATCAAAGATCAGCAACAAATTTGAATGTTCAAAGATCGCCGACAAACTTAAAAATATGATCATAAAATAAAAATATGAGAAATAATGAGTTTTTGATTGGTAGTTGATTGTGTTAATGACGGCCATTGCTTTTGGATGGTGGTGGTGGTGACAATTCAGATTGTTATGGAGAATGGAGGTGGTGGTGGAGCGGTGTTCAAGAAAAAAAATATTAACTGTCTAAACTTCACTGTTGGATTGAATGAATGAAATGATGTCTTGTGTAGTTTTTAGTAATTTGTCCTATTTTTAATAACAATATTTGCAGTTTGGTCTTCAAGTAAGTCACTTGTGACATGTGTAGGGTATTATGGGCATTTCAAAAAATATATAGATGGAATAGACGTGGAGTCGTTCGGTCAACTCACAGTCAACGCACTTTAACGGCAATTTTGGACCAAAGTGCAATAATGGATTAATTATGGACCAAACTCTAATATCACTATTATCACTATGACCAAAATGCCAAAACCTACGGTCACTTGTGTGCTATTGGTGTGGGAGAAGTTGTGAGATGGCCTAGCTAAAAGTGGGAGTCCTGAGGACAACAACCCACCCATCCTAGGCAGAGCCATTTCATGGTCCAACAGGAGGAATGTCTGAGACCTTAAAATGTTTTAAAAAAGGTGATGAGGTATCACATAGCATCCTTTATTCCTGCTAGGACCCCAGGTACTCCCCAGTCCCACATCTTGCTTGAAAGCATCTTTCCTATCCAAGTGAGTATTTTTAATGAACAAGAATTTATGTGGAACTTGTTGTGGCCATCCAAACAATCAAGAACTGACAATCAATTGTTCATGCTTAATGTTCATTCTAGGGAATAATAAGACCAATATCAGTTGGGTCTCCATATATTTGATACAAGTTTCTCTAATCCCGCTATGGGTTTCTTCTAAACAGAGTTTTCTCTTTTCCAAAGTGAGTATTTTTTGTGAGGAGACTGGTTTTTCTTCTTCGTTGTTACTTTTTTTTTTGTTCCTATCTCTCGGTTTTACGAGAGTTTTGTTTTTCTGTATTTCACTTTTCAGTTGATTATTTTATATTTCAACAAGACGACGACGTGTATTTTCTTGTCACGACTCACGAGAGATGGTGAGTGTTGTTTCAAACTGTGCGGTATTGATATCAGGACTCGTGAAATTAATGGTTTTGTAGATTAGTTATGTAAAAGGGTCCTACCAGCGACATTCTCTTTCGTGGGCTAGTAGCCTGGTAGATGTCTTGCTTGAATTCAACCTAACTGCCGGTGTCACTTTCTTTTAGTTACCAGATTTTGTTGCAACTGCAAATTGCTTTGATCATTTTCATGTACGTTATCTACCAGTATGATCTGGAAATGTTCATAAAGGTTATCAATGTACTCTGTAAGTCTGTAGAATGTGTCACATATGTCAGTATTTCTAGTATTAACAGGGTATTAACATCTGATAAAAAAAATAAAAAAACAGGGTATTAACAACCGATACAAGTTTGAAAGCGGGATTCACATCTGAAATTTGAAGGAGTGATTGGAGTGCTTATGCTTTTCTCACCGTGCTGCCAGAATCGCCAGAGAAATTAACATCCCCTCATTATCTCAGTCAGCATCGCCATTACTATGACAAACAAAAATTACCACTACTATACTCTTAAGACCACTATGAATATATTATTTTATCTCCACCATCACAGTTTAAATATTATATTATGCAGCAAAGTCATCTTCAGTATCAAGCTACTAAAAATGCTTGCAGTACCATCTGTACGTCAATTAGCCACTAAAACACCATTATCATATCTCAGCGACTTATACCAGCATCCATTGCAATGTCATCTTCGTTGCAGCCAGCCAGCCACCGAGCCTCTCTAATTATCTTGCATTCCTGCCATTATTGTCATTATCTTTGCCACCCTAATTAACGGAGAAGCCAGTATATCAGCAACAACTATCAACCAACATGGTTACAACCATCACCTCACTATTAATTCCGAAAGAATATTGATTATTTTCCCGGGTTTGAATTTCACTCCGAAATTTGTCTAATTTAGAAATAAATATATTAGAAAAATAAGAGAAACCGAAAAAAGGATGTAGGATGTGGAAGTGGGGTAAAGAGGTGGAGGTGGAGATGGTGGTGGGATAAAAGATGAAGCAGATGATTGTTATTTTGTTTAATCTATTTTAGTTGGAATTTTGAAAATTTGAAAGTTCGGAACGTTGATGATAGTCCACCTCATGGAATTTTGGTTAAGGGAGATTTGCACATTTTTTTTTAACAATTGTCAACATGAACATTTCATCCCATTAATTTGACGGGAATGCATCAATTGAAACAAGTTGAAAGTTCATTGTATTTTTTAATATAAAAAAAAAAAAATTAAGTGGCAAGTTCAAGGGGGGGGTGCTGCTAAAACGGTGGCACATGAGATTTTAGAATTTTTAGCTTTTAGCTTGCGAGCCAAATTTGACATGCCAAAACATAAAAAACCAGTCTAAGAGTATTTTTTTTTTTAGCATTTTGTAGAATTGGCAGTGCCATCCATCCACTAGTTATAGTGAACAGTAAAAAAAAAACAGTACTGTGAACAGTATAGATGGTCTAATGCAATTTAACTGCACATATGCACATATAACGTAAATTGTGTTGTTTGTCTCCCGAAATTTATTTTTAGTAGCGGTTAGACAAGACCACAAATTTGCTAGATACACCAGCCATATTTAATACTCTTCTAACAGTTCCATTAGAATTGTCATTTGGTGTTTAGGGTGTTATATGGCATTTAACAACCTATATAGATAGCACCCCATTGGACTTGCTCTAAGGTGTATCTTTTGAAACACCATGCCAATTAGTTTGTTTTATTTTTATTTTTGTTATTGTTAGCAAAAATGTAATGTTTTGAGGTATTCTAGCCCAGTTACAACAATACACTTCTCGGATCAAGAAAGCGGAACTGCTTGATGTTGAATTATTATTATTATTATTATTATTTTGATTGTGAAACAATTTTTGACGAGATTAAACATCATATTCAATTGATAATTTTTGTGGAATTCTGTAATCTTCATTATTGAAAGACTATCTCTACTAAAATTAACACTTAACTCATCTTGTAAGCCCACTTTTATTGATAGAGTTCTCTTAGAGTCATATAACAATCCCATCCCCACGAAGTTTACTCTTTATTAGAGACTACCGCAGGAATTGTAATTAGATGTAAGAACCAATAACTATAACTACATGTGACAAAGAGCATATATACTTAAGGTAACTCGTGACCAAAACTTTAGAAGTGGTCACACAATGATTTTGTAGGGAACAATCGACCGTACCCTATGTCCCATGCAAGTATGCAACTCCGCACAAGATCACGCCTTGGTTGAATGTATTCTGTCACTTCTTGTGAGTTGTGACTAGTTTAATTAATTTGTCCCCCCACCCCCCGCAAGAAATTCTTTAGAGAAATTCTTTAAAAGACGAGAAGAAATTACATTTTTGTAACCGCCACTAAACTCTAAATTCAATTTACAGCATAAGCAAAGCCAAAAAACAAAATTCTTTGGAATAGTCCAAAGATGTTTTGCCACGAAAACCTTTTTCACGAATTTGCGCTATCAAAACCCTTTTCTTTTCTCTCTTCTGCAAATGCTTCGCCATGTTTCATTATCCAAAATCTCTCTATTTCTTCTGGTTTCCTTCCTGGTATTCGGCCTGCAATTAGATCCCACCTGAAATACCAGGAAATATCCCACAATACTCCAGCTTAATAAGGTAAACAATCTATTATAAAGTGCCTCTTGCCAAGAAATATAAAAAAAAAACAGTCATATACGATGTCACAAAATCAATCTTGGAGTAGTGCCATGAGTAATGAGTTTGTGTCCATCCAAGTGTCTGAAATTTGTGATATTGATATGAAAACACACAAATAGCCATAAAATTCAAAGTTAATGAAAGACGACCCTGCACAATTATTTTATGACCTTTTCCGTGGTATATATATTATCATAGCAAATTCTATATTATGTGAAGAGAAGACAAAATAGACAAAAAGGAAAAGAAGAAATGAAATGAAAATTTTGAACGAAGAGAGTCAAGAGACAACCGCCCAAGGAATATATGTCTAACAACAGTATGATTGAATAAATTAATGGTAAGTTATTGCGATAAGACATATGTAATGTACCGCTAATTTTCAATTCGCTTTCTAAGTTGTTAACAAGCTAACAAGGTTGGATTACACAATCATACAAAAAATGACTCATATACGATGTCGATGTTTCCCATAACGTTTTCAGCTTTTCAATACACTGATATTGATTCCAGCAAAAAAAATACACACTGATATTTAGGCCGGATATGGTATTTTTGTTCTATAGCTAATTTACGGACTGTTGTACTTGTTCTCTAACATACGAGCTAGGTTATGAGTAATATGCATTCCAAATCAATCTATAGTTACATGGAACGTAAACCTGGTCAAGAAATAAACGGGGCTATTATTGAGAAGTATATGGGGCGAAAACCTGGTCAAGACAAACGGGATTATTAACTGATCGAGAAGTATGAGCTTAATTTGTAGAGTTATTATTTACCTGTCACCCACAAGCTTATGCATTCTATATATCAGGTCTTCTTCTTGTTCACTCATCTTTATGAATTCCCACTCTATGCTACTAACCTCTGCCAAACCAGCAAACCCAAGAAAATGGGCAATGACCCATTAAAATTCAACGACAACAATATTAACAACAAAGAACAAAGCAAAATGGCCCACTGGATTTCAAAGGAAGAAAAAGAAGATATAATATATGTTGCAAAAGGCTTACCTTCAGATTCTTGCTTCTTCGCAATTTTTTGTTGTTTTCGACGATGTTTATCCATATTTTTTTTTTGTGGAAGCAACAAAAGAATTCAAGGAATGAAGATGTCAATTTTTGTTTAAGGATATATAGCCAGCTACAGAAATGAACAAGTTGGATTTAACAGTTTCCTCAAGTTGGATGTGTGGTTGAAAAGTCTAGAACTACAAGTGCTACCAACCAAGGATACAAAAAGGAACGGTGTTGACGAGTAGTTGTGCAGTGTTTTAAGGTTCTTTGAAAAAGCTACTGTTTATGATCTTATAGCTGTGCTTACAATTTTAGAAACTTGGCACTTTCAAATTTCAATTTTTCAAGACTTCGAAATGAGAATTAATTAAAGCCTTTGTCATTTAATGTGTCGGATTACTCCGATAGTCCGATACAGAGTTATACGACTTTGACACCCATTTTTTTCCCCTACTACTGTTAAAAAACTTGTACCTACTAGACAAAGTGGTACTAGTTCTTTACTTCACTAATGTGTTATTGTGTATATCTCTTTTAGTTTGTTGCATTAAATAAAACTGGAACAAGTTTTGAATGAAAACATAAACATACAGATCGTTTGAATGTCGGATATATTTGAATTTTGAACAATTTTAAAAAACAAATTTTAAAAAGTAGTAAAAATAGATATAAAGTTTCATATCGGAAATTTGATATATATCGGGAAAAAATGGAATTTGTGTTGTGCCCAAAATTAGCCAAAAGAATACCAATGAACTAGAAGTCATAAATAAAAGAACAAAGTTTTGAATGAAAGCATAAACATACGTCATTAAGTTTGAATTTTGAACAACCAAAACAAGGTCGTATGCCCAAACTTGAATTTTGGAATCAAATAAAATTTCTGATTTTGTTGATTTCTTGATTTTTGGAATCAAATAACCAAGTAGATTTACGATATTAGATTCTGTGTTTATGGAGAATGGTACAGCGCTTTAAAATTTTCATGTGACTTATTTCGACTATTACCGGTTAATCATTGATTTAAAAGCTGCTGATTTTCCGACAAGTAATAGACCTGAAATTTTGATAGTTTTGGGACTTTTCACTTTTTCAGTACTTCCAAGTTTTCAGTACTTCCTAGTTCCGACAAGACCAGTGTAAGTCATAGCATAGTACAAAATATTAGGATATAACAAAATATCGATTTCTGATTTATGGATATGTATCGTGGATATATTTCTCTTTTTGGAGATATTTGATATTGTTTCATATGCAAATATCGTAGATATATCTAAAATATCGTAGATATTGTAGATATTTCTTGATATATCACGATATATTATTTATATTTATTTGAAATATAATAGTAAATATTAAATAAAATTATTATCTAAACAAAATATTTCAAAATATCACAATATATCCTAAAATATCAAAAATATCATCGAAATATTTACAATTGTATATATCTCTAAACTTATTGCGATATTTATATATCCTTTGTTGAAATCTCGATATTTTTCACTATATTTTGTACTATGGTGTAGGTTGTGATTTGTTATTTGGTGCTGGGTCGGGCTGTTATGTTTCCAAGTACTTGGAAAACAGAATTTTCGATGAACTTTGCAACGGAAATTGATATCTTAATTAGATCTCTAAATGTGTAGATAGGGGAACCACTGCCCTCCTTTAGTCCTATACTTATCCAAAATGCTAGCGGCCAAAGAAAGTGCTGAAACATGTTTCTTTATGTATGGAATTTCTATAATTTTGGGTTAGGGTTAATTAGTAGTTTAGGGGGGTTTAGGGACATATTTTATCTTAACACGTAAAAAAACTCAAAATTGTTAAGACATTTATAAGTTTTGGATTAGGCTAATTTTTTGTAGATATGATCTCCTAACTATTCTAAACATTGTCACAAATAATCAAAAAAAATAAAAAATTCCAAACTAGCTTGCCAAATATAGTTAACAATTTACAAAATTTGGCTAATTGTAGACCGTTCATTTTCACCATTTTTTATACTATATTTGGCAATTAAATTTTTTTTTTGATGATTTGTGACAATGTTTATAATAGTTAGTAAATCATATCTACAAAAAAATTAGCCTATTCCAAAACTTATAAATGCTCTAACGATTTTGAGTTTGTTTACATATGTCTCTAGAACCCCTCTCTAATTAGTATTACACCCCCACTAGATAAGCTAATTAGGGTTTCTCCCCACTAAATAGGAAATTAGGCCCCACACACACATACGAAAAGAAACACACAATCAATCCAATTTGATTTTTTTTTTTTTTTTTGTATTTTTATTGGTGGGAGGGGCAACTATAATTTCCCATCTAGTGGGGTGAAAACCTAATTGGCTCATCTAGTGGGGGTGTAATACTAATTAACTCTTTAGGTTATTTAGGAATGTTGACCCCATTATTAGATGACAGTTAGGGGTAACCTCCCATTTTAAAAAAATATTAGGGAATACACCCTACCAGTTAGGGGTTTTTTTTTTTTCGATATAAACATATCTTATATTCATCAAAGCATTAAAGGAACAGTGCTACTGTCCAAAAGAAAAGTGGGCAAAGAGTTCACATCCTGGTTATGGGAAGCCCACCTAGCAAGTTCGTGAGCTTCACCATTAAACTGTTTACTAATCCAGCTAAACCGACAAAAAACTAAAGGCTGATATAAACCTTGAATCATACATCTAATAGGTTCTAACTTCCAATTCATCGAGTTCTGATTGCTCAAGTTTTGTACACCCAAAATGACTTGACGACAGTCTCCCTCAAACAGACAAGACAAACTCCCTGTGGTCCTAGCTAGTTTGGCAGCCACTTCTAACGCCACCATTATCTCTGCCTCATCTGCACTTCCAGCTTCAAAACGTCGAGTAGCTGCTCCTAACAACATTACTTCCCCATCCCAAGCCAAGGCTCGCTCCTGCTGCTACAGCCCTCGTAGCCCTACAATAGGCAACATCAAAACAAATTAAAATAGTGTTAGCTTCCACTATAGGGAAAATAGAATTGTTATTTGTATCAAGCCATGTCTTAGAGATGGGTGAGTTAGAAGAAACCACTCCCTGATTCTCACTGTAAGCTTTGAGACTCCTGTTCCACTTAGCATATGCTCTCCTCAAGAGGCTATCTCTGTTGGGGTTTTTGCCCTCAAACTTAGCTTTATTTCTTATCTCCCAAATCTCTTGCAAGATTTGAGATACTAGCAGGCCCTTTTCAGCAAGTCCAGGGTCTGATGTCTGAGTCTAGTCAAGGAAGACATCCAGCCAATCCTTTATGGACTTATCAACATTTTCTTCAACTCGAGCCCCCAACTCAGAGGCAAATCAGACCACCTTTATCCATTCACATTGGAAGAAGAGGTATATGGGGTTTTCAGGGGCAGACCAACAAAAAGGGCAAGTATATTCCCCCTTAATGTTTTTACTAACCAACACATTTCTGTAGGGAGAATATTCATATACATTTTCCATAAGAACAACTGAGTGCTAGCAGTAAGTTGTGTTTTCAAAGAGCTTTGATGCTTTTGGAATTCAAAGAGGAGGTTCCTCCTTGCCATTCCTCTGTTGTTACAAACTGGTAAGCAGACTTAACAGCTAAAAGCCCATTTTTTGTGTTCACCCATCTGACAGTGTCACTTGCCAGACTAGTGGGTCTGATCACCACTTGTTTTATCAGGGCTACTATCTCAAGTGGGAAAAGAGACTCCACCTTTTGATAGTCCCCGCCAGAGCCATCCCCAAGCATCAGGTCCCTCACTCTAAGGTCCTCAAGGTCTGGTATGTCAGGTATCAGCTCTTCCAGAGTAATAGAGGCATTGTTTAGGAGGATCCAAGGTTGTTTTATGACTTTCACCTTGTCCCCCTTTCCAATGCTCCATATTAACCCTGGAAGTATACCTCTGGCAGTTCTATGCACACCTTTCTAGAACCAAGAGGCCCTAGGAGGAGGTTCTTCTTTACTATCAAACCAATTCTTCCCATAGACAGCCAAGAAAGTTTTAGCCCATATAGAGGTGGTATCCTTAATAGCTTTCCAAGCCAGTTTAGCAAGCACTGTCTTGTTCATGTCTCCATCTTTTCTCAGCCCTAGGCCTCCCAAGGCTTTGGGTTTACAAATACCATCCCACCCAATGGTGTGGATGCTTTTGCTGTCAGCAGTACCATGCCACCAGAAATGTCTGCAGGCTTTATCCAGTTTTTTACATGTGGATTTAGGTAGCTTGTAATTTGTCATAGCATATAAAGGAGTAGCTTGGGCTACAGTTTGAATGAGAGTGTTTCTACCAGCTTGGCTAAGGACTTTAGCTCTCCACCCTTTTATCTTACTACGTACTTTATCTACTAAGTAATCAAAATCCTCTTTCTTATTATGAGATAGGAAAATAGGGACCCCCAAATACTTGTCCTTTTTGTCAAAAAATCTCATCTTCCAGAATCTTTTCAAAATCATTTTATGCATTCTATGAACATTTTTGCTACAATATATACTGGACTAGCTTACCATAGTTTATCTTTTGTCCCGAAGCTTCACAGTACTCGTTCCTCTAAGATGCTCTTAAGCTTCCAACTTTCAGCCAAATTGGCTTTAGTGAACAAGATAAGATTATCAGCATATAAAAGATGAGTGATAGGAGGGGCATTTCTTCTGATCTTAATGCCATGAATATCCCCATTGCTTTCAGCCTTAGCAATCATCCTGGATAAAGCTTCGGATATAAGAATAAACAGGTAGGGGGAGAGAGGATCTTCCTGTCTAAGACCTCTATCAGGATTAAAACTCTCAAGAGGAGAGCCATTCAACAACACTCTGTAAGAAACTGTAAAGTCCTGAATTATTATTAAGGGTATTTTTGTAAATTTCATATTAAATCTAGGGTCATTTATGTAAATTGGTCGTCGGGTTTATATTTCCATCGTACAAAACTTAAGGAAACTTAACTCCGACTCCTAAGCCTGTTAGATAAGCAAATCGTATACGAAAATTTGACCAAAAATGTCGGTTAGCGGTTTTCTGCGTTCGAAGCTGGCACGAGTTAACAGCTTACACGCATGATTGGGTCATCGTTATAGCATGCGGTGAGATAGAATATAGAAGATTAAACTTAGCGGGATGGGCCGGAAAAATAATTACGACGCTAAGTCAAAATTCGCTAGTGGTTAGGAGTCTAAGTATGACGTTAGGCCTAATTTAGTCATGGTGGGCTTGGGCCTTAATGAAACATAACAAGCAAAAAAAAAAAAAAAAAGCCCAAAACCAAAATTGCACCAAACAACCCAAATCGCACCCATCTTCCCCAATTTCTCAATCCTTTAAACCCTAGGTGAGAGAAACTCAAATTCTCTCAAATTCAGTGATTAGAACCAACAATTCCTCACACCTAATCGTAGTAACACTAAAACCAAGCGTGAAGATTCAAATTGAGTGGAATTTCTTCGTACCGCCGCTGCCGGATGAGTTTAATTGTTCCAAACAACTAGTTTGAACTCGACGTCGATAGTTGGGGATGTATTGATGAAATATTGAACGGGGGTATGGTATTTCGGCAGTAGAGTTGGAGTAGAAGTGAATTCGAGCATACCGAAGCGAAATCGCGGCGAAAGGTGAGTTTGAATTCGTTTAAAAGAAATAGTTAGTTTCAATTTCGATTACTTGAGGGTGTAATGCTGAAATTGATTGTATTGGGGGTGTTGAAGGTCGGCAGTGGCAGTTTGGAGGAGCTAAAGTGGAGGGAAACAGTGGTGGAGCCTAAAATTCTTGGAGTGCGTTGGGTTTTCGCGAAAGGTTAGTGAATTTCGCCTACAAATCGATAGTGTAAACTCGATTTCGAGTTAATTAGTGGTATTGGATGAAAGATAATTGAATGGGGTGGTTGTTATGTCGACAGCAGCTGTGGTTGGCGATAGAGTGGAGCGATTTTTGGGTGGAGCAGCGAGCTAGGAGCGATTTTTGCTGCTGACTTGGTAAGAATTTGGTTATTCATTTCAAATTCGAGAGATTCATGTCGATTTACAACTGTTAATGTGAAGTTCGAGAGATTCATGTCGATTTATAACTGTTAATGTACATTTCGAGAGATTTAATATGAATCGAAGGGCGTGGGATTGGTTGTAGTTGAAATTGGGAATTTGAATTGAGATGTGATAGGATTGGCGTCGATATGAGGGCCTGCCATGGCCGAAATAGCCGTAGAGCCCGTCAGAGTAACAGTGGCCGAAATGGCTTGTAGCTCTGTTGACCGTAGTTATAGGAAAAAAATACCCGAAACCAAATCCTTAGCGTCGAGATTCTTTTCGACGTTCGTAGATAAGAATTTTCTCGTTAGTTTGATAAACTCTAACGACCGACGTATACATCTGATGTTATAGGAGTGATCTCGAGTGAATTTGATTAAGTGGGCTTGATTCGGTTAAGTGGGCTTGAGGAGAACGGAGCTTGCTAAGGTAGGAACCTACATACCAATATATAGCCTGCTTATTTTCATGCATGATTTGAATTGTTTAACTAGGAAATAGATAGTTGCGTATCAACCATGCATGTATATATGATATTCATGTTTTGCACTGTATTTCCTCGCTATAAACTATATATATATATATAGCTTTCGTGTGAAATGGGTTTTCTGTAAAATTGGGGGTAGCGAAGGATTGTTTTCTGGTTAAAAGTGAAAAACTGGTTTTGGGAAAGGTTCGCGTCTCTTGTCTCAGTAAGGAGACAGAGAGATGGATTTTGTAATGCGGGTAAGGATTACCCAGTTGTTTGTAACTAGGTGCGAGGTTCTGGATTGTTCTCGGGATGGTCGTGTTATTTACGATGATTCGCCGTTTGGGAATCATCGGTTGTTATTTACTATGACTGGCCCGTTTGGGAGTCATAGGTTGTTCTACTTTCGAGGATGGGAAATCCAGGGAACTCACACCTACATAATCAACGATTTTAAAAGAAAAACTACATAGGTAACTAGAGTATTTGAAAATAATCGGTAATATGAGTATATATATATAGATATTACTATGTTTATCACGAGGGATTTAGAAAAGGAATTGTGAATTCTATAAAGAAGGAAGCTGTTGTCGCATTTCAGGAGGCAATGCATTCATTTCTAGGATTCAACTGTGGTGTACACCTTCGAGGTGGTGGGCCACATTTAAAGGGATGCATCTTTGGATGTAGTCCAGGGAATTCCTTTTCTACTTTTCTAGATAACCATGCTTGTATGTGTCCATTTGTATGGTGATTAGCTTGAGTGGGGTTACATGCTACCTCGATGAGGTTTAGACGCGAGGAGTGAGAGTTTAGTCCCTCTGGATGTGTCGAGGATCCTGAGTAGTCTGCAGTCGTCGAACGGTTGGCCACCGTAAGTTAGGTGACAGCCCGTATGGGGGTCGTGGTCATAGGGCCCACCTGAGCCCTAAAAGCTTTGGGGATTTTGTGTGTACGAACACAACAACGGCATTTCACCTCCCTGCCGGTAAAATCGGGGAAAACAACGGTGCATGGTTCACTTTGGAAAGTCTTGAACCGAGATTACTGTATTTGGGGGAGTACCCGGTCGTGCCGCCACCATTCTAATAGGATCGTGGCCACAATAGTTGTATGATGATTGTGAAAACTCTATTTTGAATATCAATGAAGCATGTCGAGATGATTTACGCTAGTTAGTGATGTATATATACATAGTCACAATATTTGAATACTATTATAGAAACCATGTTTTAAATGTTTTCTATAAGTAGACTATTTATTGGTTATGTGCGTTTCTCTTTGGGCATAGTTGTTTGCTCATCCTACCTAACATTTCGGGGCGAGCGGATTCGAAGGAGGTTTTCCCTAACCCTAGTGATGACGGTTATGGTGATTTGGGAGGATTTCCTTATGCTTGACGAGGACAGAGTCAAGTTCATACTTTTGGATGTATAGAGATAGTTTAGTCATTTTGGTTGTATATATATAGAGCTCCGCTCATTTTGATGTAATATTTGATGTATTTAAGTAGCAGTTACACTTACATAGTTGGTGGATGGGATGTGATGTTGTTTAGAAGGTTGGTTTGTATATATATGGTTGTTGGAAGGTTGTAGTTTAAGATTTCCAGGTTATGACAGGTTTATGACAGGTTTTAGGGTTTACGAACGTCGATTAAACAAAGGAAACTCTGCCGAAATTTCGGTAGAATTGGGAGGGTGTCGGCCTCGAGATTCACTCCTCGTCCTTGGGATGTGTATTGGGTCTCGGGGCGTGACAGAAACAATAGAGAGGCATTGGGAGATGAGGAGTCTCCACTTAACACTGAACCCCAGCTTATGGAAAAGATTATCTATAAAGGACCATTCAACCCTATCATAGGCTTTGGCCATATCCATTTTTAAAGCTACAAACCCTTTTTTTGTTTTCATATTTTTCATATTATGAAAGATTTCACTTACAAGCCCAATATTATCTCCTATACTCCTACCTTTTATGAAGGCTCCTTGACAAGGGAAGACTATCTTATTTATATGTGTCTTAAGTCTATTAGCAAGGATCTTAGTAATAATCTTAAAGCAGAAGTTACATAAACTAATAGGTCTAAACTTAGACATGTGATCAGGATTAGAAACTTTAGGAATTAAAGCAATAAAAATTTCATTGAAACTAGAGTTCATGCAACCTTTATCAAAGAAATTTCTAACACAGTCAATAATAGAAGGGCCAACAACATCCCAGCATTGTTGGTATAAAGTATCATGAAAACCATCAGGTCTAGGGGCTTTCAGAGCCCATCTTTTTTACCACATGCCAAATATCCTCCTCAGAGGGACAAGCTATAAGAATCTCATTTTCTCTATCAGTTATGCAATGAGAGAACAAATTAAAGATACTATCATTACTAGCAGGATTATCAGAAGCATATATATCATCAAAATACTCTTTAACAGCTAGCCCCACTTCCTGTCTACCTTCCTTCCATAAACCCTAATTATCTCTTATCTTATTTATGTTATTTTTTCTTCTCCTATACACAGTGGAAAGAACTTAGTATTCCTACCCCTTCCTTTATCCAATGTTGGCTTGACTTTTGTTTCTAGAAAACTTCCTCTTTGTTATACCAGTCAAACAACCTGACTTTAAGCATCTTAGCTTTTTCATGATTCTGAGAAGAGAAAGGTTTATGGAGAACTCTATCAAGATCTTTTTGGGTTTTTTTGATGTTATGAAAAATATTACCAAACACTTTTTTATTCCAAATTTTAAGACTGTGCTCAGTATATTTTAGCCTATGAACCACTCTCCAATCAGGGAGGTCATGATGTGTAACAACCTTCCAAGCCTGATCAATAACAGGCTTACATGAAGCATCTCTCAGCCACATATCATAGAATCTGAAAGGCTTAGCAGCAGTATCCATCTTGGGTTTAAGATTAATCATCAAAGACAGATGGTCTGAGGTAGCATTGACCACATTCTTAACTATCATAGCAGGAAATAGATCCAACCAGTCAGTAGTGGCTAGAGCACAGTCTAGCCTCTCAAGAATGTTATCTTTAACCTTCATATTATTATTCCAGGTAAACTTAGGTCCCTTATACCCCAGATCAATCAGACCCAAATCATTAATAAGATTATTGAAATCAAACATGCAATTATTGAAAACAAGACCGACCCCCTATTTTTTCATCAAGAGATCTTATTGCATTAAAATCCCCAAAAAGAATCCAGGGATCATGTATAAAAGGGGCACTCTCTCTAATCTCAGACCCAAACCTATGCCTAAGATTAGTATTAGATTTTCCATACACAAAACTGAAAAATCAAGGATTAATACTGTGATAGCTAGTCAGTTAGCTTACTAGTTATTTGGTTTGTCGTAGCTCCTAGCACTTCAAGATTGACTCCCATTCTCCAGAAAAGAGCAAGACCACCTCGAAGTCCAGAAGCAGGAACGCAGAAAAAGTTATCAAACTTTAACACTTTACTTAACATACTAATCCTATTCTCTCCCACTTTTGTTTCAGACAATGCAAACAAATGATTATAATGGTAATACACCCAACCAGTTGCAAAATCTAATGGTAATGCTTTTTCATGCAACTAATAATGTGGGGTCATTCCTAAATAGCCCAAAACTTTATGTGCAAGGGGTGTCTATGACATATATTGTTTTGCCAATATAATACACTTACTTCAATCGATAATATTTTGTTGACCGAGGCCGGATTGAAAGAGGGTGTGGCACTTCTTCAAATTCCAAGCGTGTCGGACTCTCAGGCTTGAACTTAACGTATAATTATATTTCTTAGTATTGTTGTTATTATCTTGTAAATTTCATTTCAACTGCAGATGAAGTACATCTATGCTTACTGGATTTTTAGTTGTCACATAACCTCAGCTCGTGGAACTAATTTTGATATTTTTCTTCGATAACCAGAACAAATGTTCAAATAGTTATGGACTTATCGAGTAATACCATACTTTGGGATTTCAAAATTGCTAAAATTCTGAGATATCCAAAAACCACAATTCTAAATTTGGGATTCGAATTTTTCTACATTTGCATCATTATTTTATTTTCTTAAAAAATTGAAATATTTTATAGAGTTCGGAGATTCCGTTCATAATCACGAAGTAGGATTAATCCTACATACATGTATTATTCTATAGTAGTCATGCATATGGCTTGCCCTAGATATGGAAAAAAAACAACGGTTAGTTAGTGTTACCCCCACCCCCAATTAGGATTCCCCCCACCCCCACTAGATAGGAAATTAAGCCCCCATATTCACACACAAAAAAAAAAACACGGTCAACCCAAATTGATTTGATTTGATTATTTATTTATTTATTTATTTTTATTTTTTTGTACTTGGAGGGGGGAGGGGGGTAATCCTAATTGGCTCATCTAGAAGGAGGAGGGGGGTAATATAATAATATAAAACACTGCACTTATTGCATTTTCTATACTTTAATTTACTCCTGTAAAATTAAAGCTAATTTTTACAATGATTTCACCTCAACAGTTTGATATTTCCAAAGATTTAATTTATAGTTCGTTACAACCACTTTTTCTTAACATATACTTAATTAGGCTTAAGTTATTTTTCCAACCAAAATTTTAGAACTATCACAGGCCTAATTATAATTTAGGCCACCTAATAGTAATTAAACTCATATTTAAGTGGACGACAACTCAAGCAGAAATTAAAGCATTGCGTACTAGAAAACTACTAAACCAAAACAACTTAATTTCTATATGTCATTCCGAATTTCCTATATCTATCCAAGGATTTTCTTTATGGAAAATGTAATGTTTTTCTGTTAGAACTAGGCAAAATTTTACCAAGCAAAAAAATGTTAGAACAATCTATTCTATAAGGAAGAGCAATGTGGGGCCTGTAGGCCCCCCATCTGACAGCTCAAATTTTCTCTTGCAGCTTATGACGTGGTGGATCCAAAGGATTTTTTTTGGGGGGGGGGGGGGGTTATTTGGGCACAAGAGTACTAGATCCTTGCTGATTTGGTCAACAAAGACTGCCTGGTTGGGCTTTTATTGTCGGGTGGACTGGGCTTTAAAGTCTGGTGGGTTGCGATTTTTTTGGGCCTACTTTAAACAGTGTCGTAGGCTCAGGCTAAATACTAGTATAATATAATTTAGGAAGGACTAACAAACAACAGTAATTTGGACAATTTGATGTAGATATAAGAAAACAAGAGAAGCGATTAGGTGGGGAATAAGTACAATAAAAATATTTGGAAAAGAGAATTTGAGATATTATATGAGGCATGGAAAGGTTAATGGAAGAAAAAAGTACAAAGATATATTCAGAACCAAAATATATAATGATAATCCATGATTACTAAGACAAAGGTGATAGAGATAAATAAAAAAAATATTAACTCTAACATGCACAAGTCATGCCTACTTATTTATTTCATTTCTTTATATTTGTAGTGCAAATTTTTTTGCCACGAGGGGGAAAGTGGTTAACAAGAATGGCCATATCCATCCGCCAATATTTTAGATACTGTATGTGGTGGCCAAATATCGTATATACCTATATTCACCATTATTTAACTAATGCAATATCAGCTATAGAGTCGATATATATATATATATATATATATATATATATATATATATATATATATATATATATATATATATATAATATAAGTTAGTAGAAGATAAGGAAAAAAATATGGATACATGGCACAAAACTATTGGATGAAGCCCATGCGGAACAACTATAAAAGGACCGGAAATGCAGAAGAAAAAGAGGGAAATTCATTTCCACATTTCATTTCTATTTTTCACATTTGAGGAGAGAGAGAGGAATTGAGAGATTGTAAAACTTCATTATTGATCAATAAGAAAACTCAATTAAATTTTAGGGGGTGTTTGGATCCTATTTATTTATTGTCAATAAATATTTATTAGTGAAAAAACGTCTTTTGAAAAAATAAGCATGTTTGGTCTTTATTTTGGTAGAAAGTAGTTTTTCAACCAAAAAATATTTATTGGTCCGAAAAATATGTTTTATGATAAATAACAAAAACTTGTTTTCCAAGTTAAAAAATAGTTTGTTCTTCTCACTTTTTCATCCAGCTCCAAAAGTATATGGACTGCCCATTAGTGAAAAATGCCGATAAAATAGCTTTTAAAAAAAAAATCTCAACCAAACATATTTATTTAAAAATTGCTTTTAAAAAAAATCTCAACTAAATATATTTATTTAAAAATTGTTTTTAGAATAAATACTTTTTCCTTCGTATTTGAGAAAAACTGATTTTTTGAAAAAAATGAAATCCAAACACCCACGTTGGCGTTGTCTGTGCATCGAACACAAGATTTTTTTTCTTTTATTCTTCTTCCATTTCGAGTCTACGTTTTCCACGTCTTCTTATCAAACCCAACATTCATTATAGGGTCAAGTTCAGTTTCTGCTACGGTGATAATGAATGTTGGGTTTGATAATAATGATAAGGTATTTAATAAATAAGCTTGAGACGATGGTTTCTTGAGATTTGATTTTAGTACTGTGATGGTAACTCTTGGAGTCTTGGTTATATACGTAAATGGTGAATTTGATGATTATGATGAAGGGTATGTCGGAAGTTTGGTATTGAATATCTACGAGCCTTGGTTAAGATATATCGAATTGCCAATATAAATTCAATTCCTTGATGCCGATATATAGTCAATCACTTGGGGGTGACATCGAATTCAGAAAAACAAATACAGTTTTAACAAATACAGTCAATCACCTCAAAATATATTTTAGGGTTTGCACAATGAACTGGTTAGCCGGGTATTTAAGTTTGGGGTTTTCGAATTCAATTTTTTGGGACTAATGATATAATATTTGTTTTTTTTTTTTGGATTTTTTGGGACCAATAGCACACTTGTAATAATTGTTTTTTTTGTTAGAGTCTGCCCAACACAATATGGGGTCTGTCAATAACAAATACCTTAAGTTAATGGCTCAAGTCTTAGTACATGCTTGGGAACAATGTGGTTCATTGGTTGATCATGGACTCACGTGTTCAGGTGGATCGGAGTGACCGACACTGAATTATATCTCCAAACCATAGTCACATATTCGGAATTCGGTATCAATTCGGCAAAGAAGAAATCGAGAAATCGTTAATTTGTACAAATTCGTTAAAAAAAATCGGAAAAAATTGGGAAAGCCATAAATAATTAAAACATAAAATAGCAAGAAATGAGACTCAGCCCCTTGGTTCTAACTCAGTTGAGTATAAACTTCCTCCTATCGACCCATATCACATAACCTCCTTATTATTTAGGTCTTGTTAAATAACCTCTCTGTTTTCCAAAAAAGAGATAAAAGCTAGTCTGTTTTTATTTCCCTTTTTTTTTATTTCCTTTTTTACCCTTTTGGGATTGAAAATTTCCCGACTATATATATGTATATATATATATATATGGGCCGGCTACGTCGACATACTATCTTGACATACCAAGCCAACCATCAGATCTTATTGAATCTAACGCTCCAGACATCTAAAAAATAAAACCAAACAAATAAAAAAATGAATAAAATTGACATTTTCTTTTTCCACAAAAGAAAAACCCACATCTTCTTCTTCATCTCCCCCGGAAAACCTTGTTTACTTCCTTCACGTTTTTTTCCTCCCCAAAAAATAAGACACTAAAGAAGAACGAGTCATCTCTCACCAAAAAAATGTGCTTATCATCTTACCCTTGTGTAGAAGTCTGGTGGTTAATTAAATACTAGTTAATTAAATCAAAAAAGAAAAAAAAAAACGCACAAGGGTTGGAACAGAACACCAAGCTGAGAATCCTTCCACCTTATGGTCTCGGCAATCGACATCAAATCTTTTGCATTCATTGTACCACTACGAACAAATACCTTCCACCTCATGGTCTCTCGCAATCTGACATCAAACGTTTGAAAAGATTGGGGGGCACCATACATTTTACATAAGAAGGATAGCTACTTCTCAGGGATATAGAGAGACCAAGATGATCACTTTGTTGATTAAGTTGAACTTGTTTAATCCATTGGAAGTCCGAAGCCTGATAAAGAAAGCTCCCGTTACTTAACATACCTAACACTTTGATCGAGGAAATCATTCTTCCATTTATTTCGGTCACATGTTTGCAAGTGTATAATTGAAGACATCTACCAATTGCCTTAGAATTCACTATGCACCATATCCCGGACGAGCCACCAATTTATGTACAAGTGGATTCTTCTCCAATTGAAGCCACAAACGAGGACATACAATTGTTAGAAGCGCCCGTATATAGGGATGTCGTTTAACAGTTTCGAAGAAGCAAAGAATTACTACAAAGAGTACAGTCGACAACAGGGATTTGAGACACGTGTTAGGAGTGCAGATAAAAGACAATCACATGTGGACATACCTTCTAGTTGTCTCTTGGTTTGTTCACGTGAGGGGATCCATAACAAGAAAGAAGATGTGTCTAGTGGAGTGTCAGGAATATCAAGAAACACTTCGACTATTAGGTGCATGTGAATGTAAAGCAAAAATGAGATTGGGAAAGAAAAAATTGGAGAATATATACAGAGTAACATTGGTTGAAAACAGCCATAGCCATGGCTTGGTTTCTCCTTACAAGAGGGGTTCAATAAGAGCGAATAAATCTATGTCAGAAGCAGCAAAGAATCTTACAAAGATTTTTGATAATGAGGGTTTACCAGTGGGAAAAGTTGCATCAGTTTTCTCTGGGGATGCAATTGGGCTTACTTCAAAGATGTGTCAAAACTATTCTGCCACAAGAAAGAAACCAAAAGAAAATGATGCGACGGCTGTACTTGATTACTTTAAGCAAAAGAGTGCAGAAAATCCTCAATTATACTCTTATTTGTTCAATTTGGATCCTAATGGCACATGATTAATTTTTTTGGATAGAAGGGCGGGTCGGGTGCGATCACGAGTACTTTGGAGACGCGTTGTATCTTTCGATACAACTTACTTGAACTAATATTTATAAAATGCCTTTTGCCCCTTTTACTGGTGTCAACCACCATTTGCAGTTCATTCAATTTGGTTGTGCATTATTGCTTGATGAGACTGAGGAAACATTTGTGTGGTTATTTCGGACATGGCTTGCAGCTATGGGTGGTAAGCCCTCCAACCGATTCTCTTGATCAAGGCAGGCGATGACTGCAGCGATTGCTAAGGTATTCCCTTCTACATGACATCGTCATTGTTTTTGACATGTTTCTAATAAATTTTCAGAGAAGTTGGGGCATGTCTACCATAAAAACAACACCTTTGCTATAGAGTTAAACTTCATTCTTAAATCCTATAGGATAGATGATTATGAAAGCAAGTGGCCTGTACTGATGTCAAAGTATGATTTGGTGGAGCATAGTTGGTTGAAGGAAATGTATGAGTTAAGAAGAAATTGGGTTCGGGTTTATCACTTAGACACCTTTTTTGCTGGAATGAACACAACTGGGCGGAGTGAATCAATGAACTCTTATTATGATAATTTTGTTAGTTCGACGACTACTCTCATGCAATTTGTCCACGATAACGAAAGAAGTTTGGAACGGATTGCCAAGCATGAAAGAGACTTTGATTACAATACTGAACATAAATGTCGCAATGTGGGTAGAAATGAATTCCTTTTAAAGCATGCTGGCAAAGTGTACACAATAAATGTTTTTAATAAATTTAAGTCTCAGATGGAAAATGCAAGAAACTGCTACAAAATTGTTGAAGAGGAGGTTGATAGAAACGGAACTGGAACTTATTTCTTGAAATCAAGAAAGCCTCAAAATACCAATGTTTGGAAAGTGAGTTTTGATAGAACAACCCTGGAGGCTGAGTGTGAATGTAAGTATTTCAAGTTTATGGGTATACCTTGCGCTCATCTTCTGAAGATTTTTCTGCGGTATGACGTCGAAGAGATTCCAACTCACTTTATTTTAAAGAGGTGGACGCAAAAGGCAAACACTTACAGAGTTGTGTTTGATGGTGGATTAGTGAATGGTCATGGAAACCAGGAGGCTTTAAGAGTTTTCCATTGCATTAAAGTTTCTACTCAATTGGCATATGATGCAGCAACTAATGTTGAGAATTACGCATTTTTCATAGAGAAAATGAGTGAACTATCAATTGGAGTTGCCAAGTGCAAGGAAACTCTTACTGAAGCAGTTACTAAAGAAGGTGGTTTTAATTTAACTAATGAGAAGCGCAAAGTTGATATAGCGGAGGTATTTTCTTATCACTTGCTTTACCACGATTAAATTTATTTTTAAGTTTAATTAACCCCTTAATTAATCTTTGATTCACAGGTTTTAATTTTGAACCAAAATATTTCTCAAACAAAAGGGAGAAATAAGATAATAAAGTCTAGCAGGGAGATAGCCCAAGAAGAAAAGAATGGGAGGTTCTGTAAATCGTGCCAAAAGATTGCAAAACACGACTCAAGAAATTGTCCAGAGAAGATTAAAAACGTAAGAATGTGTATTATAGTAAATTTAATTTTGCATACTTATATATTTTATTTTCCAATTTTAACATGTCTTTTACTTGCAGGCTACTTCTAGCGAGCAACGCGGTTAATTAGGAGTGGGGAAGAGATGTTGAAATTTGATAGCGGGTGTGCTGAATTTTGATAGGAGTGTGGTGAATGTTTTTTTGCATGGAGAGGATGTCGAGCAATAAGAAATGACTTATGCGTTCAAAAAACTGCTGTTATTGATTTATTTATTTTTCTATTATTTTAGGTGCTGAATCATTCAATCTTTTTTTCTATTCCTTTTGTTATTAGGAAACAATGTGGTAGCTGTTAATGGAATTCGTAATTTTGGCAGACAAAATGTGGTAATTGTTCCTCACTGATGTACAAATAACTCTGACACATTCCTTGTTGATGGATTTTGGAGTTTGAAATTTTGGCAAACAATGTGGTAGACAAATATCTCTTGTACAGCTCTCATCGGATATGATGCTACCTCAACTCTGACTCTGAGTAGATTAAGATCCAAACATCTCTCAAGTAGTCCTACCTCCATAGCTTTTTATTCTTGAAAGATTACTAAATCTGATTTCCCATTTCCAATACAAGCCACTGGAATAGTACCATTACTGTCTCTAGTGATTTCATTATGTCCTATAGCCTAGTTAATTAGAAGGATGAGCTTTGAACGGTATTGAACACCAATTTGATATAACTCCTTGCTTCATGTGAGTCTTGAACTTCTGAAATCTGTCTTTGTATATAGTCTCTCATCTTTCTAATGATTTTACTTAGGTGTACCTGAGAATCTTTAGATATTTGCTTGGATTTGATTTGTTTTCTTGAGGCACTGACAACACTAGTCCTCTTTTCGAAAGCACCAAAAAGTTGCCTCTTCTATACATGTTCTTAACATCAAATGAACTGCTTATAAATGTGGTACGTACTATTCCTTTGGTGCCAAACATTTCTGTTTCACATCCTGCTAGCACAACCTATAATATTTCAAAAGGGGATATTACAAAAATGTCATCCAGCTCCATTCTAAAGAAACAACCAGCAAAAATGACGGAAATGTGGATGGAACATTTCATCAAATATATTTTCCTCATATTTTTAATGGATAAATCCCAAAATGCATCAATAATGACATAAACAATGGTAAAATTCTTCACAAAAATTTACTTCACAAAAATGTAACTTTTACAATTGCTATTAACTAAAATCATCTTTCACAAAAACACAGTTCTAAAAAAAAAAGTCGAAAATTTGGCCATCCTTCAATGGGATTTTTCCATAGAACAGAAACAAATTGGTCAATGGATGATTTTCGAATTCGACAATCCTAGTTTTTTTTTAATCTTCGACAAAGAGAGCCTCAAATCTAATCTTCATCTCCTCCAATAGAGCGATCTCGGTCCAATAAAAATAAAACGTGAATGAAAAAGATTGAGAGAGAGAGAACTAATGCTATCTAAACCGAACAAACATTTGAGAGAGAGAAGTTGAGTGAGGGAGAACAATGCGACTCCGTTTCTCTTTGGTGGAGAAAAAAAGAGAGAGAAGAAGAAGCTACGTGAATGAGGAATATGAAAATGTTTTTCGTTTGAGAAAAGAAATTGTCAATTTTGCCCTTTTTTAAATTATTTGTTTGGTTATTAGAAGCACATCTGGACATTAGATTTTGTTTGATCTAACGGTTGGCTGGGTATGTCAAGATAGTATGTTAGTATAGTATGTCGACGTAGCCGGTCCGATATATATATAACTATATTTGCATAGTCATTGGAGCGATAAAAACTTAAATTTACATAGTAACTTTTGGGATTGAAATTTTCTCCTGACACCTGACATAATATATGTAAATGTATTTTTATATAGTCATATATATGTAAAACTATATTTATATAGTCATTGGAGCTATGAAAACTTAAATTTACATAGTAACTTTTGGAATTAGAATTTTTTCGACACTTGACAAAATATATGTAAATGTATTTTTACATAGTCATATATATGTAAAACTATATTTACATAGTCACTGGAGCTACACCTGACATAATATATGTAAATGTATTTTTATATAGTCATATATATGTAAAACTATATTTATATAGTCATTGGAGCTATGAAAACTTAAATTTACATAGTAACTTTTGGAATTAGAATTTTTTCGACACTTGACAAAATATATGTAAATGTATTTTTACATAGTCATATATATGTAAAACTGTATTTACATAGTCACTGGAGCTATGAAAACTTATATTTACATAGTAACTTGATCTATGCAAATTTAAATTTACACAGTAACTTGATCTATGAAAAATTAAATTTTCATAGAGAAAACAGGTCGATCATAACTTATGCAAAATTATTTGAAATGAACAACAGCCCAAAAAGATTTCATTTTTGAATTGAAAAAAACTTGACTTTCATATTCAAAATATTCAAAGAGATTTCATCTTTGAATTGAAAAAGTAGACAATTCTCAGATCCGGTTTTGAGTGGAAGAAACAAATTTCCAAATCTTGATATTGTTTCTTAAATCTAATTTGTTTGGTTGGAGAACAACAAATTTCAAGAGAAATTAATTGAGAGAAAGAAAAGAAGAATTTCGTATTTGAAAAAAAATGAAAGAATGAGAGAAAGTGAGAAAAGAAGAATTTCGATTGTTTTGTCATCTTATCTTCTATGTTAATTTGGTTTTTCAGGATATCTAGGGTTTACAAGAAGAGAGGATGCGGCGAGAAGAAGGAGAAAAGATAAATTTGAGATTTAGGGTTTTATGTGTGGGGGATATTTTAGTCAGTTTGGATATTTTAGAAAATAAGGGGGTTTTTATGGGTTAGTATGTAATGAGGGGGTTTTTATGCCGGGTATGTATCAACTAGAGAGATTAAACCCAAAATCAGTATAAAATAGTATGCTGTGATTGTGCATCATGTCGGGGTTACTTCGAGCATATATCAAATTCAAAATTTACAAATATAAATATAAAGTCTTGTTATGTCTTACAATATCCTCCCAATAATTATAATTTAGAAAATAAAATATTAAAACAATTAATAGAAAACTATCTATTATAAAAGAAACTCGGTAAACATCTAGAATTAGAAGACTTTTACAGACTTTATTGTTTATTCGTTTTGAAATTCGGTAATTTGTCAATTTGAAGACTTTTTAAGTTTTGAAATAGGAGACTTTTGTGACCAAACTTGTAAGAAGTTATTTTACCTTTTATCTTCGGCGTAGGTGCTGGCGTGTTGCCGAAGTCTAAATCTAGAAACTAAATATAATCGCAGCGAGTGAAGGTAGAAAATTGTGATTGTTGGTCACGATTCCTCAAAGACAGTTTTTATCCACACTACATTGCCATTTCACAGCTTTCATATTCGAAGGGAAGGCAATTGAAATCAAAACTAGAAATAACAATAGTCGTTAAATCTTCTAAAGTTGCATAAATTTCACTACAGTGTGGATGAGTTCCATCTTCTACGCAGAACACATTAACCGTGTTATCTACTTCAATCCAACTATGCGCAGGGTCTTTCTTTACTTTCATGCCTCTCAATCTCTTCCTCACTTTCAATACCTCCTCCCACTTACCAACTCCTGCATAAATATTAGACAGAATGACCTGTGAAGATATTTGCTTGGGATCCAAAGCAAACATCCTCTCAGCAACTGTTTTGCCAACTTCTATGTTCATCCTAGACCAGCATGCGCTAAGCAGAGCTCCCCAAACAACCCAATCCGCCTCAATGGGCATCTTATTAATGAAATTTAAAGCTTCTTGTAGATATCCTGACCGACCAAGAAGATCAACCACACATGCATAGTGCTCTAAGGTTGGCACTACCCTGTAATAGCCCATTGAGTAGAAAAACTTCATTCCTTCCATGATAAGACCTGCACGACTGCAAGCTAATAGGATCCCAACAAAAGTAACAGCATTTGGATATACACCCTGCTCTGACATCTTCTTAAATAGTAATATTGCTTCAGTGCCCAGGCTGTGATGAGCATAACCATTAATCAGAGATGTCCATGCAGCCACATTTGGTGAAGAGATGTTTACAAATGAGGTTTTAGCATCGCTTATACTGCCACATTTTGCATACATATCTACAAGGGATGTTCCAACATACACATTAGATTCAAATGAAGATTTAATCACATGTCCATGAAGTAACTTTCCTTGTGGAAGTGATCCAATGCATGAACAAGCATGAAATAGAGTAGAAAATGTTGACCTACTCCTCGCTACCGGTAACCTTTGCATTGCCACATACAACTTGATTGCCTCTTCGGGTTGATCACTTAGAGTGTAACCAGATATCATTGAATTCCATGTTACAGTATTTCTATCCCCTTTTGTTTGTTCAAAAAGTTCTAAAGCTTCGTCAAGAGCCCCATTCCTACAATAAACAGTGATCATGGAGTTCAAAGTAACAATCGTTCTTTTCAGGGCATTTTCCTAAACAACCTTTTTGAATCTTGACTCGACCACTCATTGCATATCCTTTAATCATAAGATTATAAGACACTGAATTTTTTTCAACCAATACATTAAAAATCATCTCCGCCTCTTCAATCCTACCCATCGATATAAGCCCCCCAATTATCGAATTTGAAGCATTTAAACACGGATACCTCAATCCCTCATAAACTTTCTTTGCATCTTCAACGGCATCACAACTTGAGTACAAGGCAATAAGTGCACCACCAATAGATTGATCAAATTCAAATCCAAAGATAATACAAAGCCCATGAACAATCTTCCCTTCTTTCAAAATCCCCAACTCTCCAATAGACCTTAAAACACTATCAAATGTAAACTCGTTCGGATTTGTTTCTCCACTCACTCTCATCAACTTAAATATCTCCAAAGCCTTCTCATATTCATCTCCCGCTTCTCGAATATCCAGAAATCAATGTAGTCCACGAAATAACATCGCGATGGCATTTTCATAAAACATCCATTGCCTCTTTCATTAAATTTCTATTAACATATCCTACAAGCATTATACTCCATAACAACTCATTCCTCTCACACAACCCATCAAACACTCTCCTCGCTTCGGCAATTTCCCCACAATTCGAATAAAAACTCAATAAAGAACTACCTACAAACTCAAAATACTCCAACCCAGATTTCAAAACAAGAGAATGCATCTGTTTTCCACAACTCAAAGACTTTAACCTCGCGCAAACGCTAAAACTAGAAGAAGAAAAAAGTGGTCTCATTAAGCTTCATATCACTACGATGCATAATTGAAACTATACTAAGAGCTTCTTCGAACTCACCAAACTTCTTATAACCAGAAATCATAGTGTTATAAGACACCAAAGTTCTTTCACCCATTACATCGAATATCTTTCGAGCAATACTCAATTCGCCTTGTCGTGCATGCTCAGTGATTGAGCTATTTAAAGACTTTAGATATGAAAAAGGGATGTTGGGATTCGCTTGAAACGTTGAAAAGGACATGTGTTTCTTCTTTCTTTGATGTTTCCATTTTTTAAGAAGAGAAGAAGAGTTTCTAAGCATTGAGAGAAAAGAGAGGGAAACAGGGGGGGCAAGTGAAGGTTTTCAAGTTCGAGCTAGTTTTTGAACTTATAAGAGACCGTTTTAAGTGTAACGGCCCAAATCCTGAAACCCAATTGGGTAAGCCCAAATATTCTGGGCTTGGGCTGGGCTCTTCACTAAATTGAAATCCAACACCAAAAGTACGACCGTTACCTTCACTGAAAATGATGTGTTTGTCGGAAAACAAATTTGCAGTTTCTTTGAGGACCATGGTAAGACTAATAAAAAGGAGTTTATTAAACTACAGATTTATTTGTTTGAACTTTGAAGTAAAAATAACACTGAAACAAAAAGCTCAAGTATACTGAACATTAACATCTACAGAAGATAACAAGTTGTGAATTGGACTCGTGGAAGGGTAGAATAAACACTCGGTATAAATTTCTTCAGTATGATTGTATCCTTTCTGTCTTGAACTTGTTGGAACAGAAGAAATCTTACTGCATATGTCTTGTTGACCTCCCCTATTAACAAGTCACACAGTTTCTTAACGCAAATACACAACTCTCAAGGCTTTGACGGTGAAGGAGATGTTGGGGTTTGAAATCTGGATACTGCAACACGTAAGCAAAAATAATTAATGTAATCGAAACCAATGCAAAGTAGGATGCAATAAGAACTATGAAGTTTGGTAAACCATGCAGACTACTGAAGAGCAGGAGTTACGTAAGGGTATGGAGAAAGTGTGCCAGAATGTGCTGCTTTAACTTCAGTTTTAGGCACTGAATTAATCTGAGGTGGCTCAGCAGCTGCCTTGACTTCTGGCTCTGTTTTCAACTCTTCAGATTTCAATACAGTAGTGCTGGGTGGATCACCTATTAATCCCTCTGCTGTCTTCTCAACTGTTGGTGATAGAAGAGCCTTGCCAATTTGCTAAGTTCCAAATGACATACGAGCACAGAAATATGGAAACCGTTAGCAATAACACAATCGTCCCATCAGAGTAATTGAACATAATGTACGAATGTTTTTTATTCATAGCTATTGGACGATCAGCAATTTCCATATTTGTGCCAAACAAAAATTTTGATTTTGTAGTTACACTACCTATTATAGTGGCAAATCCAAAATTGGTGCAGCACAATAATATCAACATTGTAGAGTTTTCCATTCAGTAAGTCCACATGTTTGCCTAAAAATGTTCTCTCACCTTAACGATTTAAGAGGTTTATTGGTTTTCGTCCAACAAGGCGCAAACTTCTTATTGTTTATGTTTTGTTTTGTTTTTTTTTGTTTTTGTTCTGTTTGTGGCAGTGAATGAGGTTACTGCAACACCTTCCCTTTAGCCTGTGCTTTTCAAAGATGTGAGAAACCCCCCTCAAAAGCAAACAAGCAAAACGGTTCAAGTTTTCGCCTTACTTTAAGTGGATTATTGCCGAGTACATATGCAACAGTTCAGCAGATATCATACTTCTGAATTGTCATATAAGATAAGATATGCATATATGATATATGGAGCTTTTAATATGATAGAATGAGATACCTTTATCTCACCAACAAGCTCTTTGGGAGCAACCTTAGTGGTCAAGAACTCGTCTAATTGCTGCAGGGTAGCCTTCCGATCCTGTCAGTGGAAGCCAATAGAAGTAAGCATTGGTAAGTAAGAATGAAGAACTAGAATCAGTAGATAATGTTTGCAACAGTGCTTGGAAGGACCTAGTGTTCATGCCATAGAAACACGGAAATGAGTAATTCACTTATAATCAACAGAAATGAATATGGTACAGTTCATTATTCAGTTATTCTTGGTCCCGTTAAATATTTTTTTGACATTTGAAACCAATTTGAATAGAATAAACTTGTATTTTAATTCCAATGTTCTTGTCTTGTCTGGAAAAATCTTATATCTTTGCATATCCATCCAACTGATTGAACAGTTTGTATTGAATAACTTGCATTTCATATCAAGTTATTATAAATGAGAGACAGAAAGTGAGGATATCAGGGACTAACTTCTGCATATAGAAACTTCTTCCCAACAAGCTGGATGAGTACGGCTGATCCCACAAGCTGAAGTATTGTCTCAACCTGGGGATTTTTTTTTCCAAGTCATCATATACAGGTTCGTTCTTAAAGAAACAAATATCGTTATCCTTGAATCATTAAAAGAAGATGCTCATATCCCAACCTCTGTAAATGCTAATAGACTTAAGCCACTAGCTGCTACTAGACCCAGTGCAACCGGCAATGCAGCTGAACCCTCCTACAAAAGTCTATCTTCGTGAGACATAGAAAGACAGTCTATTAACTCAAGTTTTCGAGGAACATTAAGGCTCACTGTATTGAAATCATTTTTTTTAAGTACATAAGCTTGCATTTCAAAATACCAATGCATATAAAGTAGTTAGGGAATAATCGTTGGAGCCCCCCCGCCAGGCCGCCATACAATATTAACACAATCAGCTGCTTTGTCCTATACAATGGAAATTGTCGATTGTAGATTATATAACAGCGGTGTTCACCTTGTATTGGTGTATTTTTTTTCTTCAGGAAATTCTTCATCTACTGTAAAGATGCCAGCAACTTATATTATTTAAAAGCTCTACAACCAATGATACTGGTTATAATATGGGTATACTGCAGTAATGGTGTTGCAGACTTGCAGGAAAAGAAGAGAATAGGATGCAATCCATTAGACAGATATTTGATTCTGTAACCTCTCATTCACTTTTCGATTGGAAGCTAACTTGATGAAGAATCTCCAGGTGGACTAGAAATTATTGAAAAACCATGATATATAAATTTGTTGTGAAGAACCTTATTCCCTTGGGGAAAGCTAATAAAGACAAACTAATAATCTTTAATTCCGCTCTTGTTGTAAAAGTTGACTTGTTAAACATTAACTAGATATTCATGATTTCCATTGCCATATTCTAGTTTGCACAATAGTAATGTAGGTGTATCCTTGTCACTGTCTACGACACGTGTACATATTTGCTTAACATTTTTAAGCATAATGTAGGTATTATCTAATGTACCCTGCAAAGATCTAAAAGTTACTACGTGAATAAAAAACTAGGATACATACTCCAAGTGCATCACCGAACGTGTCAGCCAAATTATCAAAATCAAGACCTAGCGTTCTTTTTGGAGGTATCCAAGGAAGCCCACTATTCTGCAACACTAAACACACTTTTCAAGTTCCAAAACTAGATATATCAAGTAATAAGTTTATCAATACATAAAGAGAAAACATAAAGAAAATGAATGCGAAAGAATTAGACCATCCATCCTCGCTTTCCTTCCGCACCATCTTTGATTGCATAAGCGGCTTTGAAACCATTTGCAGTCACCAACTCAGCAACCAGTTCAGAGTTCCCATCAAACCTGGTTTCCATTATGGCATTAATATAGTGAACTCTTAGCTGCTACATGCCTACAACCAATTGCAAATCTATAATTTTGTGCACCAATGTGAACCAAGTAATATGTAATCGTCCAAAACAAATCAGGATCCAGAAAACCTTATAAGTAGATTAATTGAAGTTCTGGGCTCCCCTGTCTCATACAAACACGCTTCTAATTTTCTCCTTATTTAATTGAAGATCATTTCAATGGCGCTCTGCATAATTGATGTATACATTCAAAACCAAATCAATTTGCACATAGTGTAGAATCCCATCCTAGTCAGCACTTTGGATGGATAATGTCCCAAGAAGGATATGTAAAATGTGATAATGAAAGACCTGCGAGCTTTGCAATTGTCAACAATAAAATTGTAGTGGCGAACTTTGGATGGATAATGTGCCAAGAAGGACTATGTTTGGCTATGGAGTCATCTACTATATAGGATGATATCTCATTCTATCTATTTATACATACACTTACATCTATCTATTTATACATACACTTACATCATACGGTAAAAGAAAATTCTAAAAGTGTTCACCATTATATTGGTTCAGCCGTTCAGAAGCTTACTTGTCTAAAATGAACAATGTGGTGTTTTCAGGTTCCTTGAACTTCAAAGCTTCTTCTTCAAGAATCCAGGCGTGTCTTCGCCTTTGTAAACGACTGACACCGCCTTCTTCTTCAACCCTCGAATATCAGGACTACCAACTTCCTTAAAGTCCACTGATGATCTTATATCCAGTAACTGTGCATCAGCATCTTCACCTATTTTCTCATAAGCTTTTTTCGCAGACTCAACACCCCACGGTTTCTTAAAAATTTGAGACAGAACTAATGGTACAGCTAAAATAGTTACACCTCCAATGATAACAGCAGGATTCTCTTTTCCAAAACTAATAACACTATCTACAACTCCACCAACATCAATATTAGAACTGCTTTCAGTTGATGAACTGCTTACGGATTGTTGTAAAACTTCTTCATATGTAAGAGCTTTTGCAAGACCAGCACTAATAACAGAAGACAGAAAAACTAGACCTCCATTAATTCTCCTTTGTACCACTTCTGAAAAGTTTTTTGGGGTGGCATTAAAAGTGGTAGATTTTGTGAACTTAAGTTGGGAAGTTGAAGCAAGAGATGGTAGCTTTCTGGGTTCTGTTCTTCTTTCAGAAAGAACTGAAACTGGTGTAAAGCTTGCTGCATTGAGAGCCTCCATGCAGCAGTTCAAAGATCACAATATGGTAACTTGGGTACTTTAGAATATAGACAAGAAAGCTCTAATTTCCATGAGAGTTGAAAAGATGTTGTTTTGGTTTTCAAGGATAGAGAAGGAGATGAAAGGCTTAGCTTCAGAGAGGGGATACTTTGGGTGATGGTTGGAGCTGAGGTGGATCTTAAGATGGATATGAAACCAATGAGAGAGGGACATGTGGACTAAGACTTTGGTTTTGATGGTAGTTGTTCATCGATCTTTTGCATGATTTTGTGGTGGAGAAACATCAGAATTTGGAAGAAACTTTTGGAAGCATCTAGAAAGGATAATATCTGGAATTCTGGATATTGTGAAATTACAAATTCCGACAAATTTCACAATATCTGCCGTTTTTTCAGAGACTGCCATCAAATATCTATTTGTACAAATGTCAGTAGGATGACTTTCCAGAAACCGTAGCAGACTAATGCGTTATACCGTTAAGTAGTATTGCAGTTGGTTAAAAAAGGAGACCGGTGTGTTGCAAGAGAGTGCGACAGCCAAGTCCTACACATTGAATTTGCCTTTATCTGTTTTACATAATTTTTGGCCATCGTACTATACTTTTTGGCGTCAGGTGCGGACTCCTTAATTTCTAGCATTATTTGAGTTTCAGCATCCGCTAAGAGTGCCTGAAGGAATTGACTTCACAAGTGAATGAGCAACAAGTGTATCCTTGTTTAGAAATCCCAGGGTGGCGGACATAGTGGTATGATCAGCGAGGAGGCTAGGGTCTCGTTGGAGGTGGTTGTTGTGTGGTGATCGCGCTTCTGGTCAGAGGCATCCTTTATCTGCTTCAAGAAACTCAGGATTTTCTGAAGTTGGGAGGTCCTAAGATGCGGAGGGGAGGAGAAACATCTGATTCTTCAAGAGGGAGAAGATCCTACAACTCCTTGGTGCTGTAAGCTATCACCTTATCGAGATGGAGCTGTGTGAGAGAATTGTTTGACAACAGCAGACGCAACAGTTTGTGGACATCTTGGAGCAAGCACGAGCGTTCAGAACCATCAACAGATGACGACTCACTGGTGGATGACTCTAAACCAAGAGAACCAATGGCAACAGAACTGTCTACGGGTACCCACATATCAGTTCTGTAGATCTAGGATTGGAGCGCCAATCACCACGACAAACTCTAAACAATGTGGAAGGCCTCATGTGGAGGCAACATGTTGAGAGTACGCTGCAGAAGTAGAAAATGTGAGGCTGCATTGGCAGCAAGCCCACAATTCAAACAGCTGAAATACATTCTTAGAATCCTCAGGCTGAGACACAGCTTGTGAAAGAACCTTGGTTGCTAGTGAATCATTTCTGAAGTGATCCATAAGATGTGCACGTCTTAGGGCGAATGAAAACAGGGGGCCACATTCCAGGAGTGACTTTGAAGAAGACACGTTCCTGGGCGGTTGTCGCGTTGCTCTCGAGAGGAAACAGCAAAGACCTCATCTGGCAGGGAGGATAGGTTTTGTTTTTTCCACCTTGGTGTTGGCTCTGGGTCCCTCCTCTATGTTATAGTCTTCTACATCCTAGGTTTCGCTGTTCCTTCATCAAGCTTATGTTTTTCATGTAAGCGATTCTGGTGACAGTTCTTGCTTTGCATCAATCTCCCTCCCTGTGTGGATTTCTTTTTTTGTACGGCTGGCTGAGGGGATGAAAAACCCCTACCATTTTATTAAATAAATGAAAATGAACTTACAAAGTATAAGAAAATAGAAAAGAGATAAAGAAAAACATAAAAAAAATCAATAATCTAAGGGGCCTGCTTGATAACGATATTTTCCCACTGGCAAATGGGATTTTCCCAACTTAAACACAGATTTGTTGCTGGTTGTTTCCAAATATGAGTCTGGGAAAAAGAAAACAAATTTGCCGGCAAAACACTCACTTGACCTTCTTTTAGTAGGAAAAATTTATCCATGTAGGAGCTGGATAAATTTTGCCAGAGGAAAATGCTTGCGCCGATCAATCCTAGTATGTGACAAACCCATTTGCTTCTCTCCCTCTCAATTTCAATTTGGTTGACTGCGATTTATGGTCCAGATTTGAGAATTTTTTCATCTCTTTCTTCGTTCTTCATCACTCACCTTCTTTTCCTCACAGTCAAAGAGGTAAACTTTTTTTCGATTTTTTCCATCTTTCATTTTCTTTATTTATTTTAATGAATTGAGTTAATTTAGTTGATAATTATTATGTTTTGAGACTTGAGTTTCTTTAATTTGATTGTTTTGTGTAGTTAATTGAAATGGGCATTTGATTGTTGTTTGATTGTTTGGTTAGTTAGATGATTGTTTGAGTGGTAATGATCATTTTGTTAATTTGGGGCTCGAATAGATTTGATTCGAGATTGTTGTGTTTGAGAAGAAAATGTATATTTTATTTCTTTCTTCAATGAAAGCTAAAGATTATTTTCCTAGTAGGAATGTTCCTGGCAAATTTTTAAGTGGGAAATTATTTGCCCACTATATATTTGGCCCAGGAGGAATTTTTATCAAACAAGCCCTAAAGGCTAAAGCATAAAAGCTAAAGATAAAGACTACCGAGAAGACGACTGTTCTTTTGAGACGGCCTCTTGGCCATCTTAGCATCATACTGAGCCCTCTTTCACACAGAAGGGTGGAATTTGAGTCAAGTAGCTCGGGCTCGGCTTAAACTTGGCTCGTTTAAGCTCGATTTCAAGTTCGATTCGTTTAACTAAATGAGCCAAATTTGAGCCCATATTATAGCTAAGCAATAAACAAATAGGGTGAAACTTCGGCTCAATAAACTCAAATACCATCTCACGATTAAAAAAAATAGCCGAAGCTACTCGGGCTTGATTTCGAAATTTCGGCTCGTTTAAGCTTAGCTCAGGATCGTTCATATAATATATGAGCTAAGCTTGAGCCTATATTAAAATTTGTTTAAATAAACGAGCTGAGCCGAGATTAGTGAAACTCGGCTCGATTAGCTCGAATTCCACCCCTATTCACACACCTAATGCATCTGGTTGAGCTCAATATTGGAAGAAAAGAATAACTTCATATGCTGATCCATGAATGAGGTGCAAAATGAAAAAAGTATTGGAAAAAAGGTATTAAATACCTTAACTGAATAGAAGGGTAAGCATCACTGTCTTCGCAATAAGGACTATCATTTCATTGCAAGTAGTGTACCACCTGTCCAACGTACTATTCTGGAGAATAAGCTATTACTTATAATATTTGAATTTCTATGGCAGAACAGCAGGTGATGGATCCAACTGTAGTTTCCAAACTACTAGAGACTCCACCCCAAGTATCTGCTTCTGTGGCAACAACATCAGCTGTCGTTCCATCAGTAGAGAAGAAAAGGAAAGAAACAAAGAAGAAAGAAGGGAAGAAAAGGAAGACATACAAAAGAAAGAGACCAAAAAGAAAGAAGACTTGCATGATGACAAGTTAAAAAAGAGCAAAAACAAAAAGAATGAGACGAAGAAGAAGAAGGAAAAGGGCGAGAGTTCCAGTAGCAGCAGCAGTGAAAGTAACAGCAGTGAAAGTGACGAACATATACAAGACAACAAAAAGGTAAAGCACCAGTACACCACTACTGTTACGGTCTAGTTTAAGTCTAATGGGCTTCATAGGTTCGGAGGAATGAATGGGCTGTTAGGACGGTCTAGTTTGAATGGGCTTCATAGGTCCGGAGGAATGAAATGAATAGGCCGTTAGGACGAAGTCCAAAGAGGAGTACACAGAAACCATAGAGCGGAGGATATCGTATAATTAGATAGGTGGTGGATAGATAGGCCATGTAGTAGAGGACACGTGAGAGGAGCAAGAGAGATGGATGAAAGCAAGATCAAGAGTTAGACGTAGAGAGCGGAGGACCGAGTATAAGAGAGAAGAGAAAACCTAATAGAAAGGGAGGTGGGATTAGAGAGAGGGAACTGATAACAGAGAGGAAGAAAAATTAGGTCATAACAGCTACACCTTAATCAAGTAGGCACTAGTTTAGATTAATTTTCTCTACCGTGGAGTCTTGAAGACCCCAAATTTTGCCCTCCTAAGGATAACTTTTTCCTATGAACGTGTCAAAAACAAAGGGGAGAAATAAAAAGTACCAAAAAGCAGTACACCAAGCACCTTTTATTATAGAAATAAAGCTTCCAATATTTTTTGTGTGAAAAAGAATTCAAAATTACCTTCTTGAAAATTTCCAAAATGACCTTCATGTGATATATTTCTTTTCTACATACAGGCAAAGACAGCAGAGACTTGGATTTGGTGGGGAATTTTGGGAGGTTTGTTGTTGGTAATAGGGGGAGCTCTGAAGATAGTTAAAGCATCCAAGATAGAACAGGTGGATGGCAAGGGACAAGAGAAACAATCTCACAAAATAGAAACCCAAGTTCCAATAGAGTACTATAAGAGCATGGGAAATAAATGAAAGGCCATGAAAACGTTCCTATTGAACCCTGTTCAGACAAGGAATATTCTTAGTAACAATTGTTCATATCAGGTGTCCATACCTCTATTTTTTTTGCAAACAAACATGTGTTTGACTGAAGAGGTCAGTATAATAAGTTGTAATAAAACTCAAAAATATTTTAAAGTACCATGTTTGTGTATACCAGCAATGAAGATAGTTAAAGCATCCAAGGTAGAACAGGTGGATGGCAAGGGACAAGAGAAACAATCTCACAAAATAGAAACCCAAGTTCCAATAGAGTACTATAAGAGCATGGGAAATAAATGAAGGCCATGAAAACGTTCCTATTGAACCCTGTTCAGACAAGGAGTATTCTTAGTAACAATTGTTCATATCAGGTGTCCATAACTCTATTTTTTTGCAAACAAACTTGTGATTGACTGAAGAGGTCAGTATAATAAGTTGTAATAAAACTCAAAAATATTTTAAAAGTACCATGTTTGTGTATACCAGCAATGCTAAAAGGATATTGCTCTACTTGAAAAATAATTCTTCTAAATAAAATATTCTGCAACCAAGTTGTGGAACAATTTATGCTATTCTCTTTTGGTAGCTTTCATGCATATGTTGCCACACACATACACACCAAACACAAAAGAGAGAAAAAGTGAATATAACTAAATTATCCGGCATCCAGAGGATACTGAAGTCTAACTACAAGCTATTGTCAGACACGTGAACGAATTAAGGTTGAATTAAAGGCTGTGATTGCAGTAAAACGAGGGACACTAGTATATGAAGATCAACATTCTTCAGTGCTTTACTCTGAAAAAAAGGAATAAAGGAGATGCAAAGATGAATGGGACTGATATTCCCCTGTTTTTCTTTATAAAGGGCGTCCAGTTAATCATTCTGGCAGTCCGAGGTGAAGTTCATTACCTGTGTCAAGTTATTCCCTAGTGTTTTCATGGCTTCACTCCAAATGCAGAAACCTGATGAACAACTTAACCTTCAGACCAATCAAGTAGATAAGCCTGCCCAAGAAGATACTCATATTCTGCATAATGTAGTAAATACCAACGATGGAAATCTAAATATAGCTTCTGATAAGAAAAAGAAGGATAAAAAGGAGAAGAAGGAGAAGAAAGATGAGAAGAAGCCTAAGGATAAGGATCTGACCAAAGACAAAAAAGAAAAGAAGAAGAACAAGGATGTCGACAGTGTTCATGACAAGAAGGTATTCATCTTAATTATTATTATTTTGTTTTTTCCTTAATTTAATCTAGTGGTAAATGCAACAAATGATTTCCATTAATTTGGTTCAACATAGCCTCGTACTTGTCGATGATGAAATCCAGTTGAATTATATTCTAAGTTTATTGAGGCATGTCATAGAGGTGCTCTACTATTTGTTAGAATTTTAAGCAATATAAGAGTAAACTAAAAATACACATTACTCTTACAATAGTATAAAAAAAACACCAGACCCGTTCTTCTAGGTATCTAATATGAATTTGATCTTCTATATTTTTTGGTTGCAGAAGCAAGAGAAAGAGAACAAGCATGAGAAGGAGAAGAAGAAACACAAGTGACTAAAGAATAAAGATGGCATAGTAGAAACATAGAAACTTATAAAGTAAATAAATGTTCATCATACATGGCTTTCTGATATGATGAGATGAACTCGAGTGACAGCTCTTAGCACTGCGTGCTTTACAGAAATATATAATTATAAATCAATAAATATGTGCGATTGTAATCTGAGATGAATGTTTTTTAGTAACTCTTCTGAGAATGAACTAACTGATCCTAATTACTTGTATCCCCTACCCACCCCCCCCAACACACACACACACACACACACCAATTATAAAACTGCATGTTCAGTTCCGAATTACTGATAAAAAGACTACAAATTCTCACAATATAATAGATAATGCACCAAACCTGCACTGTGAGTTTACAGCAAGTGGCTTGACCGTTTTAGCTATCTAAGTTGGCATACCAAGATTTATCTACAGACCAATTTACTTAGATTGATCATCATCTTTAAGAACAGTCCTGTTGATCAAGCAAACAGTCAGAATGCTGAGCCCAACGGCAAAATTTATCGACCAGGACAGTAAGTCTTTGGTGTGGACTGTGGAGAACATAATTCTTAGAGTAAAGGAACAAACGTTAAAAACAAAATGCAATTAAGTAATAAAAACAGTGATGATAAGCAATTAAGCAGTATTAATATATTACCAAATCCTTCACAAACTAACTACCTGCCTCACCTATCACACACATCTGTGATCAGAATCCTAACTTTCGTACCTGTTCTAACAGTGATACAAGAGCAGAAAGCGATGTTAACTTCCAACAATTTTGGTTAGAAATCCTGCTATAGCTTTAACAACCTGATCTTCAGCTTCTTCTTGGGTGGACCCATTCACTACCAGATGCTTCTTGGCAATTTTGAAGGAGTGGTCACCCCCATCAACCACATGCAATTCATTAATGGAACTCATTTTCTTGCACACAGCAGCAAGCTTATCAAGAGGACAGAGGTTATCTTTGCTACCCTTTAAAACAAATAAAGCTATGTTAGACAGCAATTTGGAGAGTACAAATTAAATGAATGAAAATATAAATAAACAAATAATTGATTGGAGATTTTCACCTGTACAAACATTATGGGAACCGTAACCTGCAAAAGAATCTCGTCTCGTATTGTTCCATTCATACCCTGAAAAATAAAATAAATAGAAAATAAGAATATTTCTAGTGACTGATATGACCTAAAAGAAACTGTAATGTGATCAGCACCAACAGATGCTCTACTTAATACAATCTATCTATCTCCTGAACAGTGAATAGGTGAAGTAGGAAAGATCAGCAACGAAGTTGTTCAAACTTCTTGTTTTTGTTAAATATACCTTCTCTTTGGATAAGATTTGACATCGAGAAACAAGTGTGTATATATATATGTGTGTGTGTGTATTATATTCCTACCTTGACATCTCATTTTGACATCCAAAAGCTAAAAGTGGACTTGCACATTGAACTAAAGGCTGATTTTTGGTAGAGAAGATCTTCCTACCACGGATAGCTTCTCCACCAAAACTCGTCTCAATTGGATATGTCTAGCCTTATCAAAAAGAGTGCTAAACTTGTGGATGCTGAATAAATATCAAACTTGAACACAACTTTTCACAAGGTTAGGCATATACAAATGTGCTGATTTTTTGTGGAGATGATCTCCATTGTATGGAGAACATATTCCCAGAAAATCACCCGTTCATTGCGTAGGTTTTGAATGTCAAAATAAGATGTCAAGGTAGCCTATATATATATATATCGACTCAAAATCCAGGGTTACATTTTCCTGTCTTTAGTAGTAGTTTCCTATAAAACTAAACTTCCAAAACTTTCATTAGTGGAATAGTGTTATACTAAAAGACTATACAATAGTATATATTACCATGGATATTAATAGAAATGGCAAAGGAAACCAAATTAAATATTAACAACGCGTATACCAGAAATATCTTAAAAGACAAACTGTCCAACCTAAACTGGCAATTCACTTACTTAGAGAATGAAGGCTATATGTGTTACATGCTCAAAATAATTTAACAACACATCAGATAAAAATCATTTAAGGGGAAAAAAAAAAGGAACAATAATAATAGTAAAACATTTGAACAGAAAAAGAAAAATGATATAAAGTAGCATGATTTGAGGTAATATACTTGATAATGATACCTTTAGTGGGTAGCCTAAGCAAATTATGGCTGAAACATTTATTTCATCTTTGCCTGCGACCATGCAACTTACTCTGCATAAACGAAACCAGATTGATGTTATATGATAAAGCCGAAAAAAGTTTGAAGAATGCAAGTTGCTACATTTCCTCGCAAGAGAACTCACCTTGAGCCCATTGATTTCCCAACTAACACCAAAGGATGGCCAGGATGCTTATCAACAGCCGTTTTGACAATATCACAGTGGTAATCAACTAGTTTCTCTGCCTTCGGAGGAGCTCTCCTTTTTCCTCCAGAGATGTCTGTTCTTAAATAGGTTTGGTAAGTTCATACTCCAACTTATATTCATTATCCAATAAAATTAATTTCAAACAATCTGCAATACCATATTATAATTTGTTTCTGGAATAAGTTAATTGCGCAAGCAGAAAAAAAAAAATGACACTGTTCATTAAATAGACTTACAGGGATAGTCAAAGGTAACTACTTCCACAGCATGTAATGCCTTGCCGATCATTTCTTTCCATCTGAAAAAAAAAAAAAAATCATTTATCTTATTAGTCTGAAAGCATATCCATTTATCGATATTTCAAGATTAATATTTCCAAATCAATAAAAGATAAAGGACAAACTTCTGCTGACCAAGTCAATCATTATAATACCAGCTCAGGGGGGGTATTATAATGCGCTAGAATAAAAATCTTTTTCGTTTTTGCGGAGACGCTTTGAAGGTGGTGGTGAAGGTGATGAACAAGAAGAAGATGACATCATTTTGAAAAGTAGCTAAAAAAAAACAGTTGAAGTACCAAGAAACACTTGCGGGAAACGGTTATAGGGTTTCGCGCCACAGTTCAAAGTATCGATGCCGACTTAACAACGATCTTTGACATTTCGCAAACCAATGTGCCGATATTATAGTTGTGAAAATATCAACATACCGTGCTGTTCTATTCGACATTTCGATTTCAACAGATTTCACGATGTATCGGGATCATCTACGAATGTCAATGTTTCAACTTTCAAGCAGTGACTTCAGAGTTTAGACGTATATCACGAATCACGATATCTATCGCGATTTGACTTTTGAGAAATCAACATGATACTTTGCCAACTGTTCAGTGTTGGCATATCAGCATTTGCCGAATTCTAGTAGAACCATTTGATTCAGGGTGTATTGAACCTACAGCTGTAATATAGCTTGCCTAAAACCAAAACCAGGAACTGGTACACAGATAGTAGGGTTAACGAGTATTAGGATTTCCCCCCACTAGATGGCTAATTAGGGTCTCTCTCTCTCAATACACACAAAAAAAACACAGTCAACTTAATTTGATTTTTTTTTTGTGTATTTAGAGAATAGACCCTAATTGGCTCATCTAGTAGGGGGTAATATTCCTTAACCCCAAATAGTATACAAGCTTGTTCGAGAGCTTTAGTCAAGTGGTGAAAATAAGTGATAAGATAACATATGGTGCAGATCTTTAAAGGGGTTTTGTTGACTTGTTTTTCTCTCTCCAACGAGTGCTATAACAAAATTTATAGGACTTGATGATCCATATCCAATTTCTGGATATGCCGTTGATTACTTAAATCTAAGAAGTAAAAAACAAGAAAACATATAAAAATAACATAGAGTAACTCAAGGGACAAAATAGATGAAAAAATCACTCTCAAAATCACATTTTTTTTAATCACTTAGTACTTTAGCAGGACCGGGTAGATTTTAAGACAAATATATCCCTGACGAGAAATAAAATAATTCCCGAGGTGGTAAAAAGTTAAATTTACCCCTGACACGAAATTTAAAAATGGCCCAGTCCTACCAAAATGACTATGCATTTGTAGTATGATGAACAATTATTATTTATACCTCAACATGAGTTATGAACAATCATTATTCATACCTTAACATAATATACGATTAGTGAGAACACCTATTGGAGTATTTGTTCATACCTATTTGGTGTTAATATCTACTCAACATAATGTATGATTCGTAAGAATACCTATTAGAATATTGATCAGTGAGAACACCTATTGGGGTTTATACCTCAACATGAGCTATGAACAATTATTGTTTATATCTATTTGGGGTTCATAGGTATGAACAATTACTGTTCATACTTCAACATAATGTATGATCAGTGAGAACACCTATTTAGTATGAACAATCACTGTTCATATATATGTATCCCACTACTAATCACTGTTCATACTTCAACATAACATATAATCAGTGAGAACACCTATTGGGGTATACCTATTTCATTGTTTATTCATACCTTATTAACATAATGTATAATCAGTGAGAACACATATTGGCGTATGAACAATCATTAATTGTTCATACTTTAACATGAGTTATAAACAATCACTGTATTGTTCATACATCAACATAATGTATGATCAGTGAGAACACCTATTGGGTCATTGTTCATACTTATTTAGGGTATGAAGAATTATTGTTCATACGTCAACATGAGTTATGAAGAATCACTATTTATACATCAACATAAGCTATGAACAATTATTATTGTCATTCACCTATTTGGAGTATGAACAATCACTATTCATACCTTAACATAATATATGATAAGTGAGAATACCTATTTGGGTTCATCTTTATTTTGGGTATGAACAATCAATATTAAATATCTCAACGAAATATGAACATAAATTGTAAAGTATCAAAGCGACATAAAAGACAAAATTGGAAAATATTTATTTTCAATCCCCGTTATTTGACCTTACTAGTTATTTTGACTCAAAAATTGGTTTTTTGGATTATTTTCATCCCAAAATTGTCCTTGTGTGGTGAGTGATTTCGACAAAAAGCTGTCCTAGAGAGTGATTTTGACTCGACTTTGTGACCAATTATATTTCTTGTAAAAATAATTTGTTGAATTACAACACGCCACATCCAGACTAATCTTAAAAGAAAAAAAAACATGCCATATTCAGTTTTGAGATTAGCCAATTGGTAACGAAATCAACTAGGAAGTCCGAATGTCAAATGTGATTCCTTTATTTTTTTGATCGACTTCAAGTAAATTAGATATGGTTAAGATGCTTTGGACTACTACTTTATTCCCGCAATGTACCACCCAAGTGCCTCATCAAGGTTTTTGAAAGCCAAACCATTTGTGAGGAAACTGCGTACTAAGGAATCTTGTTTATTTGCCACTAATATCACGAGTGCCAAAGATGAAAATTGACACTGATAAAATCCACTCAATTCTGAACATCTTTTTGAGTTCAATAACCTATATAATAGCCTTCAATCCTCTACAACAATATAACACCAACGAGTGATACATATATTTGAAGTTTCCTCTAGGCATTGGTTGTTCACTCTCCCTCAAGAGCTTCTGGCTTTGTAATCATCCGTCATATCTAGTGCACATAACGAGCTAGAAGAACTTGGGGGAGAATGAAGAAAAGATGTCTTGCATAAGGGTTATGGAGATTTATCTAGGCGTTCATTGTTCACTCTCCTTCAAAGGCTTCTAGCATTGCTCTTCCTTTTCTGTTAAGCTTGAAGCCTTTGATTGGAGTGGACAATTTTTGTCAAGCTACATTGTGATCTAAAGTTTAGGTTTAGGCGGACGATTGCAGTCATTACTCACTCTCCCTCAAGGGCTTTCGAACTGCTTGAGATAACGAGGGGAGAAGTGCTTGAGGAGAGTGGGTACTGATTGTGATGACTAAAATGCAGTTCAAGCTATATTGCCTATATGGAATGCGTAAGTTGATTTGATTGCCTATCTAGTGGACTGTAAGTTTCTTTTAACATCCTTTTACTGTATTATCTTAATTTTTTACAGTCTATTGTTAAGCAAACTTTCATATACAACAACCATCACAACAATTTGATATATTGTGGTTTTACGGATTTGTGCACTCATTTTGATTTTGCCGTCTAGTTCAATTAAAAGAGTATAACTTGTAATTCTCATCAAATTGTTCCCATGCCATGATTTTGGAGTTCAATTATTTAGACAAACGCTTGATATCTGAAGTCCCAGAATATGTTATATGTTTGCAAAATAATTTGCTATGCAATCATTAGTTCGATAAGAAGCAGACCGATCGATTTGTTTTATGTATGCGTTGGAAGGGATAGATTTTTTATTTGGTAAAACAAAATCATACTAATCATCAATTAAGGATAAACAAGAGATATATGCTTCTCCTGGGGAAAATACACTCCCTTCATTCTATATATCCGCTATATCCATAGTCACGCTTGCGCAGAACTAGAAGTAAAGTAAGGGTAATCATTTTGGTCACCGCAGACATACGTAGTGCGTTCGTATGGAGTTCTTTACTTATCATACTGAATCTTTAAGCATTCTTCATTGGAAACTAATAAAATTTTATCTTACTAGTGATTGTCCCGGTGAATACAGATTGCCATTGTCGGAACGAGAAAAAAAAAGGGGTGAATACAGATTTGACTGGACATAAGAGTAGAATACAGTTTGTATCTGGAGTAAATGTAGGACAGGCCATTGAATAAGCGATTACCCCTCTAGGAAACAGTAGAGCCAGTAAGCTCTGATATTAGCAGACTAAATGAGAACAGATATGCACTGTAGAATAGACAGCAAATAAATAAATATATAAAAAATAAATAAATAAAACGCCTCATTTGAGTTACCCTCACTGCCCAAACAGATCATATCACTTGGTCATGTTGAGGTTACCCGTGTACTTGATCCAATGCTCGACAGGGTTGGGAAATCGGGTATGAATATTTTTTTGGGATGACATTTCAGCCCGCCTTCAAAGGTCTTGTACAAAATGTGTACATGTAAATGTTACCTATAAATATTTTGCATGATTACAATAAAGTTTATCAACAGTGATAGTAGAGTCATTCTGAGGGAATTAGAGAATGGTGGAATGTGCTCATGGACAACCACTAAGATAATTTCATTGAGAATTTGAGATACAGATTTACATTGCATCCAAAAACTTGGTTTTTGTTTTATTGAAATCAGTGTGGGTGAACCGATTCCTATGAATGCGCTGTGCATGTATCTATCGCTATCAGCTCCAGCATTCTACTGTCTAATCAACATAACTCTAGCTCATTGGATGAGTTATTAAGTCAAACTTTAGATGTGGCTGGCGTTCTTGTTAAAGTTAGTCGATCAACTAGATGAACTTCGGTGAAATTATTATCGGCATGGGCAGGGCTAATAACGCATGCTGTTTTCTCATGGAGGATGGAGGCATCTCCACCAACTTCAAATATAAATGTTTGAACTTTGAAGAGGCCATACCGCCATACTGCTTCGATGTGCAGATCAAATCTCTCTCCATCTGCCATGTCACCAGTCTTATGCCACATAATCCGGAGTGTGCATTTCGAGACATTCATGTGTGTTGGGCTGAACATTAATGTTGCTGCCAGTTGATGAGTTTTGACTTACTCCTGTATGACTGAAATATCTGGTGGAGTCACTTATAATTACTCAAAACATAGACCCTCATTCTTAACCAAATTCAATGGCAACTCTCTCCCAAGGACGACTCTTTCCGTTCCACCACCACAATGTGTTTCATCCTAATTTCCACCCTAGCGCATATTTTCCAACATTATCAAACACACACCTATCCCCACAGTTAAAATCTTTAAAAATTAAGCTCCTTTTCACTTCGCGCCCATCATCGGGTTCTAGAAACTGTAGACCAAACTGTAAAATCCATAGTCTTGTTAGAATAGTTGTATAAACACAACAACTAAAGTAGAACGAATGAAGGAGCGATGCTGATGAAGAAACAAGGACGGCAAAGATGGCGGGAATAACCAAAAGCGGATTAAAATTTCATCCTTAAGGAAAGATTTCACCCTTCCAATGGTGCGAGAAAGGCAGCGGTGATGGCGTCTTCCTCCGCGGGATTCAATGGTTAGCAATGACGACTTTGCACTAGAAACGGTACTACCCTCTAGAAAAGCAATATAACTCTCTCGGCGGGCCGGAAGAAGAGAATAAGAAAAATTTGGTTTGAGTTTTACGTTTCTCGAGTTGTTTCGATCAAGTCTATTTTCTCTATGGACTCCGCAGTCTTATTTATAGAGGTTAGGAGAAAAGAGACCAACTCAACTAATAGAACACCTTTGAAACTTGCGCTTTCGAGAAAAAGGCAAAACAAGTTTAGGCTATTGGTCAAACCACTACCCACAACAAGTAAGCCCAAGCCCGGGCCGAACCACACTTTCGATGTGGTGGATAACCAATGTGGAACTATCTACTATACACTAAAGTGGCGAGAATACCATTTGTTCATCTCCTCCACTTTGCACACACACTAGTATTTAGAAATACACAAGAGATTCCAACAAATCTTGCCTTTAGTACTCCTAATAGAGGAACCCGAAGAAGATCGATATTCCTTTCCAATATAGACAAAAGTCTTAACTTCAAGGCTAGTACAATTCGTTTCTTCTCTAGGAACCGGAATTTTCTATGGAAAACATAATTGCAAAACTTGAAAACGGTGCGGTATGATTTCTTGGTAGGGAGGTTGAGGTGGAGCAATAAAAAGGTCGACTAGAAATTGATTGCAACGCAGTTGGATTAAAAGGATTTGTGGTTGCTTCTTGTGACTTGTCATTTGAAGAGCTGGGAGGTATTAGCTCTCCAAATTTAGCAAATCAACAATTTGCACTTAGAAAATGGAATGCCTTGCCCGAGGACCGACCTCTCGTTGTCATGCAGGTATGAAGTAGAGAAACAAAGCATGCATGTATCTGAGAAGTGAGAACTGCTAAGACAAAAAAAAAAAAAAAAAAAAACTCTTAAAGAGCACGTTTTTAACGGTAGCTTGTCAAAAATGATGGCAACTCATCAAACGGGCTGGCTTTTTAGATTTCTTCTCGGTCTGGTGACTTGATTCTCAAGTTCACTTTTGATCTCTCAAAACAGAAAACCCCTGTTTTATGATGTTCTACATATAAATATAATCTAAAGTTCAAACCTTCTTTTGAAATTGCTCAAGGCTCTTCAAAATGTTTTCTACGAAGAGTTTTCTATATCTGCACATGATCGATTTGTTATCTACAATTTATCACTGAAATTCGCCTATGTTAAATTGTGATTTGTAGCATGTTAAATTCTGTGTTAGTGGTGATGCTAGGAGAGTTGTGATATTAATATATTAAAGACACCAAGAAGAAGACCAAAGAAGACTAGAGATTTATTAGGGTTAAAAAGGTTGAGAGAGTCTGAGAGAGATTGTTCTCTACCCAGAGTTACATACTTATACTAACCTAAAACATAATAATAGAAACTACTAGATATGGATGTCCACACTTATAGAAATATGGGACTTTCCATATTGGACATATTATATCTTGACATATTCTAATCGATATATTCTAACACTCCCCCCAAGTCGTGAATTACGCAAAACTATGCAAATTACAACTTGGATTACAAAACAAAAGATAAGAATATTGTTCCCCTTTTCGATAGAAGCTGTCTTGAGTTGAAGAACTTCGAACAACCTGTTGAGGCGTTCGAGCGAATTTGCTTGTCGGTGTAGGCAATGACCTAACCTGAATACTGAAGGTGTACCTCAGTCACAAACTGAAATCATAACACCAGTGTAGTGGCATGCTGCTTGGCTACTACTCACTTCATTCGTTGTTATGGCTGTCATAATATAAATTGAAAACAATAACAGTGACTTGATGTGCGCTTCTTGGCTGCTACTATCAATATCACTGTTAATGTCAACAAAATACTATTATGGGTACTCCTGAAACATACGTCTGATTGAGGCTTGATTTGCTACTGAAACATACGTCGATTGAGGCTTGATCGCTCCCGAAACATACTTGCAGTTGAGGCTTGACTGCTACCTGAAACATACTTGCAGTTGAGGCTTGACTGCTACCTGAAACTTGTTTGCAATTTAGGGCGCCACCTAATCACGAATCTGAAAGGCTGCAGAGTGGGGATGTCATACTGAAGACTGAATAGTGGATTGCCTTGTCATGAAGAGTTAAATCAAGGCTTGTTGGAATATGGAGACATGAGTACTCTTCCTCATGCGTCTCCATATTCTCTTTCCCTCATATACTACTGAATGTCTTCATATATCCTTATTCCCCCTCTCAAGTTGGAATATACAAGGTTGTTGAAACATACAAAAGCTTGTCTATTCCGACTTGAACTTGAAACTAAGAAAACTAAATACCAACTTATACAACCAACCAATGCTCACTTCAAAACACAATACTTCATACTCAATACACAAAACAATTATAGTAGAACATGCATCAAACAATACTCACTATAGAGGGTGGAGGGTGGGTCGCCTTTTTATATTTGCGAACTTCGAAGCGATGAAAGATGGAAAGAATAATTCCTCGCGTGAGATAGAGGTCATGTGCCCCTATAATACTTCAAACAAGCAACTTGATCATGTTCTAGAAACCGAGAGAAGACGACATCAATACCAATTCTTGTGAAGCTAGAAACCCAAACATCCATAATAAAGATACAAACAATACTACCCTCCAATCTTAGATGAGAGTGCAAACTACCTTCCAAAGGCTTGATACTTCAAAAATCTCAAAAAACCGATGAGTGGAAGCTTGGCTGGGTAGCGCCTTTGTCAAGGCATATTGGAGCTGCGCACACGCCGGTCCAATACTAACTTCAAAGACTCGGGATACTGAGAGGTTGTGCCCTCTTATCAATAATACTAAGATAGAGTGATTGCAGAAGACGTAGATTGCGGAAGCGAAACAATACTAAGAAACCAATCTTGAGAAACTTGGGATCTCTCCTAGCATTCTTCAAACAAACTTTAAACACTAGCGAAATCTCAAAAACTTACTTTAACATGACGATGAACAGTACCGTGAATAGTAACTATGAACAGCGTTGGTGAACAGTAACCATGAACAGTAAACCGTGAATAGTAACTATGAACAGCGTTGGTGAACAGTAACCATGAACAGTAAACCGTGAATAGTAACTATGAACAGCGTTGGTGAACAGTAAACCGTGAACAGTAACCGTGAACAGTAAACCGCCAGAGAAAAAAAATTGAAACTTGAATTAAGATATAAGAACTTCTTCTTGTGAGAAATTCTTCTTCTGAGAAATCTTTCTTCTTCTTGAAACTTGACTTAAATACTATACTGAAAATTAAAACAAACTGATTTTGATTTTTTTTCTTGGTGAGGGTTTCCTCTCCTAGCATACCACTGAACCTCGGTCTGATACCATGTTAAATTCTGTGTTAGTGGTGATGCTAGGAGAGTTGTGATATTGATATATTAAAGACACCAAGAAGAAGAAGACCAAAGAAGACTAGAGATTTATTAGGGTTAAAGAGGTTGAGAGAGTCTGAGAGAGATTGTTCTCTACCCAGAATTACATACTTATACTAACCTAAAACATAATAATAGAAACGACTAGATATGGATGTCCACACTTATGGAAAACATGGGACTTTCCATATTGGACATATTATAATACTGACATATTCTAATACTGATATATTCTAACATAGCACAATCATTGCCGGACAGTAGATCCTTAAGACAACTTAACAGAACTAAACAAAATCTAATATTTTACATTCTGACAGGTAGAGCACCATAGTTACTACTCTTAGCTTCTTCTTAATATAAATTATTTAAAAAAAAAAAAAAAAAAAAAATCCCATCGAGTTTCTACAATATGTAAACGCCTATTAGTACTTCCCGTGTTAGTCATATTTTATATTATTATGAAAAGAATATTATGTTTATAATGTTGGAAGAACCAAAGAAGTAGAGTCAACTTTTCGGAATTTAGTGCTTGTATATTTCATCAATTATGATATGTTTTAGTTAGCTGCGCTCTAAAAAATTTCAACTCGCCGCCTTGACATGCATAATTATATTCTTTTCCATTCTTTAATTCAGGTCACATCACTCCGGTGTGGTGGATTTGCATTAGGCTTTGCTCTCAGTCATGTAACACTTGATGGCATTAGTAGCAAAATTTGGTTGGAAAATCTGGCCTCTCTCCTTGCAGGCAATGATCTAGTCTTACCTCCTTACAATAACCGTCGCCTTTTAGCAGCTAGATCCCCACCAAGAGCCACGTTTTCCCACCCAGAGATGCTCAATTTCGAAAGCCTACAAGGAAATAAGTCCACGCTACTGAAAGCCACATTCCAAAAGCTCAACTCTCAGTATTTCCAACTAAGGCTGGATGATATTATCAACCTAAAACAGAAAGCAAGGAGAGGCGGTGGTGACAATATTGCTCATGCGACAGGCTTTAATGTTGTAACAGCACATATATGGCAATGTGTAGCTAAAGCTAAAAATCTAGAAAATGGTCCAGAGAAATCATCAACAATCCTATATGCTGCCAGTATTCGATCAAGAATGCGACCACGCCTTCCATCATCCTATGCAGGAAATGCTATCCTTAGTGCTTACGCGACAACTACTTGTGGTAAAATTGAAAAGCGACCTTTCTCACACTTGGTGCAAATGGTTGCTCAAGCTGACGCTAGAATAACAGATGAGTATGCTAAGTCTATTATTGATTGGCTAGAAGTGAACAAGGGATTTCCCTATGGTGACGCTGTTATATCTTCATGGTGGAATTTAGGATTAAATGAGATTGAGTACCCTTGGGGAAGGCCAACGTGGAGTTGTCCAGTGGTGCCTAACCATGGGAACAATGCTATCACATTAATCCCAGAAGTTGAAGGTAAGAAATTTAAGGGACTGCATGTTCTTGTATCTCTTCCAGAGATGGAGATGGAGAAATTCAATTCCTTTTCAAGAATTACTATAATGATTTAGTGGGTTGTGCTGCTTTCTCCAGATGTATGTGTGTACAATTGTTTTTACTTTTTCGTTTATGTGCCAGTTTGTATCTAAATTGCTGAGAATGTTCAAAGAACATTTAGTGGAATGTTGGAAGTTTTGGATGCTAGCTGAACATTGTTAGTGATCTCAGTGCTAATTGCTAAATGAACAGTGCAGTGAATATTGGAAGCTTCCATTTGACAACTATACACGAATGAAAAATATGATCAAAAGCAGACATTGAAAAACAAACTCTGCCATTGAAAAACGAGCACCTTCAGAGAAAACAGATCGATGCTCTGTGAAAATTAAGCAAGCGATTTGTTTTGCTAAAGAAGCAAGCGATTTTGCATTGTGCTTGATAGCATAATGGACACGCAAAAGTTTGCTCATCTGCCGATGTGAAAACTACCATCGGCAAATCATAGCTGGTAAATTTTATTTGCTAGTGGTATTTGATAGAATACTGGACAAATTTATAAATGTTTTCCAGAATAAAAAACATCGTTGTCTTGCGTCTTGACAATTGATGGCTGTAAGTACCCTCTGTTCTACACTACAGAGCACGTGTCCACATGGTAGGACGTCTTATTTCAGCTCGTCCCACAACATCAGATCGTACTAACGACCCAGCATCTAGGTCGTCACCAGTAGCAGTTACAGCCATTCATGGAAAGATATCAACTAGCACAATCATGGAGCTCAATTAACGCCACAATCAAGAAAACATTAACTTTGTAACAACACATTAATGGCGAATCACCAAGATAGCACACAAGGTGGATCTGCAATCCATAACGGTTCAAGCACACATCTATAAATAGAAAGAGATGAACTACATAAGGCTTGATACAAGTTTACCCCGAGAAACTTGATACGTAGGCAACTCTTATCCTAAGAAGAGTGCAACCATTTCCTATCCAACAAATCATCAGGTCGTAGTCCCAAAATAACCAACATCTACATTGGCGCCGTCTGCTGGTTTGTTTCTTTAAGAAAAAGAACAACCACTCTTTTCTCAAGCCCACGAAGCTGGTCAGAAAAACCACAATGGAGCCCAACCTACAAGCATTGGTAGACCAGATGAAGACACTCCAAGAAGCCTTCATCACTTTGCAACAAGAAAACCAGACAATGCGAGAGCAGGCCATCAAAGAAAACCTCCAAAAGAAGCTGGAGAGCAAGAAAAACCAATGGCCAGAGCAACTTGAAAACATTCTATGGGCATCTGGAACAATGGCTAGATCAAGTACAAATGAGTCTCCTTTCACACTTTGCCGGGCGAAAGCGGTGATTCAACAATGTCACAACTACACCATCGACATTGTTGAATCAGAGTCAATGACAACATCTTGGCAAAAGAAGTTGATCTCCTAGAAGAAGAGCGAGAAAGCGCCACAATATCCCTAGCACGGTACCACCAAACAATCCAACGTTCTTACAACAAAAGGGTCGTCCCAAGATCTTTCCAAGTTGGCGACCTAGTCCTCAAAAAAACTTTAGCACCAGCCAAGCTCGACCCAACATGGGAGGGCCCCTACATTGTTGACAAAGTCGTTGGAAATGACACATACTGGATCAAAACCCAGCTCGGTGATAGGCTTCCCCGACCTTGAAATACAGCTATCCTTAAGCGCTTTTATCAATAAGTTTTTTCTCTAAGTACATAAGTCAATGTGAATGAAATCTCATCAACATTTTGAGTGCAGCTATCATTTTTGCATTACATGAGCACCTTGCATTTCACACTATGCAGCCCTACCTAAGACATCACAATGTCAGGTCGGATATCAAAGCCGGAGTTCAGAACGACTCAACAACAATAGCCACGCAATGGTAAATTTCAATCAATTCAAATCAAGGTCCCCCGAAAGGACCCTAAACCAACTTAACACCAACGCCAGGGTTAGGTATGGTTCAACTGTAATTGCCACTCAAATGCCAATTATCAGACAAATTCAATCTAGAGGACCCTCAAAAGGACCCCAAGTCAACTTACAACCTCACAAAGGGTTTAAGACAGATTCAAATATAATGGCCACTCAAAGGTTAATTATATCAATCAGAAGTTCCCCCAAAAAGAACGAATCAGGGCGTACACCTAGGGATAAGACAAAGCCTAGGTGCCAACTATGCAAATGCATAAGGTCGTACTCAAACGCTCTACGACCTGTGACAAAAGACGACCTAGCAAAGGCAAGCAGTCTATCAGGACTAGTACTATGCAGCACAGGTCGTCAAACAACAAACCAGTAAAAACAAAAGCAATCACATGCATACTTCAAGCCGACTTCAGCAAGTAAGTAATTTAAATATTTCTAATTACAAAATCGGTTAGATACCGAGGCCCCAGGTTATCCCGGGAAAACGACCTCAGTATCCCCATAAAAAATAATATTGTATTAGTGATAAGTACCCAAAATTGTGTTTTAAACCCCGCAGAGACATTACATTTGGGTCAATTATGTGTTTAATAAATGTAAATTAATTGTATTTTCATGTTTTCCACGAGGTTTCAACAATCGGCGATAAAATACACCTGAGAATCTGCATTTTAACATGAAATCTGACCCGAATAAAGCTTGGACTTGAAATCTTGATGTCGGCTCATTTAAAGCTCAATCTACAAAGCTCATGGACTCGAGAGAACCATGAAACAAGTTGAAGAATCTAAACTTGAGTTCCCGAGCTAGCCAAAGGAGTCATGTTTGGGTCAAGACTTGGTCAAACCGACTTGTAAATGATCCGAAAATCGGGAGAAAGTTCAAATAGTGACATCTTCCGTCTCTAACTCCGATTGAAGCATATGACCTATCAAAATGATCGGTATGAGAAAACTCTACACAACGGTATATTGCTTTTTACAAAATGGACGTATGGTTTGAAATCAGAGGTAAAAAGCCAAGCACGTCACTATTCATCGAAACGGCGTAGATATTTTAGATATTTTATTATTTAACTTTTTGTAAAGTCAAAAGATGAATAGTTCCGAATAGTGTCAAATAATGTTGAATAGTGTCAAATAGTGATTACTATTCCTTAAAGTCAAAAAAGTTGAATAGTGATCAAATCTCAGTCGTTGGATCAGATTTCTAAGATTCGATCACGACCGTCCCCCCCTAGAAGGGTCCATCAGTAGGAGTAGAGTAGTTTACTGCTTTCCTAGTGTAATGAAGAATTTAATTTACAGTTTTTAATTAAAATGTTTTTAATTCAGTTTTATTTTCTGTTAATTAGAATAAAACTTTAGTTATGTGATCTCAGAGCAGAAACTCTACCCGAGTGAGAATTATATCCGTTTGGGGAGTTAATAAAACTCATATGAGGGAAAATCTTCGTTGTTGGTTTGGTAAGTTGTTTAGGAAGAACAACTAGACCTACATCATATCCCAAAATGATAGTTGGTGTAGTGTCTAGTTAGGGATCAAAGTGATGAGCTTAGAGATAAGTCATTGCTTTGGTTCCACTTGCTAGCATGTTTGAGCTTAGAGATGAGCCCTACATGTTAGGGATCAAGTTTTCTTCTATTAGACTTGTCTATGAGTTCTAGGAAGAATAAAATGAATTTATCAAACAACAGGCCCAATTAAAATCATTGAGATGAAATATTTTGCAATTTTATTGAAATGTGAGCGAAATGACAAACCCGAGGCCCGTTTTTACAGTCGGATCAATGGGCCATAGCGTTTTGATAAAATTAGCAAAATAATTAATTTGATCATATACATCAATCAAATTTATTTCTTCTTCCTCTCCATATTTTTTTATTTTCGGAAAAAAAAAAAAAAACCCACAAAATCAACCATTTTGTGGTTATGGGCCTGTTTTTGGGCATTAAAAAAAAAAAAAACACCCGCACCCATCTCTTTCTTTTCATTTTTCTTTTCTCTCTCCACTCTCCTCCTCCTTTTCTTCTCTGTGTCTCTTTTTCTCTTATTTTCTTTTCTGTTCGTCTCTTTCTTTTTCTTTATCTCCTCTCGACTTGTCTCCTCTCTCGAGTGTTTGTTGCAGTTGAATTGAAGAAGGAGGCGCCTGGACAAGGTGGTTGGGTTTCTTTGGAGGTGTTCTTGTGAATGGCGGTCCGGTGTGGTGTTTTGAACCGAGATGGTGCTAATTTAGGTTCATGAGTTGGAAGTCGCGGTGGTTGGAAGGTCTTTGTTGGGCGATGAATGGAGGTCGAGGCTCAATATGAGTGAGTTGGGGATGGCTGATGTTGGTGGTGCTATTTCGGGTGGTCTTTGTATGGGGTGACTCGCGGTGGTTGGGTGTTGTTTTGAATGTCTGCTGCTGGTTGTGATGGTGCGTCTGGAAACACCGGAGTCGCGCCCTCTTGGAAGCGCTTACGGATATTGGAGCAGGCGATGAGAGCTTCGGCTTTTGCTGCTTTCGGGTTTTCGAGTTTCTCGAGGGGAGACTTGAGCGATCAGTATCTTTGCATCTCCCGATTCGAGCACCGCTTCAAGAGCGATTCGACTCCATTCTTTTTCTTCTTCTTCCGGATCTGAATGGAGTGTCTTTCTTTGATTGCTTGGTTATGTTCGGTGGTTATTTTTTTGGCGAAGTCTTTGGGTGGTTGGGTTTGCTAGAGGTGATGGCTGTTTTGGTGGTGCGAGGGCGCCTAGTGCTCTCTTGTTGGGCCTTGTCCTTCCGGCTGCGTACACCTTGCCTTGTGGTTGCTATGATGATGGAAGTCATGAAACTAGTTGTGTTTGTTGAAGTTAGAGTGGCGGTGATAATGTTGAGCGGTGACCGAAGCAATACTAAAAGTCTACGTGGTAGTTGTGAGTGTTAATTTTGTGGTTGCACCTATCCGAAGCAATTAAGATGAAAAAGAAATAATAATAAAAAAGAAATAAAATAATAATAATAATATGTAAATAGTAAATGAATCAATAATAATATTGTGTGTGTGTTTAGGACTTACGGCTTAAAACCAAACGGACTTTGGACTAAATGATTTGGGGATTTGCACCTAATGCCTAATCCCACGTTTGATTGTGCCGAAAGCATATGGATTTGTGGACACCGATTTCCATTTGCCCTAGCACCACACCTAAAAAAAAATTAAAAAAATTAATTACTTAAGTGTTAAATATTTAGTTATATATTTTTTTTGGCTCATGTAAATAATTTAGTTGTTTGTTTATATTTTTGTAAATGTATTCGTGTAATCAAGCCCTCGAAGGCAAATTCTGTAACTTATTTGCCTTGTGCCTCATTTCAGCCTGGTCTGTGGGCTTCTATTTGTATCAATGACCACTCAAGTCATCTTCGACCCAAGTGCGTGTAAGCACAACTTGGGCAGGTACGTTATCTTTTATCTCTCCCTTGAATCTCCTGTACTGTCAACGGGTTATATGCAATTTCCAAACATTTTTAGGCTATTCAAAAAAAAAATAAAAATAAAATAAAAAAATAAAAAAATAAAAAAATAATCAATCTTAACCTATTTTGGAAATGATATGACAGCCTGTTTAGAATTAACGAGCATGATTAAAATTCATTTTTTAATGAATGCTTAATAACTTTGCCAAAATAATGAACTTTGAAAACATGCTTTTATATCGGGTATTTGAATATACTTTAAGGGAATCTCCTCCATGCTTAAATTTCCTACCATCTCGGTAACTCAAAATGTAGACATACCTAAGTGTAACAAACTTTTACCCTTGCATACAAGAGATAAATCAATCATTTCCGTTATTGAGACCAATCTTTCAACTGAACATCTTCAAAATGCTAGTTGTCCTATTTTACAAATCTAAGCTTCATGAAGGACACTTTCTAATGCAATTTTTTTCTCGACACGGGTATGTAAAAATACCATTTTTTGGGGGTATTTTTCGCTAAACCCCAAATCTTTCAACTATTACCTAATAGTTGATATAGAAATATGACACCCCAGTTTCATCCTGTTTGGGGGTGTGCATAGTCTAGGGGAATCTGACATATCTGGTCTCGGGAATCTGACTTAAAAAGACCCAACATAAAGTCTTGAGTATCTGACTTTAAATGACTCATTTTCCGTTACATTCAAGTAACACCACAATAAGGTAACCGCGCTCTTCTATTTGGAGAGATAGTTGTAAGCGTCGGTTCCTTAGATCCAAATAACTTCGTGTATTTCAATTTAGTACCTAATGGGTGGTAAGGTAATGTTTATCAACGACGCGAGTTTATTTGTTCAACATATTAGCGAATAATCTGTATTTGCTAAATCATTCCACCATATGGGTGCGAATGATAAGGGTTTCTACAAACCCTTATATTTGATAAAAGTCTTAGGAATCTGACTATAAACGACCTAAATTATTATGTCTATATATGTGTGTGTATTTTGGTTGTTTTTCTTTATTGGTGTGCTATTTTCAATTTTCTTGTTGCATGCATCTTTGTAATTTTGTTATAGAGAGATTCAAATTTTTTTGCTCCGTTTCTCGGTAATTTCTTTCCCTATCTCTCTTGATACTTTGAGGACAAAGCATCCATCTGTTTGGGGGTGGGAGATAAACATTTTGCTAAAATTAGGAACTTTCAAGTTATTCATTTTTTCTTTCTTTCAAAAATAAAAAAAAAAAAATTAGTTAGTCTTATTTAGTAATAAAGGTATTGTTTCCTTTTATCACGATGAAAATTGTCTAGAAATCTCACATTAGCATTAGAATTAGGATTGGTTTTATAAACTTATGTTAATACGTCATAATAGTTTTTATATCTTTTCATGAATATTCATGCAATGAGTGTCAATGACTGTACATAGCAGTAATTTTTGGGACCCATGGTTAGAATACTTAAATTCCAAATCCGGTTAGAATCTAGCAAAAAGCCTCAACATAAGTGTATCCGAGTAATGACCCAAGGATGAAGCAATTCAGTAGAAAAAATCACACGTCCACTTGCTTGATCACTATACCATATCCTAGAAATGAGAATTTAGGCATTCTTTGGACCGATATAGCCAAATAAAAAATATATACAAACCCAAAAACTATATTTTCCCTAGTTTTCCCGTTGAGCCTTTATATTATCCATTTCATTTTTCAACCATTATTTCCTTACCCATATCCATATATGATGAGTTTGAGAAATATGATGAAGAGCATAAAAAGAAGAGAAAGACCTATACAAATACGAAAATTCGTTCTATCAGTTGGCGTTGATTGATGAATCTAGTTAGTTGTGTCAAAACCAAGAAAAAAATAAATTCCATGAAAGAAAAAAAAAAATTCAAAGTTATTAACTCCAAAAATAAAATCAAATGGAGTAGAAAAGCCAAAAAGCGAGCTAAGTATGGAGCAGTTTTGAAACGAGAAGAACACTAGGTTTTCTCCGATGAATTATTTGAAGACCATATTTTCTCTAACTCATTGTTTTGTTATCCCATGCATTCCTTCTAAACCACTTCCTAAGCCCATAATACCTAATAAAAGTCCTCTAGCTCAATTAGGATAGGTTAGTGTGTGATAGTAAGTGGTAGGCGTGATTGATCGACCTCGGCTTCCTTGGGCGTCATTGAGAATGTGAGGAAACATGTGCCCCTTGCCTTTGGAGTAAAGCAAAACTTGAGTGAAAAATATGAGAGAATTTGTGTTTCGACACATACCCATGTGAGAACCTACTTAGGGCGCTCCAAAAAGGATCCGAAAACGGCCCCCGCTTGTACATTTCATTGTAAAGTTCACTGAATACATATTCATATGTAGATGTTTTGATTATTGTACATTTATTAACGTGGGTTTCAAAGGAATTAATCTGCGCGTTCCCACTAGTGAGATGTATAGATATATAATATCTAATTTAGGGAACAAACCTTTGTTCTTGAGTCATTTTTGTAGTATAGGTGAAGTTTGTGGGTATCTTCTCACGGAAAACTCTCACGAGGCTAAAACTCGTCCACTAGGGAATTCCTAGTGGTTTAAGGCCTTGTTGCATATGGTCAATGCAATCGCGACTCTCTGAAATGAGAATTAGCTTAGGACACATTTTTGGCCACTTATCTATTTTAGTGTCTCTTCTTTGCTTGAGGACAAGCAAAGTCTCATTGGGGTGGTTGATAAGTACCCAAAATTGTGGTTTTTAAACCCCGAGAGACATTACATTTGGGTCAATTATATGTTTAATAAATGTAAATTAATTGTATTTTCATGTTTTCACAGGTTTCAACAAATCGGCGATAAAATACACACCTGAGAATATCGTTTTAACATGAAATCTGACCCGAATAAAGCTTGGACTTGAAATCTTGATATCGGCTCATTTAAAGCTCCAATCTGCACAAAGCTCATGGACTCGAGAGAACCATGAAACAAGTTGAAGAATCAAACTTGAGTTCTGAGCTAGCCAAAGGAGTCATGTTTGGGTCAAGACTTGGTCAAACCGACTTGTAAATGATCCAAAATCGGGAGAAAGTTCAAATAGTGACATCTTCCGCCTCTAACTCCGATTGAAGCATATGACCTATCAAAATGATCAGTATGAGAAAACTCTACACAACGCTATATTGCTTTTACAAAATGGACGTATGGTTTGAAATCAGAGAGGTAAAGCCAAGCACGTCACTATTCATCGAAGACGGCGTAGATATTTTAGATTTTTATTATTTAACTTTTTTGTAAAGTCAAAAGATGAATAGTTCGAATAGTGTCAAATAATGTTGAATAGTGTCAAATAGTGATTACTATTCCTTAAAGTCAAAAAAAGTTGAATAGTGATCAAATCTCGATTCGTTGGATCAGATTTCTGAGATTCGATCACGGCCGAATCCATTCAACTATAAATAGAAGGGTCTAGTTTTAGTTTTTACGATGGAATGGTTAGCATTCCATCGGTAGGGAGTAGAAAGTAGTTTCTTGCTTTCCTAGTGTAATGAAGAATTTAATTTCCAGTTTTTAATTAAAATGTTTTTAATTCAGTTTTATTTTCATTGTTAATTAGAATAAAACTTTAGTTATGTGATCTCGAGAGCGTAAACTCTGCCGAAAGTGAGAATTATATCCGTTTGGGGAGTTAATAAAACTCATATGAGGGAAAATCTTCGTTGTTGGTTTGGTAAGTTGTTTAGGAAGAACAACTAGACCTACATCCTATCCCAAAATGATAGTTGGTGTAGTGTCTAGTTAGGGATCAAAGTGATGAGCTTAGAGATAAGTCATTGCTTTGGTTCCACTTGCTAGCATGTATGAGCTTAGAGATGAGCCATACATGTTAGGGATCAATTTTTCTTCTATTAGACTTGTCTATGAGTTCTAGGAAGAATAAAATGAACTTATCAAACAACAAAACTTATTAAAATCATTAAGATGAAATATTTTGCAATTTTATTGAAATGTGAACGAAATGACAAACCCGACCGCTGTTTTACAGTCAGATCAATTAGTATCAAGAACAAAGAGTTGTGTAAATATTGTTCAAAGACCTCCCAACCTAAGAACAAATACAAGACGTTCATAATCAATTCACGCAAGAAAAATTATCCACATTCAAAGGGTCCAGATCACCACCCTTTACAACACCAGAATCGATAATCTGATCAACAGCAACTTCAGAAACATCCAAACCAGAAACAACAGAAAGAACAGCTGGAGCAACCGGTGGCACAACGATTTGGTCAGATGGCAAATCAGATGGTTTACTAGCATATACACCAGCATCTGCAGCAGACACTGTTGCAGCCCCACTTTCAACAGACATCTTAAGGTGATCATACTTATCCAATGCCTTAATATAATCATCCAATAGCACGTAAACATCACCACTCTCCACCGTGTCCACCAAGTTGTTATATGCAGTTTCAGCTCGTTCAGCAATGGAGCGCAGCCTCTTGCACTCATCAACCCATTGCTGAACCTCCAGCTTTGCATAATCCAGAGCGGGTTGCAACAGAACCACTTTACCACCCAGCTGTTGCACTTGATCCCTCAGCCCTGCAACCTCCATTCTCTCCACTTGATGTTCACCACCACGATGCGCTACAAGTTTGCTTTTGCGACATCCGGCTCTCCTTCTTGTAACGATTCGGAGATAGGCGCCATACTGCAGCGGCTTCCTATACATTGCGGAACCTAGCAAACAAGATAACAAATATAGACATTAGAGTGGATCAAAATCAACAAGACCCAAAAGGAGCAAGCTCATAATGGAAGAATACTCACATAGCATAACGACCGTTCCATCTCCACCAAGTTCACTTCCAGGCCATTATTATCCGGCTTGCGCCTATCCCGGCAAAGCACAATACTCTCCAACAACGCCCCACCAACCAAAGGGGACTTGAAGCTACAGTCACCACTCACAACAAACTTCAGCAATAAACTGTAGGGGTCCTCATACGTAACCATTCTATCAAGGACAACATTGTCACTCGTCTTACTTGGGTCCGTACTATCTGACCCCTTGCCCTGCTCGGCAGCAGGCTCAGCCTCACCAACTTTCTTCTTTCCACGGGCCTCAGCTAACCCAGCATCATCAGCAAAATCAATCAGGTTCATCCTCTTCAGAGGAACCTGACTTGAAGACGAATGACCTTCAACAAAACCAAGTCGGTCTTCAGACTTAGTTCGGGCCTTCTTAGCCCCCTCCGACTCAACCACTTCGGAATGCCTTTTCAGATTAGGCTTCTGGAACGATGTGGGAGCATCACCCTCCCCACTAGCACTGCCACCTGCAGCACCACCGGCACCCGCATCTCGGAGGAGAAGCGGTTGGATCGCGAACGATCGCATCACCGAGAGGAAGCGGTTGGGCCGAGCCCTCCACCCCCCAACTTGGAACGTTGGGGTGCCAAACGATTTGCATCGCCCAACTCAGAACGTTGGGATAACAAACAATTTGTGTCACCTAACTCAGGACGTCTGGAAGGCGTCACCCCTCCAGCCGCCCTCACCGCACCAGAATGGTGTTCAACGACCCCACCAGACGTCCTAGCTCTACCAGAACGGCTGTCACCAGTAGCTCCACTCCTTTTCACTCCAGAAACAGGTGTTTTCTTTTGACTCTCCCTCTCCATGGCAGATTTCGAGCTAGAATCATAAAGTTCAACCATTACCTTGCGAGCCCTAGCCTTTTGCTCGAGCCTCTTACAGTTGATTTTCTTCCCTCCACGCCTCTTAAAGTAATCTTAGCTGACCTCCCCAACAAAGCCTGCTTATCCTCCAAACTCAAACAAGCAAACCTTTCAATAACACCGTTCTTCGTACGAAAACGGATTGTAACCTCTACAAAAACAAACCAAATAAATCAGAACGTCCAAATTATAATTTAAAACACACACAATACGACCTACAACCAATGACCTACCATGAGATTGTACAACACATTTATCAATCTCCAAACCAGGCGGGCAATATTTACCTACAACTAACAACGGCTTACGCCCCCATTCCTCCTTACTCACCCCCATAATAACAAGAGACTTCCCCTTATAAATATGAAAACTAAAGTTCACAACACCCGACCTCCTCACAACAAAGTGCTCCGTCACATCGTTTAAACAGATGTTGTAGCCCCTGTCATTCAACAAATCCAACACATGGAGAATCCTCTAACTATTCCCCATGAGTTGACAGTGGGCTTTCCCCAAAAAGTTCAAGACCTCCACAGTAAGACGGGAAAAGGGCAGCCTCATCCCAGCCTTCAACTGCCTATAACAAATAACTACTCCTCCACCCCAAGGAACGTAGTCATTAGTATACAAATTCTTCTCCCCAGCCAGATCGGATTTCACCCAACCAAACTCCTTCCTCAAAGCGGCATAACAATCCACCGACTTAGGCTTCCTCTCATCCACCGTCTCCAATGAAGAAGACGGCGAAGCCTCATCACCACTACGAACCCTATCCTCAACTTCTTTGTCACTTACCGTTCTCTCTCTCCATTTACCAACTTCAACCTCACCACTAAAACTATCACTAGTCATAGACATTGCACAATCAAAGAAAGAAGGAAAGCTCAAATTTCTAAAGTTGAAAACACGAACCTGATGGCAAGGGATGAGAAGTTTTTTTCTTTGCTTTCTTTCCTTTTCTTTCGCTCTGGATTTTTTTTTTTTTTTTTCCTTTGGTTGAAAAGTGAACAAACAAAAAGCTTTTACAAGTTAAAAAACCCCTCAACTGCCCAGACACCTTGAGACAATCAAAGTGTTTCGTGTTCCCAAAACCTAAATCATTACTCGCCCACAAATCACCGTAACTCTGGGCCCACGAATCCAGTCCAACAGTTCCCGCACATTCCCCAAAACCTAAATTTAAAAGAAAACAGCAGTCAGACACATGCTTTCAAACTTTACTTTTTAACCGTTCTCCTTCCACGCAATAGCTGTCCAATAAACGAGTAAAAAATAAAGGGGGTTGTGTAAGTACCCTCTGTTCTACACTACAGAGCACGTGTCCACATGGCAGGACGTCTTACTCTAACTCGTCCCACAACATAAGATCGTACCAACGACCCAGCATCCAGGTCGTCACCATCACCAGTTGCAGCAATTCATGGAAATATATCAACTACACAATCTTTGAGCTCAATCAACGCCACAATCAAGAAAACATTAACTTTGTAACAGTACATTAATGGCGGATCACCGAGATAGCACACAAAGTGGATCTACAATCCATAACGGTTCAAACACACATCTATAAATAGAGAGAGAAACTTGATACGTAGGCAACTCTTATCCTAAGAAGAGTGTAGCCATTTCCTATCCAACAAATCATCAGGTTGTAGTCCCAAAATAACTAACATCTACAATGGGCATTTGTTGTCATGTGGAACTAAACGATCTTAGGATTGCACCCACCCGTGTCAATTTCACCTTGCTTCCTACAAATGCTCTAACCTTAATAATAGGGTTAACTTTTCTTGAAGACTAATTGTCCTCCCACTTAGGTTTAGATAAACTATGAACTTTACATGGAAGTTTTATCTAAATTATAAATTAATCTAGATTGAACATAAATAGGAATATCTACGGTCATTCCTAAAGCTTATCTCAAAAAAGATATAGGGAGAGTTTGAATAACTTACCATAGTCCAAACCATACCCCATAAGGTTATGTTCCTTCTATCTGCAATCTCTTTTTGTTGTGGAGTTCTTGGTGCACTTAATTGAAACAAAATCATATTTTGTATTAAGTTACCTTTTGTTTTCACATTTATAGGCCCATGTACATCTGTATGTACTAACTCCATTAACTATGTGGCTCTTGACCTTTTACTTTAAAAGATCTTTTAGTCATCTCTCCTTCTAAGTAAGATTACAGGTCGAGAAAGATTATAAAGGGAGTGAACTTAAAATCCCATATTTCACCCAAGCTATCAATCTTATTCAGATTGATATGACCAAGTTTTAAGTGCCACAAGTTTGTTAGATTAACTGAAGAAAATACCCTCTTTTGAGGTAATAACATATGATGAATTACTAATATCAAAAACATTTATTTCTAGCATAGAAGAAAGTAAATAGAGGCCATTTTCCAAAAAACTAGAGGCAATAATATTTTTATTTAATATGATTACAACTTTTGAATCAAATGAAATAGAATATTATATTCTTACTTATAAAGTGTAGAAATAGAAACCAAATTTCTCATTATCCTTGGAACATAAAAATAGTCTTCTAAAACCAACATTTTCTTTTCTAATGCTAAACAATAAACTCTCATTGATACTGTAGCAACATTTGCCTCTGTTCCTAGTGCCTGGTACACCTTTTCTTCATTCATCCTTCTTTTCCTCTGAAACTCCTGTAACATTTTACAAAAGTAGTTAGTGGCCTCTTATTCCACTTAACAGGTGTCAGAAGGAAAAACCAACTCTTTGGTTTCAAGAATAAAGGATTGCATACATTCTTTTTGTTTTTGTTTCATAGCCAGATACTCTCTATAGTTCCGCTTCCAATGACTAGGCTTTTCACAATGGTAACAATTACCTTTTGCTTTAACCCCTAAATTCTTCTCCACTCCCCCTTTTGCCCCAAGGGCAAACTTTGTACCCTTTTTCCACTTGTCTTTGCCTTTCGACACAAACATTTTTTGAGACCATTACACTTGTTTTAATCTTAACTAACTCTTCAGCCTGCTGCAAAGAGTTCATTAACTCTGGTAGTGTCAGATCCATATTGTTCATGTTGTAGTTCAACTTGAACTGATTAAATGAAACTGGCAAAGACTGAAGAATAGCATCAACCTGAGAATTGGAGTCTATTTCAGCGCATAGGATCTCCAACTCATTGACATAGCCAATCATCTTAAGGATATGCTCCCTAACCTGAGTCCCATCATCCATTTTTGTATTCATTAGGTTTGCCATCACAATCTGACGTTTAGTACGATTTTGTTCGTCAAACATCTCTTGCAAATTGGTCATGATCTCAGTAGTTGTACCAAAATTTTGGTGTTGGTGTTGGAGTATGTTTAACATGGATGTCAGGAGATAACACTTGGACATCTCATTAGCCTTTTGCCATTTTTTGTACTCATCTTTCAACCTTGCACCAAAATTGTCTGCTGGTTCAGAGGGACAAGGGGTAGTGAGAACGAATTTGTAACTTTCAGCAGTCAAGATAATGTTAATGTTATGCTTCCAGTCCACATAATTAGGATCAGTTAACTTATTTTCTTTCAAGGTAGATGCTAAGGGACTGAAATTTGATTGAGACATATCTGGAACATTTACATATACACAAAAATTATTATAATACATTTAATATTGGTTTTAGAAATTTAATAAACCAATAACCCGCTTATATATAATAAAAATACAACACCCTCCATATTGTATCAATAAGACAAATATAAGCAATAGAAACCTAATACTTATGAATAATCTCTTATCTGTAGGGCATCAAAATTATTCAACTTAATCAGGCGAGTTCTACTAGATCCATCAATTTTACATACATGTAATATGATTTCCATTATCATTCCTTTTGCTACTAAAACATAATTGCACAAACCGTGGGGCTGTCAACTATATTTCAGTCAAGTGTATCATCATCATAATTCATTAATGTAACCGTGAGATAATGAATCCGTAAGGAAAAACACTCCCACTAGCCATACATGAATTTTTCTTCTCAAGAACAGACAATAGGCCAAAATATTTTAGTATGCAATTAATTTATCCGTAGGGATTATATTAATCACATCTAACAATATAATTCCTATCAAATTGATAATGGTGTAGCAAGGGATTCAATTCGTAAATTAAATGCCTTTACCACTTGCTTTATATAGACCGAGGGTATTTACTAAAAAAAATCAACACTAAGACAATGACATCTTTCTCCTTTTCTTTTTAACAGACTATGTATCTTATGCCAAAATTAAAGATCTATCATTGATATATTAGTGTACTACGGAAAAAAAAAAAGAATAGCTTGCATATCATATGCAAATTGTTATCTCATAAAAAACATTCATGCAAATAAGAAAATGATCTAATTTAGCATGCAATGTGTATCTAATATATTATTTAATAATTTAGCATCAAGACATACATATCATGCAAATATTAAAGTGTAACACGTAAAGCGTACATAAATTTAAAAAAAAATCATGTACTCGTGCACGTACGTCTTGTGTGTGCATCAATATATATGCATTTATATAGTTCATGATTCCATGTTCTATCTTTTTGCGCATCCCATGCATTGAATAAGTACTGTACTTATCCAGTAAACTTTAGTAGCAAACTTCCAAATTTACAAGTGCACATGTTTCTTTCAGGTACCACTTATAACCATGTCTATTGTACAAGCAGTGGCGGATCCAGGGGGGGTCCATGGTACGCCCTGGCTCACCCTGAATTTTGGAAGAAAAAGTACCTACTTTTCACGCCTGAAATTCTCCATTTCATTAAACCTTGAGCATATCCTTATTTAAAGGAAAATAGAGTAAAGGCATATGTTAAATCTGCTATTATGCTAAGGGTCTAAGAGTAGTTTCTCACTTTATATTAGTTATTCTCTGAACTGGGAACCAACTAAAGAGAAGATAGTCATTTCATTGGCTAAGCATGCTCCTCCAACCATCAGGAAGCCACGTGGCATTTCATTTACTTTTTTATATAGGGAGAAAAAAATTGGCAGATCGAGAAAAGAGAAAGACAATTAGATCATTTGGAAAAACAAACAATATAATTTGCTAATTTTTAAAATTCAATTTACTAAACTATAATATTATATCTAAAAATTGTTTGTTTGCAATGGTAATAAAAAGCAAATAAATAAAATAAAAAGATGGACTGAAAATATTAAACTCCAACCATTAGATGCATCTAATTGGAGTAAATTTATAGTGCTATTTCCCTGGAATAAATTTTTTGTACAAGAAAAAGCTTTGTAAGCATCTCATGTGTCGGTAGACAAAAATCTCAAACAAAACTCATCCTTTACTTAGCATGTGGTCCATAAACAATCAAAGAGGAGCACATGTCATGCAAAGAAAACTTAACTAAAATTACAAAGCCTTTACGATACGTCCTTCTTTATATTGTCAGTAATAACCAACAGTACATCTCGACCAACGCCTTATGCTCTTCAATAAAAAAATTTGTACCATACAAAATTAACACATATACTTTCTATTTTCTTTTTAACACTCACCATAAAAAACATATTAATTAAACTAACATCTTATGTTAATAACGTTAATATATTTTTTCCTTTATACAATTTTAAATAGTGCGTACCAATACTAAAAAAATTGCACCTTTATTATTTAGAACATTGTTTCGACCTCTACGTGGCAAACGTCCATTAGTAGGGGTCTCTATTTTATTCGTTTAATCGACAGGGCTAAAGCCCAATTTGCAATACAATGGATTAATGTACATGCCCATTAACTCATGTGTCTAAGGCTGAACCTTAGCCACATGGCTTGCCACTAATGTACGTTAATTTATGTCCATATTTGTTTCTTATCAAAGAGATAATTATCAGTTGGAGTTATATTCAATCACAATTACTTAAGATACAAGAATACTTGAGCTACAAGGAGTCTCTACTCTACCTATATAAATACCAAACTATTTTTCATACAGAACTACGTTCTTGAGACTTGATCCCATCAATAATTTGGGTACGTAGACAACTGAAAGGTACAATCTCATCATTCACTCAATCACCATCGCCTTTTCACTACTTTTCTATGTTATTCATTTCTTTCATCACTACTTAATATTTTGATCATATTTGGTCGAAACATAATTGGCGTCGTCTGTGGTTTTTATTCAAAACCAACGATCACGTTCTACAAAAGTTATGACGAATACTCGACGAGCCTAAGTTTTTAATGCACTTACTGGTGATCATCGCGAATGTGAGGTTCAAGGTTACCTTGGCGGTATCGGACTACTCCCTCATATTCTTTTTCAACACCCGATTGCATGCGACTCGGCTACCGTTCCACCGATGCGCCAAATTATTCGGCACGAAGTTATTGCCTCTAATGATTCTTCGTCATCTGTTGCGGATAATGTCAGTCATATGTCTCGAGAAGCACTTCTTCAAAAGTGCACAAGTGTACGACAAACATAACAACTACTACAACCGTCGCCTGAAACGAACCATTTCTCTCGAAGATGATGTTAGATCCGCCACACCATTAACGTCACACACGCCAACAACATAGTTGCGTGTGGGTTCATTTAAGTGGTGATGATTAGATTCTCGTTATTCGCAATGGTTATCCACGAGTTGAAGACAATAAATACGGACTTCGCAATGGTTACTTTTCACGATTCTCAGCAAAGTGTATCTAATTCATATTTGTCCATTGTCGTTTGATAGTGATGATGGTCGTCTAAGATTATTTGTTAGTACGGCTCTTATTTCAGCTGAATAGAAGCATTCTTGCTTTGAGAAAATTGCATTGGCCTTGTTTCATGCTGTCAGACGTCTTAAGCTTATTCGATAAGTTTATCGAATATCCACTGCGCAAGTTTTTTCACAATGTCTACGGATCGAGTCGTAGAATGGAAAAGTTATCTTAACGCTTACAACATTGTCTCTGACACTCATACAGTTAAAACGAGACAAACTTTGGTTTCGCTAATGCCTGATTTTCTTATCGATGATATTCCTATGTCGAACGTATTACTCGATGAGGAACACATCGATCCCTAATTGTCATTATCTCCTGGGGGCGTTGACTTGAAATACTTAACGGATATATCAGCTGATTGTTAGATTTACACCAATAGTTTGCATAATAAGTCTGGCTCCGGTCTTGGTTTTGACATCTTGAAGCTGAATGAAGACATAATTGGGAGGTTTCTACATTTGGGTTTTGACGCTTCACATAATATGGCCGAGTACGAAACTGTCATTTGTGGTATACACACAACTCTTCAGCTAAGGGCGACTAAGTTACGATTAATTATTCTAAGCTAGTTACTAGTCACTTTGAATGATAATATGCGGCTCGCGATAATAGAATGAACGTTTATTTAGACTTAGTTCAACGAATTGCATGAAATTTTACATCTATCAGTATTGTATAGTATCCATGTTATGATGTAAGACATCCTGATTCTATCGCATACTTATCCGTGGAAAATCAAGTCGTCGCTGTCACGACAACACTAGATTAACCACTTATGCTGTCAGATGATTCCAACGAGCTTGGCACTGATAATGTCTCGGTATCTACCGACGACGATCATGTAGCTGATGATGCTCCGGAATTCTTGATGAATTAACACTCTATCGCAGCGACACAAGTCTCAATCCAACCCTTTGTTATTTGGGCAGAACGAACGATTTACTAGGGCTCGAAGAAATTTATTTATGACTATGTGAACAACACTCCCGGGGTCGAAGTCTCGCTCACATAGCAATGACCCAATGGTATTGGTGGCCGTACATGCTAAAGGATGTTAAGCGCTTGTCCGAGAAGTGTATGCCTTGTCAAAAACATGATATGTGATATGGGTCAAATTTTTCATGATGAAGCGTTATCCAATCTATAAACCTTGGTCATTTGCAAAATAGGGCCTTGACATTGTTAGTTTATTTTTGATAGCCCCGGCAGTGTTCGTTTCTTGCTCGTTGTAACAAATTATTTTACTAAGGGAGCGGACAAAATAGACAAGTTGAACGAAAAAATGGACAAAAATTTGTTCGTCTGTTTCCAGTTCAATAGTTTCTTTTCCGTTATTATCTTTCCACTTTTCAAGATTTGGTGCTCAATAAAATCTTTCTTTCACTTCAGTTCTAATGGTATCATTTTGTTTCTATCGTAACATTATTATCGCTACGACAAAATTTGATGAAGTTACCACGTTTAGCTTCGTCAGTCTAAGTTTGAACGCTTTTACGCTCGCTTAGTTCGTTACTATCGCTACGACAAAATCTGGCGAAGTTACTGCATTTAGCTTCACCAGTCTAAGTTTGAACGTTTTTATGCTTGCTTAGTTCGTTACTATCGCTACGACAAAATCTGACGAAGTTACCGCGTTTAGCTTCGCCAGTCTAAGTTTGAATGCTTTTACACTCGCTTAGTTCGTTACTATCGCTATGACAAAATCTGACGAAGTTACCGTGTTTAGTTTTGCCAGTCTAAGTTTGAACGCTTTTACGCTCGCTTAGTTTGTTACTATCGCTATGACAAAATCTGACGAAGTTACCGCGTTTAGCTTCGCCAGTCTAAGTTTGAATGGTTTTACGCTCGCTTAGTTCGTTACTATCGCTACGACAAAATCTGACGAAGTTACCGCGTTTAGCTTTGTCAGTCTAAGTTTGAACGCTTTTACGCTTGCTTAGTTCGTTACTATCGCTACGAAAAAACCTGACGAAGTTACCACGTTTAGCTTCGTTAGTCTAAGTTTGAACGCTTTTTACGCTCGCTTAATTCGTTATTATCTCTACGGCAAAATCTGACGAAGTTACCGTGTTTAGCTTCGTCAGTCTAAGTTTGAACGCTTTTACGCTCGCTTAGTTCGTTATTATCGCTACGACAAAATCTGACGAAGTTACTACGTTTAGCTTCATCAGTCTAAGTTTGAACGCTTTTACACTTGCTTAGTTCGTTACTATCGCTACGACAAAATCTAACGAAGTTACCACGTGTAGCTTCATCAATCTAAGTTTGAATGCTTTTTACGCTCGCTTCATCCGTTACTATCGCTACGACAAAATCTGACGAAGTTACCTCGTTTAGCTTCGTTAGTCTAAGTTTGAACGCTTTTATGCTCGCTTAGTCCGTTACTATCACTACGATAATATTCGACTAAGTCACCGCGTTTCGTTTTGTCAGTCGAAGTTTGAACGTTTTTACACTCGCTTAGTCTAATTTTGTCGAGTTAAGTTAGCATTGGGGGTGTTTTTTTCTACATGGGGGTGTTTCGTTCTATTTCATTTCAACTACATAAATCAATAACATTGTCAGTTTTTTCACAGGTATGTTATCTGTCACAACAACAATATTCAATAGCAAACCTATACTTTATTTTTATTTTTCATCAAAAGAAGTTTTAACTCTATGCTATTACATTCACACAATTACCTAATCAATTGTCTCTGTTAATTGTCTTACGGTCGCTCGATTAAATCTTCATTTTCTTCTTCGAAATCTACATTCGCTTCGCTTAGCACTTTCGGTTAACTATCTTCTGCATTTATTATTTTTTCTAAGGCATTGTGCCGCTTTTTCTCAACGAAACTTTCCGTCAGCTTCATTATTTTTTCCAAGGCATTGGGCAGATATTTCTGAGAGACACTTTTCGTCGATTTTTTTGAGCGAAAATTTTCTCCGACTTCTTTATTTCTTCTACGGCATTGCGACGCGATCACCCTGAGCAAAACCTTTCTTTAGCTTATTTATTTTTTCTAAGGCATTGAGATATTTCCACTCGAAATTTTTCGTCAATATCTTTTGCTAGTAATTCTTCCGTTTCAACCTGCGACAAAAATACAAATATTTTCATCAGTCTTTCAGACTTAACCAAAGTTTTAAGATAACTGATAAAAAATACTAACACACCTGTTTAATGCTGTCGAGAATCATTGATTCTGCTTAAAGTATTTTTCGAGCTCATCTATGGTGAACGACACTTTTTCTTTAGCCATTGCTTTTCGAATAGTCATCCCGACATTCTTTATCATTCTTTCCTTTACAATCCGGTTCTTTTATTTTTCTTGCTCGCGTGCAAGCCTTTTTTTTCTAAGGCATTGTGCCGATCTTTCTACGAAAAATTTTTCTTGCGAAATTTTTGATAGCTTGATTATTTTTTCTAAGGCATTTTCCGATCTTTCTACGAGAAATTTTCCGAACAAAGATTTTTGAGAGCGTCATTATTTTTTCGTAGGCATTTTGCCGATCTTTCTACAAGAATTTTTTTGATAGTTTCATTATTTTTTCTAAGGCATTGTGCCGATCGTTCTACAAGAAATTTTCTGAGCGAATTTTTTTGATAGTTTCGTTATTTTTTCTAAGGCATTGAGCCGATTTTTCCGAGCGAGTTGAAACTTTCCAACAACTTCATTATTTATTTTAAGGCATTGAGCCGATCTTTCTCAACGAAACTTCTGTCAGCTTCTTTAATTCTTCTACGACATTAATTGACATATGCACGAAACCTTTCTCCGTCGACTCTTTGTGAATATATTTTGTTCGTAATACCGTGCGTTTCTCCGTGTGGCGAAAATTTGCATTACTAATATTTTATGTAGTTCTTTAAGTGACCATCACCGCGGCTTCGTGTATTCCCTGTATCTGTCACCTTCTTTCCACCTCACCATGTCTACGATCGTCATCGAATCAAGTCTTTTTTGTCTCGATTATTTTTCACCCGTATAATATGGTCGTTTCTAACTGCAAAAAAAACATAAAAAATTGGGTCATATAGCTAAAAAACCAGGTTCACTTTATCCAAATGGGGTGCACCGGGCCAAATTAATGCAACGCAGGCACGGTGCCCTTCTTTTGCTGGCGCTGCACCGTATCATGTTTGTTACTTTCAGTTCCGAATGCACCGGGCCAAATTAAAGAAAAGCAAGTACGGTGCCCTTCCTTTTGCTGGTGCTGCACCGTATCATGTTTGTTAATTTCAGTTTTTGAATACTGGCGCCACCATCATCTCTCGCTACAACAGAGTTTTAGTTTTTTTTCTTTTCACATCCGCAGCTTCCTCCACATGAACTTTTCTCTTTCTATACACACCGCCCCAAGACTTTATCTCCACAAAGCTTCATGGCGACAGCACTACAACAAATAGACATCATGTTTGTTGATTTCAGTTTCGAATATGGGCGCCATCTTCTACAGTGTTTTCTCCACAGAGTTTCGGTCCTCCACATGCAATTTTCTAGCTTTATCCACACCAACGCAAGTCTGTTTCTAAACAAAGATTAATGGAGAGAGATGTACCTGTGGGTCGAATGCGAAGAAGGATCACAGAGTTATAAAGCAGCAATGTTGGTGATACTGCTGACGATAAAGCTGACAGCGCTGACTCTCTTGCTTTTGTTTTGCACCACAAACACGTTGTTGTGCTATAGCTTTCTACGACTGCAGGGTAAGGATGTGCAGTGCTTAACACTGATAACCTCTGGTTATCGTATCTGCTGAAGTAAGTTCGTGTTGGTTGCTGAACTTCCATGCATAACTCTTGTCAGGTTGTTGGGTTTGTGTTTCGACAACGGAGTGACGCTACTTGTTTACGAATACTTGCCTCAGGGGAGCCTTGGCCACGTTCTGTTTGATGAGAGTCACTGTTTTTCCTGGATTGGGATATGCGGGAGCTGCACCAGCACTTATATAGGGTTTCCGAGCGGGTTTTCCATTGCTAGTGGGATTTTTTTCTAATCCAACTTCATCTCTAATCTCAATTCTTATCTACTCTACATTCTTATCTCATCCGAACACTTTGAGTCCAATTAGTATTTAACTTTCTTTTATTACTATTATTACTAGACTGCCCCTACGTTTAATTTCAATAGTCTAATCCTAGTCTATTCCGCTGGCACGCATCGTCGAAATCAACTTTCGTATTGTTACATGATGCGTTCGGTACGGTTTTCGGCAATCAATTTCTTTTGCAATATTTTTCTGTGCATCTTTTAGTTTTTTATGCATTTTCAGCCATCTTTATTTAATTACATTGCGTCCCGTATACGTTAGTTTGACATTTTTTTGTTCCCGATAATTCACGAATTTTTCCCGACTGTCCATTTTCATATCGTTTACGTTCACACAACATTTTGTTATACATTCCGTTCACTCTTTTCTTATTCCATTTTTTCCTTGGTTTTCTTCTCTTCTTTGCCATATGAACTTTGTTCGCATGCCAAAGAGGGGGCGGTGTTTCGACCCCCACCTACGTGGCAAACGGCCATTAGTAGGGGTCTCTATTTTATTCGTTTAATCGATAGGGCAAAAGCCCAATTTGCAATACCATGGATCAATGTACATGCCCATTAACACATGTGTCTAAGGCTGAACCTTAGCCACATGGCTTGCCACTAATGTACGTTAATTTATGTCCAGATTCATTTCCTATCAAAGAGATAATTATCAGTTGAGAGTTATATTCAATCACAATGACTTAAGCTACAAGAATACTTGAGCTACAAGGAGTCTCTACTCTACCTATATAAATACCAAACTATTTTTCATACAGAACTACGTTCTAGAGACTTGATCCCATCGATAATTTGGGTACGTAGGCAACCGAAGGTACAGTCTCATCATTCACTCAATCATCATCGCCTTTTTACTACTTTTCTATGTTCTTCATCTCTTTCGTCACTACTTAATGTTTTGATCATATTTGATCGAAACAAACATGCAGATCTGAAATTACCATATATCTCATATAAAATTTTTAGATCTGATTATTCTATGTAAAAATAAATAAAAAATAGATAATAGAATGACCCGCTCCGATACCAATTGTTGGGATTACTTTAATCCTTATCTTTAACATGTTAATCTATTATTGATAAAAAAAGGAATTAAAAGAAAAATACCTTTAAAGCCGGAATTGGAGATTGACAGTAAAGAGAAACTTTCTTAAAGCTGAATCCAAATCACTTACTCTTCAACCTTTTAGTAGTATTTACTACACAACACACCACAAAATATTTTTGCTTTTCTCCTAATTTTAGTTGTACATTTTCTGAAAAGACTATTGGTCCCTTTCACCAAAAAGTCATTCTTTTATATAGAGAAACTTTGAGAATATATAAGTGTGTCTAGTGGGATCCACTTAAGATTCCAAGTCTTATCTTAATAGGACCAGTCCTTGTCATACAAGTACTTGTACTTGATATATTAAAACACTTTTAATATATATCTCTTTAACATGGAAAGTGCCCATTAACAAATCCATATTTACAATAAAGCCCCTAGAACTTTTAAGAAAGTCCTTTCATACCATTAATTATATCGATCTAAGTCCCTCCACCTTACTTGTATTCACAATTAGACCATTGGGAATTTGTTCTTCACTATCTCATTGACCCAATGTGACATTTAACATCAATTGAGCATTAAGAAACTATTTCTTATACCGGCCGGGTTTGAGCTCAATTAGTTATGTCACAATTTCTTAATACATAACTCCGTAGAGTGGTGGATCCTTTATTAGAATTCGTGATTCAAAACGTCCTACATTCATTACCCAAAACATCAAGTCTAGTCTATGAATAGACATTACTTTTTAACGTCTCAAAGTAATAAATTTTAGACACAATGAATTTTCACAATTCCTCAAGTCTAGGGCTTAATTGGTAGAGCATGTGAGATTTGCAAACTAACTTTAACAGGGAACTTATAGTGTGTTCTCACTTTGATCCCCTCAGTGTCAGTCATGTGACTACACCAATATACAAACTTAGAGTCATACTCAAATGATTGAGATATCATCATCCTATCATATAGCAGTTATGTATATTACAGTTTTATAAGTGAAGCGTCCGACTTCACCCCTAACTGTGAGCATTCTAGGTAAATAGATACAATCAAATCTCCCACACATGACTCTTCATATGCTTGATTGTTTTAATTCTATTACCTATGGAACTTATGGTTTCATCATATGATATTAGTTCACCCATATGCATAATAATAAGATTTGTGTATATAATCATCATGTACAAATAATAAATGTTCATTGGCTTTGTAAAGGCCAAATATCCCAACAATCTCCCACTGGCCTTCAAATCCATTTAGCAACTATTATAAGACCCATATTATCTATAAAAAGGTCTTCATAATCATATAACAATATTTAGTGTTTGGTCCTTGTAGACTATATCATTTATGATGAATAGTGGATCATATACATATGCATGAGACCAAAAACTTTGCCATTTTACCTTCAACCTTCTTGTAAAACACAAGGTTCTTTCTCACATTGATCAAAATCAAACGATTTGATTGTTTGATCAAAGATTACATTCCAACTCCTTAAAGCTTATAGGAACTGTAAAGCCTCCAGGTTCTAAAACGCGGTCTTTACATCCATTTGCCAAATCATATAGTCATAATGAGCAGTAATCACTAGAAGGACTCTAATGGACTTTTCATGGTTACTGGCGAAAAAGTTTTCTCATAATCAATACTCTCTTTTTGAGTAAACATTTTCTCCACTAGTCTCGCATTAAAAGTCTCTACCTTTTGAACAACTCCTCTTTAACTTTTGAATAACTACTTATTCTTAATAGGCTTAATATTTGGCAATGGATCAACAAGTTCCCAGACATTGTTGGAATATAAGGACTCCATTTCTCATCTCATTGATTCAAGCCATTTACTAAAATCAATGTCAGAAATTGCTTCTTCGTAGGTTCTAGGATCTACATCCTTGCCATATGATATAACATATAAAGTTTCCCTTAATAATAGGGTTAACTTTTCTTGAAGACTAATTGTCCTCCCACTACGACGAAGTACCAGAGTAGGTTTAGATAAACTCTGAACTTTACATGGAAGTTTTATCTAAATTATAAATTAATCTAGATTGAATATAAATTAGAATATCTACGGTCATTCCTAAAGCTTATCTCAAAAAAGATATAGGGAGAGTTTGAATAACTTACCATAGTCCGAACCATACCCCATAAGGTTATGTTCCTTCTATCTGCAATCTCTTTTTGTTGTGGAGTTCTTGGTGCACTTAATTGAAACAAAATCATATTTTGCATTAAGTTACCTTTTGTTTTCACATTTATAGGCCCATGTACATCTGTATGTACTAACTCCATTAACTATGTGGCTCTTGACCTTTTACTTTAAAAGATCTTTTAGTCATCTCTCCTTCTAAGTAAGATTACAGGTTGAGGAAGATTATAAAGGGAGTGAACTTAAAATCCCATTTTTCACCCAAGCTATCAATCTTATTGATTGATATGACCAAGTTTTTAAGTGCCACAAGTTTGTTAGATTAACTGAAGAAAATACCCTCTTTTGAGGTAATAACATATAATGAATTACTAATATAAAAAACATTTATTTCTAGCATAGAAGAAAGTAAATAGAGGCCATTTTCCAAAAAACTAGAGGCAATAGTATTTTTATTTAATTTGATTACAACTTTTGAATCAAATGAAATAGAATATTATATTCTTACTTATAAAGTGCAGAAACAGAAACCAAATTTCTCATTATCCTTGGAACATAAAAATAGTCTTCTAAAACCAACATTTTCTTTTCTAATGTTAAACAATAAACTCTTATTGATACTATAACAACATTTGCCTCTATTCCTAGTGCCTGGTACACCTTTTCTTCATTCATCCTTCTTTTCCTCTGAAACTCCTGTAACATTTTACAAAAGTAGTTAATGGCCTCTTATTCCACTTAACAGGTGTCAGAAGGAAAAACCAACTCTTGGGTTTCAAGAATAAAGGATTGCATACATTCTTTTTGTTTTTGTTTCATAGCCAGATACTCTCTACAGTTCCGCTTCCAATGACCAGGCTTTTCATGATGGTAACAATTACCTTTTGCTTTAGCCCCTGAATTCTTCTCCACTCCCCCTTTTGCACCAAGGGCAAACTTTTTACCCTTTTTCCATTTGTCTTTGCCTTTCGGCGTAGGCTTGGAAACGCCAACATTTTCTGAGGCCATTACACTTGGTTTAACCTTAACTAAGTCTTCAGCCTGCTGCAAAGAGTTCATTAACTCTGGAAGTGTCAGATCCATATTGTTCATGTTGTAGTTCAACTTGAATTGATTAAATGAAACTGGCAAAAACTGAAGAATAGCATCAACCTGAGAATTGGCATCTATTTCAGCGCATAGGATCTCCAACTCATTGACATAGCCAATCATCTTAAGGATATGCTCCCTAACTTGAGTCCCATCATCCATTTTTGTATTCATCAGGTTTGCCATCACAATCTGACATTTAGTACGATTTTTTTCGCCAAATATCTCTTGCAAATTGGTCATGATCTCAGTAGCTGTACCAAAATTTTGGTGTTGGTGCTGGAGTACGTTTCACATGGATGCCAGGAGATAACACTTGGACATCTCATTGGTCTTTTGCCATTTTTTGTACTCATCTTTCAACCTTGCACTAGCATTGTCTGCTGGTTCAGGGGGGCAAGGGGTAGTGAGAATGAATTGAATTTGTAACTTTCAGCAGTCAAGATAATGTTAATGTTATGCTTCCAGTCCACATAATTAGGACCAATTAACTTATTCTCTTTCAAGATAGATGCTAAGGGACTGAAATTTGATTGAGACATATCTGGAATACTTACATATACACAAAAATTATTATAATGCATTTAATATTGGTTTTGGGAATTTAATAAACCAATAACCCGCTTATATATAATAAAAATACAACACCCTCCATATTGTATCAATAAAACAAATATAAGCAATAGAAACCTAATACTTTTGAATAATCTTTTATCCGTAGGGCATCAAAATTATTCAACTTAATCAGGCGTGTTCTACTAGACCCATCAATTTTACATACATGTAATATGATTTCCATTATTATTTCTTTTGCTATTAAAACATAATTGCACAAACCGTGGGGCTATCAATTATATTTCAGTCAAGTGTATCATCATCATAATTCATTAATGTAACCATGAGATAAAGAATCCATAAGGAAAAACACTCCCACTAGCCATACATGAATTTTTCTTCTCAAGAACAGACAATAGGCCAAAATATTTTAGTATGCAATTAATTTATCCGTAGGAATCATATTAATCACATCTAACAATATAATTTCTATCGAATTGATAATGGTGTAGCAAGGGATTCAATTCGTAAATTAAATGACTTTACCACTTGCTTTATATAGACCGAGGGTATTTATTAAAAAAAATCAACGCTAAGACAATGACATCTTTCTCCTTTTCCTTTTAATAGATTATGCATCTCATGCCAAAATTAAAGATCTATCATTGATATATTAGTGTACTACGGGAAAAAAAGAATAGCTTGCATATCATATGCAAATTGTTATCTCATAAAAAACATGCACACAAATAAGAAAAAGATCTAATTTAGCATGCAATGTGTATCTAATATATCATTTAATAATTTAGCATCAGGACATACATATCATGCAAATATTAAAGTGAAACACGTGAAGTGTACATAAATTTAAAAAAAAAATCATGTACTCATGCACGTACGTCCTGTGTGTGCATCAATATATATGCATTTATATAGTGCATGACTCCATGTTCTATCTTTTTGCGCATCCCATGCATTGAATAAGTACTCTTCTTATCTAGTAAACTTTAGTAGCAAACTTCCAAATTTACAAGTGCACATGTTTCTTTCAAGTACCACTTATAACGACCATGTCTACTGTACAAGTAGTGGCGGAGACAGGGGGGTCCAAGGTACGCCCTGGCTCACCCTGAATTTTGGAAGAAAAAGTAAGTACTTTTCACACCTAAAATTCTCCATTTCATTAAACCTTGAGCATATCCTTATTTAGAGGAAAATAGAGTAAAGGCATATGTTAAATCTGCTATTCTGCTAAGGGTCTAAGAGTAGTTTCCCACTTTATATTAGTTATTCTCTCTGAACCAGCCCACATGGGTTCTACACATACTTCAACTGAAGAGAAAGATTGTCATTTGGTATTGCTATTGTAAGCTTCTCATATTATATGTAAGCATGCTCCTCCAACCATCAGAAGCCACGTGGGATTTCATTTACCTTTTATGTAGGGAGAAAAAAAATTGGTAGAGAAAAGAGAGATTAGACAATTAGATGCACCTTATCATTGAAAATTAAATCAATTAACAAAACAAACAATATAATTAACTAAGCTTTGTAATTCAAATTTAAAAATTCAATTTCCTAAACTATAATAGATTTTGATTTTTAAAAATTGAAATTATAAACTAAAAATTGTTTGTTTGTATAACAATGGTAATAAAAAGCAAATAAATAAAATAAAAAGATGGACTGAAAATATTAAACTAAGAGAAAAAATTACTCAATTAGATGCGTCTAATTGAGTAAATTTATAGTGCTAATCGGCTCACTCTGGAATAAATTTCTGGCTCCGCCATTGTGTACAAGCTTCAAAAGCTTTGTAAGCATCTCATGTGCCGGTAGACAAAGTTCCAGCAGCTATATACTTCTAAAAAAAAACCTCGTCCTTTACTTAGCATGTGGTCCATAAACAATCAAAGAGGAGCACATCTCATGCAAAGAAAACTTAAGTGAAGTACAAAGCCTTAAAGATACGTCCTTCTTTATATTGTTAGTAATAACCAACAGTACATCTCGACCAACGCCTTATGCTCTTCAATAAAAAAATTTGTAACATACAAAATTAACACGTATATTTTCTATTTTCTTTTTAACACTCACCATAAAAAACATATTAATTAAACTAACATCTTATGTTAACAACATTAATCTATTTTTTCCTTTATACAATTTTAAATAGTACGTACCAATACTAAAAAAATAGCACCTTTATTACTTAGAACATGCAAATCTGAAATTACCATATATATATCTCATATAAGATTTTTAGATCTGATTATTTTATGTAAAAGCAAATAAAAAATAGATAATAGCATGACCCGCTCCGATACCAATTGTTGGGATTACTTTAATCCTCATCTTTAACATGTTAATATATTATTGATCAAAAAAGGAATTAAAAGAAAAATACCTTCAAAGAGAAAGGAATTGGAGATTGACAGTAAAGAGAAACTTTCTTAAAGCTGAATCCAAATCACTTAGTCTTCAGCCTTCTAGTAGTATTTACCACACAACACATCACAAAACATTTTTGCTTTTCTCCTACTTTTAGTTGTACTTTTTCTGGAAAGACTATTGGTCCCTTTCACCAAAAAGTCATTCTCTTATATAAAGAAACTTTGAGAATACCTAAGTGTGTGTAGTGGGATCCATTTAGGATTCCAAGTCTTATCTTAATAGACAAGTCTCACATCATACAAATCTTTTGACTTGATATACTAAAACACTTTTAATATATATCTCTTTAATATGGAAAGTGCCCATTAACAAATCCATATTTATAATAAAGCCCCTAGAACTTTCAAGAAATTCCTTTCCTACCATTAATTATATCTAAGTCCCTCCACCTTACTTGTATTCACAATTAGACCATTGGGAATTTGTTCATCACTGTCTCACCCATGTATAATTGACCCAATGTGACATTTAACATCAATTGAGCATTAAGAAACTATTTCTTATACCTGTCGGGTTTGAGCTCAATTAGTTATGTCACAATTTCTTAATACATAACTCCGTAGAGTGGTGGATCTTTTATTAGAATTCGTGATTGAAGACGTCCTACATTCATTACCCAAAACGTCAAGTCTAGTATATGAATAGACATAACTTTTTAACGTCTCAAAATAATAAATTTTAGACACAATGAATTTTCACAGTTCCTCAAGTCTAGGGATTAATTGGTAGAGTGAGATTTGCACACTAACTTTAATACTAATTTTTAGTGTGTTCTCACTTTGATCCCCTCAGTGTCAGTCATGTGACTACACCAATATACAAACTCAGAGTCATACTCAAATGATTGAGATATCGTCATCCTATCATATAGCAGTTATGTATATTACAATCTTATAAGTGAAGCCCGACTTTACCCCTAATCATGAGCATTCTAGGTAAATAGATACAATCAAATCTCCCGCACATGACATCTTCATATGCTTGATTGTTCTAATTCTATTACCTATGGAACTTATGGTTTTATCATATGATATTAGTTCACCTATATGCATAATAATAATATTTTTGTATATAATCATCATGTGCAAATAATAAATGTTCATTAAAGGCCAAATATCCCAACAATTATTAGTGGCATGGTCATTGGGAATTTGGCAGTGGTGGTTCGTTGATGCAACTCCATCAATATTGAATACGTACAAGTCCATTTATTTTGTGATGTGTTTGGTCAAACATACACGTGAGACTTAGGATAAAGAAGAATAACATCTATTTCTTCCTTAAGAAATCCAAGCTTGAGGCATATATCTGCCATCTGCAAATTTGTAAAAGACTTTACAATTTTATAGGTTTTTCTGATTTTTTTTTTTATTGATAGGCATAGTTTTTTGTAGGATTGTGCATAAAACCGCCAAAACCAACTGAACCGATTGACCCGACCCCAATCGAGCGGTTTTGGTTCAGTTTTTTATAAAACCAGTTTGATTCGGTTTGAAAAGTTTAGTAACTGATTGGGTTGGTTCAGATTTCGGTTTTCAATAATTTAAACCCGCAATATCCAATCCGAACCGCTTTTGTTAGGATTTATAAATACTTAAGGTTTTGACCATTAGATTTCTGAAGAAGAAATTCTAGTTACATGAGCAAGGTTCCAAAGTAGTATAAATCTTTGTCTCTGAGTGAAACTCCTTGGTTTTTATTATTAGCGCGCCTTGTATTTTGCAATACAACTATCACGTTTTAGTTTTCTCTTGAAGATCCAATTCAACCTATAGATCCCCCAATAAATCAAGAGTCCATTTTAGAGGAGTTGTATCCTTCAAAAAAGGACACTTCTCATAGACAGACAACTTCCTTATAGATTAATAAATCTTTCTCAAGAAATATATAAACATCATCACCATGAATGGTAGATATACTCACTGATAGTCTTCCAAATTTCTTGTTAAGAAATTATGGGATTCTCGTATGTAGTTCATTATGAACATTCAACCACTCTATGCCAATTTCACAGAAAGCACAACCTCAAATAAAATTAGCATATAAGACATTCAATAATAGTGTGATATCTACAAGATTGTTATCACACATGACAACTAAAAACAAACATCACTATTATGAGTTTCACCAATGAACATCTACTAGATAGTTCTAGGTCTTAAAAAAAAATATTTCTTTTAGATTCATTCACAATAGCCTTAGTAAGACACCCCCCACATTTTGAAGCATTTTTGGATAGGCCCAAGACCTTTCCATATTTTGCAGTTCAGTGTCTTTCCAGTTATCTTGTGAGGTAAACAATGGTAAAACAGTGTTATGCATATGGGTCACAACCCCCCACAATTCAATGGTTACTCAATTTAATCAAACTTACATGCAAAACACATTATATATACCGCTACAAACACTAAAAGAAACAACAACAATAATATGTATTCTTATGACAAGAATATACTTTACTCAAGTCTTTGATTATGGATCATATTAAACATAGTTATATTCTGTTCATGCTATCTATATGAAAGGAAATCTACAAGTGATTCAAATGAATTTTAAAGAATAGAAGAATTAGATGAAAAGGGTTTTACCCAAAATAATATCATTATCATTCTTCTTTTCATCATTCAACATTCCAACTTACATAGTGAGATAATCCACGTACTTGTACATCACCTTGGCTATTTATTCATAGTCATAAGAGGATAATGCCTAATAAGACAATCTACAAGCGTTACATCTCCTTGTCTAAAATAGTCACTGGAGGATATTGTCTTAAGAAGACAATCCATAACCTTACATCTCCTTAATTAAATTAGGTTTAGAAGGATATTGATTGTTTCCTCTCGTAGACAACGATGCTCATTACTTAATAATATATGACATAGTTAAGCTTCATGTCAATGTTAAATAATGCATTCATGCCAAACATGGTTAATATCATATCATAGGTTCAGAAAAAATAAACTTTAATTGTACCCCTCACAACAAAAGGTATACGATATTAATTAAATAAATCTAGCCACTGAATATACAAAATAACTTAGGACTCCACCTCCTCTTTTTACATGAGCTCAAGTAAGATAGAATACCATATCAACAAGACCTCAAGTACTACCATAACATCTAATGGCTCAACCCATTATTGTCTTCAACTAGAATTTTTTTTTACCAAAACTATCATCAAGTTCAAAGTAAATCCACGATGATTAATATCCAAAACTAAGCATGCTACACAACTTTAACATATGCTATATTGGATATAAGCTACAAGTTACTTTATCTAACATGTATTTTCACAACATTACAATAATAATCATCGTCTAACAACACATACACTCAATAGAGGTAAGCAATTATGCATTGAATACATTATAATTACTATCCAAGATTTGAGTGTGATTGATATTAACTATCTTAAGGTCTCTCTTAGACCATCTACATACATCTACATATGTACAAAGAAAATTAATATCAAACTACTTCTAGTCAAACCAATTAATTCCTCAGTGATAAACACGTATAATTTGTTGACTAGTTTATTAAAGAAATTTAAGCTTAGGGATTTCCCTCCAAAGAAAAACTAGCTTGCAACTCAAGGCAAGAATATCACCATATAATAAAACCAAAAGAATTGTAAAGAGTGAAAGAATACGATACCTAACCGATTGAAAAACCGGATTACCATATTTTCCTCATTCTATAAAAACAATTCAAAAGAACTGTAATTCTGAACCAGCTCAGGACGAATTGGGTATCAAGCCTTATACCACTGGAAATCTCTTTGAATTAGCTATCCAACACAAGAAGCGGATTGCAAAACCGAGCTTTGAGCTGAAAGTTATAGCAGTTTCCGTAATGAGTGATGCAGCTGTCAAAAAGACTAACTTTGACGTTTTTCTTAATAGAAATCTCATATTTGACTCCCAGAAACGTAGGAGAAAGGTCTACAACCATATAGGGTTTGATAAACCACAAAAGATAAATAAATATTCAATCTTTAAATGGTTTCCCTAACAAAAATGAAATTATTAGAAAATTTCTAAAGTCATAACCCAATAACACAAACAATAATTCAAATTAAAAAAATTTGTCTTTTGATTGCCGTATTAAAGCACTCACCTTTGTTCTACTACGAAATTAGATGTTAAGAGTACTCCTTAACCGTTAGATCTTGGAATAAAATATAATTGGAATCGTTACCTTTTCAAATCTCATTCTCAGCCATCCTGACTCTCCTCCCTCCTCCCTCCCTCCCTCCCAACTACTCTTCCAAAATCAAAAGAAAAAAAAAAAAAACTACTTCCCCCAATTGGTTTCTACTCATTTGTTATCACCTAATTTCTCCATCCAAATCTCTCTCTCTTTCTAAATTGGAACCATAAACTTTGAAATGTTAAAATCTAAGAAGAAAGAAGATGGGCAGTAAACATCATTTTTTTTTTTTTTTTTTTTTTTTTGTTTTGATGTTTCTATTTGAAATTGACATGGATTTGAGAAACCGACCGATCCGAACCGAAATTTCGGATTGGTTTCGGATCGGTTTCAATTCTTCTATGTTCGGATTCGGTTTGCTTTACTGTGGAACCGAGTAGGTTGGTTCGGTGGTCGGTTTCTGGTCAAACCCGACCCGAACCAACTTGTGACACCTCTAGTTTTTTGCTGATATCTGGCAGTAGATTGTATATATATATGTTGCTTTATTAGTTCCTCAATAATAAATGTCTGTAGAGGCCATACGGCCATACCACATGGGTGATCTTGTTGAGTTCTTCTTCATCCGCCATGTCATCAACTCGTAACATCTGACACCCATAATTCCGAGTGTGTATCCCAAATATCTCTCCGCGTTGGGCTAAACATTAATGTTGCTGCCAGTAGAGGGTCAATCTAAATGAAGAATGATCAAATTATTGGGACTTCTACTTGGGATTGCATACCACTGTCCTTCTATAAATACGCAAATTATATACCTCTTCAACTCATAGTTCAGTTTGAGACTCCTAACCAACTTCAATGACGACAACTCTCTCCCAAGGACTACTCTTTCCTTACCACCACCACAATGTGTCTCATCCTAAGTTGCGCCCTTGCGCATATTTTACAACATTTTCAAACCCCCGCATTTTCCATCAGCTAAAATCTTCAAAAATGGTTCCTCCTTCACGCCCTCGTTGTCAATCCATTCAACGTTCAATGCGCCCATCCGCAATTCTTGAAACTGTAGACCAAACTGTAAAAATCCATAGTACTGCCTTAGTACTCCCAATAGAGGAAACTGAAAGAAGATCGATATTCCTTTCCAATATAGACAAAACTCTTAACTTCAAGGCTAGTACAATTCTGTTCTTCTCTAGGAACCCGAATTTTTCTATGGAAGACATAATTGCAAAACTTGAAAACGCATATAGAAAGATTCTGGTGCAGTATGATTTCTTGGCCGGGAGGTTGAGGTGGAGCAATAAAAAAGGTCGACTAGAAATTGATTGCAACGCAGTTGGGGCGGGATTTGTGGTTGCTTCTTGTGACTTGTCATTTGAAGAGCTGGGAGGTATTGGCTCTCCAAATTTAGCAAATCAACAATTTGCACTTAGAAAATGGAATGCCTTGCCCGGGGACCAGCCTCTCCTTGTCATGCAGGTATGAAGCAGAGAAACTAAGCATGCATGTATCTGAGAAGAGAACTGCTAAGACAAAAAAAAAAATGAAAAAAAAAAACCTTAAGAGTATGTTTTAACCAGCCGCTTGTAAAAAATGACTAAAACGTGGCATCAAACACCAATGATGCAACTCATCAAGCGGGCTGGCTTCTTAGATTTCTTCTCGGTCTTGTGACTTGACTCTCAAGTTCACTTTTGATCTCTCAAAACAGAAAACTTCTGTTCCATGGAGTATGGTCTACATATAAATATAATCTAAAGTTTAAACATGCTTTTGAAACTGCCCAAGGCTCTTCAAAATGTTTTCTACAAAGAGGGCTCTTCAAAATGTTTTCTACAAAGAGCTTTCTATATCTGCACATGATCGATTTGTTATCTACAATTTATCATTGAAATTCACCTATGTTAAAATGTGATTTGTAACACAATCATTGCCGTACACTAGATCCTTAAAACAATTTAACAGAACTAAACAAAATCTAATATTTTACATTCTAACAGGTAGAGCACCATAGTTACTACTCTTAGCTTCTTCTTAATATAAATTATTTTAAAAAAAAAAAAAATCCCATCGAGTTTCTACAATATGTAAACGCCTATTAGTACTTTCCGTGGAAGAACCAAAGAAGTAGAGTCAACTTTTCGGAATTTAGTGCTTGTATATTTCATCAATTATGATATGTTTTAGTTAGCTGCGCTCTAAAAAATTTCAACTCGTCGCCTTGACATAATTATATTCTTTTCCATTCTTTAATTCAGGTCACATCACTCCGGTGTGGTGGATTTGCATTAGGCTTTGCTCTCAGTCATGTAACACTTGATGGCATTAGTAGCAAAATTTGGTTAGAAAATCTGGCCTCTCTCCTTGCAGGCAATGATCTAGTCTTACCTCCTTACAATAACCGTCACCTTTTAGCAGCTAGATCCCCACCAAGAGTCACGTTTTCCCACCCAGAGATGCTCAATTTCGAAAGCCTACAAGGAAATAAGTCCACGCTACTGAAAGCCACATTCCAAAAGCTCAACTCTCAGTATTTCCAACTAAGGCTGGATGATATTATCAACCTAAAACAGAAAGCAAGGAGAGGCGGTGGTGACAATATTGCTCATGCGACAGGCTTTAATGTTGTAACAGCACATATATGGCAATGTGTGGCTAAAGCTAAAAATCTAGAAAATGATCCAGAGAAATCATCAACAATCCTATATGCTGCCAGTATTCGATCAAGAATGCGACCACGCCTTCCATCATCCTATGCAGGAAATGCTATCCTTAGTGCTTACGCGACAACTACTTGTGGTAAAATTGAAAAGCGACCTTTCTCACACTTGGTGCAAATGGTTGCTCAAGCTGACGCTAGAATGACAGATGAGTATGCTAAGTCTATTATTGATTGGTTAGAAGTGAACAAGGGATTTCCCTATGGTGACGCTGTTATATCTTCATGGTGGAATTTAGGATTAAATGAGATTGAGTACCCTTGGGGAAGGCCAACGTGGAGTTGTCCAGTGGTGCCTAACCATGGGAACAATGCTATCACGTTAATCCCAGAAGTTGAAGGCAAGAAATTTAAGGGACTGCATGTTCTTGTATCTCTTCCAGAGATGGAGATGGAGAAATTCCAATTCCTTTTTCAAGAATTACTATAATGATTTAGTGGGTTGTGATGTTTTCTCCAGATGTATGTGTGTACAATTGTTTTTTTACTTTTTCGTTTATGTGCCAGTTTGTATCTAAATTGCTGAGAATGTTCTAAGAACATTTAGGGGAATGTTGGAAGTTTTGGATGCTAGCTGAACATTGTTTTTTTTTTTTTTGAAACAGCTAGGGGTTAGGCAGACCCCAACCTGTATAAGCTTAAACTCTTTGATACATCATACCTCTTACATCCTCCTCCACTATTACAAAAAGCTCATAGACAAGTGGAGGAGTGTTAAAAACAGTACCTAGCCTCACACCAGGATATATACAATCCTTTACTGTACTAGACTTGGCCAGCCAATCGGCTACTCTATTCATCTCCCTGTATACATGGGTTACCACCACTGTCTCAAAGAGACGCATGCTTTTCCTAATGGACTCTACTAGGTCCCAACAATACCAAGGACAGTCCTCCTTTCGATTAATCACATTTACTGCTCGCAAAGAGTCCGACTCCAGCATGATCCTTTTTACAGGTTCATGTAGCAAGCTGCTAGCAGCTACGCTCGATCCCTTTTAACTCTTGTATAATCACCGACCTGAGGTTGGTATTTCCCATGAACATGATCAAAGGTGCTCCCTCATGGTTTCTCAAAGACTCCCCATATCCCCGCTCCAAAGAAGATTCACAGCTCCATCCGAAGTTAATCTTTGTCGTACCGGTGGTGGCTTTACCCATCGCCCTTGTATCGCTTTTTTCGCTTAACCAAGAGTTCAATCCCAAGAGCACTCATCATGTTTTAGTTTCCGCAGAATAAATCGACTTCTTTTATCACCCTTTGTAAGTAAATTCTCATCCCGTTTACTATATCTCTGCTGATCACTTCATCCGTGTGGGTCTTGCTTTTAAACTTTCGGCAGTTTCTTTCATTCCAGATCCCATAAACCGTAGCGCAGATCAGAGTCCGAATTATCTCATTGGCGGTAGAGTTTGATCGAGTAATTCTCATGAGACGATACCATTCAAGATTTGACTCTTGCACTACAACGCCTAGTCCCAGCCTGCAGCCCATACCTTTTGGGAGAATTCGCAGTCAAAGAACAGGTGCTTTGAGTTTTCAGCTTGGTTTCCACAGAGGCAACACCTAGATTGAGTGATAATCTTCCTGTGGATCAACCGATCTTGTGTAGCCAAGCACCCTGCAAAGAGTTGCCACGCAATGAAGGAGTGCTTCGGTACTGTATACTTCCCCCAGACTAGTTTGTACCACGCAACTCTTTGTCTCATATGTTTTAGAGTCACATACGCAGATTTGGTGGAGAACTTACCATTGCTAGCTGGGCTCCAGACTACCACATCCTTTTCAAGATTTACATTGATAGAGGTCTGCAGTATACTCGTCTTTAGTTCACTGTCTTGAAGGAGACTAACCAGCCCATTCCATTCGCCATTTGTAATAAGGAGGCTCACCTTTGCATCATCAGGCACCTGGAGCATATTTCTAGCTTGAGAATTATGGATCAGTAGCTTAGACGAAATCCACGGATCATGCCACAGACTTGTATCTTCACCATTTGCGATCAAGCACTTTATATATTTCCGTGCAATCTTTCTGTGCTTGAGGATACTACGCCAGACCCACGAGCAGTCCTGTGGAATCTTCATAGACCAGAAATGTTTGTTTCCAATGTGATATTCCCACGTCCATTTTGTCCACAAAGTCTCTTCTTTACTCACCACCTTGAACACAAGCCCACAGTAAGCTGCTCTATTCCACACTCTAGGGTCAATGATGCTCAACCCACCCTCCTTTTTATGCAACCTCAGAGTTGCATGACTTGCTTTATGCATTTTTGCTTGCATCGAGACTCCACTCCATAAAAACCTGTTACATATCTTAGCCACTTTGTCAAGCACACTCACTGGGAGAATGAACGTCTTAGCCCAATAGATGTGAAAAGACGAAAGAATTGACTGTATGAGCTGCAATCTGCCTGCATAGGACAAGGCTCTATTCTTCCAATTTGACATTCTAACAGTGAGTCTTTCAATCAGTGGAAGACAATCCTTTGCATTGATTTTGAAGTCGTGGAGAGGCGTGCCTAAGTACTTGATAGGGGAGCAACTAACCGAATACCCAAGAACCCTGCTAGAGCTACTCCATCATCTTTTGACATGCTTCCAAAGAAGGATAGATGTTTTCATGATGTTAACTGAGCCCCGAAAGAGCTGAAAATTGATCAATATAGTCTTTGACCGCTAGGATAGATCTAGGCTTCCCTTTCTGAAGAGGAGAACATCATCTGCAAAACTCAAATGAGTTATAGCAAGCCTTTTGCATCTTGAGTGAGGGCTGAAAGATTTGGAGGAGAGGCCTTGCTTTAACAGACAACCCAGAAGTTCCATGATCAGCACAAAGAGATAGGGGGACAGAGGGTCGCCTTGCCTTAACCCTCTTTTTCCTTCAAAGAATCCATATGGGCTTCCATTGATCAAGATAGAGAAGAGAGAGGACGTGAAGCTCATAGAAAGCCAATTTATAAACTTTGGAGGAAACTTGAACTTTTTAAGTACAAGGAGCATGGATTCCCAACTAACAGTATCGTAAGGATATCTACTTTGATAGTACATCTCTTTGGTCCATGCTTTTTCGCATATCCTCTGAGGAGCTCATGCGCGAGAAGAAGGTTATCTTGTATGCTGCGCCCAGGGACAAAGGCCGACTGATTAAGCTCAATCCACTGATCCATATGAGGCTTCATCCTGTTACTAAGAACCTTGGCAATACACTTGTAAGTGACATTACAACATGCTATAGGCCTATATTCATCAACCTTGGATACAATAGGTTTCTTTGGAATTAAACAAAGGAAAGTGGCATTTGTACCTTTATGTACTCTGTTGATCTTGAAAATGGACTATATGGCATTTAAGAAGTCACCTCCCACTATATCCCATGAATGCTTGAAGAAAAAAGCTGTATACCCATCTGGCCCCGGAGCTTTTGAATTTTCCATAGAGAAAAGAGCTTTCTTGATCTCCTCATCAGTTATGTCTTCAAAGAGTATCTCAGCAGTCCTTTGATCAATAACTTCCCTCACTGGTATCCCATCCAACATCTCTTCAGAGCAAACAGCTTGAGAAGAGACTCCAATCAGCTCTTTATAAAAGGATATGAAAGCATTTGAGACTTGAGCAACTCCTTCATGCTTTACCCCATTCATGTCCAAAACAGTCCAGATGTTGTTTCTATTCTTCCTTTCTTTGATAGCCTGATGAAAGAATACATTTCCTTTGTCTGCATAGTCGAGCCAGTCATTGGCTGCCTTCACTTTCAATTCCATATACTCCATCTCAATAAGATTACATAAGCGTTCTCTGGCTCCCTTTTCCTTTACACATATACCGGTCATCCAAATGGGTTCAACTCATGACTCTTTTTGTATACAATGTAACTCAGCCCTTGCCGCCTCTGTTTTGATGTGTATATCAGACATGTACTTCATTGCCCATCCATGCAATCTATTTTTTAGTAAGTTCAGCTTTGACACTAATATATACATCGGGCTTCCGACTACCTCAGTACCCCACACTTCTTGCACCTCCGCCTTGAAATCCTTGTGAAGAGCCCAGTAATTACAGAATCTGAATGGAATTCTGCCCCTTTCCAAGTCCACAAGATGCACCAACATGGGAGAGTGATTAGAGATACCTGGAGAGAGGAATTCAGCAGTCGCCTGAGCAAAAGCACAAGTCCACTCAATATTTACAAGCACCCTATCAATCTTTGACCACTTTCTATTAGCTCCAGTACCATAATTTGTCCACGTATAATAACAACTGGAAGCTTTCGGATCAAACAGCCCTGAGTCGGTTAGACAATCCCCAAAAGGTTCTGTGTTCCCGAGCCTGCACTACTGCCCCAATCCTTTCATGAGAGTATAACACATTATTAAAATCACCAAGCACACAACAAGGAGTAGTGATACTTCTGTGAAGCTGTTTTATATCCATCCATAGCCCTAACCTGTCCTGACTACCATTACTTGCATAGATAACGGTGGAGAAGAACCAGGCTTGATTGCTAAGCACTATCACCTTAACATGTATAAACTGAGAAGTTTCATGTAGCTTGTTCACTGACACTAAGCTTGGATCCCATAATATCCAAATTCTTCCATTCGGATTGCACCCATAATTGTTCACTGAACATTGTTAGTGATCTCAGTGCTAATTGGTAAATGAACTGTGCTGTGAATATTTGGAAGCTTCCATTTGACAACTATACACGAATGAAAAATATGATCAAAAGCAGACATTGGAAAACAAACTCTGCCATTGAAAAACGAGCATCTTCAAAGAAAACAGATCGATGCTCTGTGAAAATTAAGCAAGTGATCTGTTTTGCTAAAGAAGCAAGTGATTTTGCATTGTGCTTGATAGCATAATGGACACGCAAAAGTTTGCTCATCTACCGATGTGAAAACTACCATCGGCAAATCATAGCTGGTAAATTTTATTTGCTAGTGGTATTTGATAGAATACTGGACAAATTTATAAATGTTTTCCAGAATAGGAAAAACATCGTTGTCTTGCGTCTTGACAATTGATGGCTGTAAGTACCTTTTGTTCTACACTACAAAGCACGTGTCCAGATGGCAGGACGTCTTATTTCAGCTCGTCCCACAACATCAGATCGTACTAACGACCCAGCATCCAGGTCGTCACCAGTAGCAGTTACAGCCATTCATGGAAAGATATCAACTAGCACAATCGTGGAGCTCAATCAACGCCACAATCAAGGAAACATTAACTTTGTAACAACACATTAATGGCGAATCACCAAGATAGCACACAAGGTGGATCTGCAATCCATAACGGTTCAAGCACACATCTATAAATAGAAAGAGATGAACTACATAAGGCTTGATTCAAGTTTACCCCGAGAAACTTGATACGTAGGCAACTCTTATCCTAAGAAGAGTGCAACCATTTCCTATCCAACAAATCATCAGGTCGTAGTCCCAAAATAACTAACATCTACATTGGCGCCGTCTGCTGGTTTGTTTCTTTAAGAAAAAGAACAATCACTCTTTTCTCAAGCCCACGAAGCTGGTCAGAAAAACCACAATGGAGCCCAACCTACAAGCATTGGCAGACCAGATGAAGACACTCCAAGAAGCCTTCATCACTTTGCAACAAGAAAACCAGACAATGCGAGAGCAGGCCATCAAAGAAAACCTCCAAAAGAAGCTGGAGAGCAAGAAAAACCAATGGCCAGAGCAACTTGAAAACATTCTATGGGCATACAAAACAACAGCTAGATCCAGTACAAATGAGTCTCCTTTCACACTTTGCTTCGGAACGAAAGCAGTGATTCAACAATGTCACAACTACACCATCTGACATTGTTGAATCAGGAGTCAATGACAACATCTTGGAAAAAGAAGTTGATATCCTAGAAAACGTAGAGAAACTGCCACAATATCCCTAGCTCGGTACCACCAAACAATCCAACGTTCTTACAACAAAAGGGTCGTCCCAAGATCTTTCCAAGCTGGCGACCTAGTCCTCAAAAAGACTTTAGCACCAGCCAAGCTCGACCCAACATGGGAGGGCCCCTACATTGTTGACAAAGTCGTTGGAAATGGCGCATACTGGATCAAAACCCAGCTCGGTGATAGGCTTCCCCGACCTTGGAATACAGCTATCCTCAAGCGCTTTTATCAATAAGTTTTTCTCTAAGTACATAAGTCAATGTGAATGAAATCTCATTAACATTTTGAGTGCAGCTATCATTTTTGCATTACATGAGCACCTTGCATTTCACACTACGCAGCCCTACCTAAGACATCACAATGTCAGGTCGGATATCAAAGCCGGAGTTTAGAACGACTCAACAACAATAGCTACGCAATGGTAAATTTCAATCAATTCAAATCAAGGTCCCCCAAAAAGACCCTAAACCAACTTAACACCAACGCCAGGGTTAGGTATGGTTCAACTGTAATTACCACTCAAATGCCAATTATCAGACAAATTCAATCTAGGGGACCCTCAAAAGGACCCCAAGTTAACTTACAACCTCACAAAGGGTTTAAGACATATTCAAATATAATGGCCACTCAAAGGTTAATTATATCAATAAGAAGTTCCCCCAAAAAGAACGAATCAGGGCGTACACCTAGGGATAAGACAAAGCCTAGGTGCCAACTACGCAAATGCATCAGGTCGTACTCAAACACTCTACGACCTGTGACAAAAGACGACCTAGCAAAGGCAAGCAGTCCATCAGGACTAGTACTATGCAGCACAGGTTGTCAAACAACAAACCAGTAAAAACAAAAGCAATCACATGCATACTTCAAGTCGACTTCAGCAAGTAAGTAATTTAAATATTTCTAATTACAAAATCGGTTAGATACCGAGGCCCCAGGTTATCTCGAGAAAACGACCTCGGTATCCCCATAAAAATAATATTGTATCGATTATCAAGAACAAAGAGTTGTGTAAATATTGTTCAAAGACCTCCCAACCTAAGAACAAATACAAGACGCGTTCATAATCAATTCACGCAAGAAAAATTATCCACATTCAAAGGGTCCGGATCACCACCCTTTACAACACCGAATCGATAATGTCGATCAACAACAACTTCGAAACATCCAAACCGAAAAAATGAAGAAGCAATTTTGGAGCAACCCGGTGGCACAACGATTTGGTCGATTTGCAAATCGATGGTCTACTAGCATATACATAAGCATGCGGCGCAGACATTAATTTTGCAGCCCACTTTCAATGAGACATCTTAAGGTGATCATACTTATCCAATGCCTCAATATAATCATCCAACAAAGACGCGTAAACATCACCACTCTCCACCGCGGTCCACCAAGTCGTTATATGCGGTTTCATTTCGTTTCAAAGAATGGAGCGACCCTTTGCTTGCACTCATCAACCCATTGTTAAACCTCCAACTTTGAGAATCCAGGCGGGTTGCAAATGTAACCACTTTACCACCCGGTTGTTGCACTTGATCCCTCACCCCGCAACCTCCATTCTTCCACTTGTTTCAGCCACCCCACCGCTACAAGTTTGCTTGTCGACATCCGGCTCCTTCTTGTAACGGTCGGAGATAGACGCCATATACTTCAGCTTCCTATACATTGCCAGAACCTAGCAAACAAGATAACAAACATAGACATTAGAGTGGATCAAAATCAACAAGACCCAAAAGGAGCAAGCTCATAATGGAAGAATACTCACATAGCATAACAACCGTTCCATCTCCACCAAGTTCACTTCCAGGCCCTTATTATCCAGTTTGCGCCTATCCTCGGCAAGCACAATACTCTCCAACAACGCCCCACCAACCAAAGGGGACTTGAAGCTACAGTTACCATTCACAACAAACTTCGGCAATAAACTGTAGGGGTCCTCATACGTAACCATTCTATCAAGGACAACATTGTCACTCTTCTTACTTGGGTCCATACTTTCTGACCCCTTGCCCTGCTCGGCAGCAGGCTCAGCCTCACCAACTTTCTTCTTTCCACGGGCCTCAGCTAACCCAGCATCATCAGCCAAATCAATCAGGTTCATCCTCTTCAGAGGAACCCGACCTGAAGACGAACGACCTTCAACAGAACCAAGTCGGTCTTCAGACTCAGTTCGGGCCTTCTTAGCCCCCTCCGACTCAACCACTTCGGAATGCCTTTTCAGATTAGGCTTCCGGAACGATGTGGGAGCATCACCCTCCCTACTAGCACCGCCTGCAAAGCACCACGGCAGACACCAGCGATCTCCGAGGAGAGAGCGGTTGGATCTAAACATCTGCATCATCACCGAGGAGAAGCGGCTGGACGCAGAGTGCCCTCCACCCCCCAACTTAGAACGTTGGGGTGGCAAACGATTTGCATCACCCAACTCAGAACGTTGGGATAACAAACAATTTGTGTCACCCAACTTAGGACGTCTGGAAGGCGTCACCCCTCCAGCCGCCCTCACCGCACCAGAATGGTGTTCAGCGACCCCACCAGACGTCCTAGCTCTACCAGAACGGCTGTCACCATCACCTCCACTCCTTTTCACTCCAGAAACAGGTGTTTTCTTTTGACTCTCCCTCTCCATGGCAGATTTCGAGCTAGAATCAGAAAGTTCAACCATTACCTTGTGAGCCATAGCCTTTTGCTCGAGCCTCTTGCAGTTGATTTTCTTCCCTCCACGCCTCTTAAAGTAATGCGCAACCTCCCCCAACAAAGCCTGCTTATCCTCCAAACTCAAACAAGCAAACCTTTCAATAACACCGTTCTTCGTACGAAAACGGATTATAACCTCTACAAAAACAAACCAAATAAATCCATACATCCAAATTATAATTTAAAACACACACAATACGACCTACAACCAATGACCTACCATGAGATTGTACAACACGTTTATCAATCTCCAAACCAGGCGGGCAATATTTACCTACAACTAACAACGGCTTACGCCCCCATTTCTCCTTACTCACCCCCATAATAACAGGAGACTTTCCCTTATAAATATGAAAACTAAAGTTCACAACACCCGACCTCTTCACAACAAAGTGCTCCGTCACATCGTTTAAATAGATGTTGTAGCCCCTGTCATTCAACAAATCCAACACATGGAGAATCCTCCAACTATTCCCCACGAGTTGACAGGGGGCTTTCCCCAAAAAGTTCAAGGCCTCCACAAGAAGGCGGGGAAAAGGGCCTCATCCGGCCTTCAATTTGCTTATAACAAATAACTACTCCTCCACCCCAAGGAACGTAGTCATTAGTATACAAATTTTTCTCCCCAGCCAGATCGGATTTCACCCAACCAAACTCCTTCCTCAAAGAGGCATAACAATCCACCGACTTAGGCTTCCTCTCATCCACCGTCTCCAATGAAGAAGGCGGAAGCCCTCATCACCACTACTTAACCCTATCCTCAACTTCTTTGTCACTTACCGTTCTCTCTCTCCATTTACCAACTTCAACCTCACCACTAAAACTATCACTAGTCATAGACATTGCACAATCAAAGAAAGAAGGAAAGCTCAAATTTCTAAAGTTGAAAACACGAACCTGATGGCAAGGGATGAGAAGTTTTTTTCTTTGCTTTCTTTCCTTTTCTTTTGCTCTTGATTTTTACTTTTTTTTTCCTTTGGTTAAAAAGTGAACAAACAAAAAGCTTTTACAAGTTAAAAAACCCCTCAACTACCCAGACACCTCGAGACAATCAAAGTGTTTCGTGTTCCCAAAACCTAAATCATTACTCGCCCACAAATCGCCGTAACTCTGGGCCCACGAATCCAGTCCAACAGTTCCCGCACATTCCCCAAAACCTAAATTCAAAAGAAAACAGCTGTCAGACACATGCTTTCAAACTTTACTTTTTAACCGTTCTCCTTCCACGCAACAAGCTGTCCAATGAACGAGTAAAAAATAAAGGGGGTTGTGTAAGTACCCTCCATTCTACACTACAGAGCACGTGTCCACATGGCAGGACGTCTTACTCCAGCTCGTCCCACAACATAAGATCGTACCAACGACCCAGTATCCATGTCGTCACCATCACCAGTTACAGCAATTCATGGAAATATATCAACTACACAATCTTGGAGCTTAATCAACGCCACAATCAAGAAAACATTAACTTTGTAACAGTACATTAATGGTGAATCACCAAGATAGCACACAAGGTGGATCTACAATCCATAACGGTTCAAACACACATCTATAAATAGAGAGAGATGAACTACGTAAGGCTTGATTCAAGTTTACCCCGAGAAACTTGATACGTAGGCAACTCTTATCCTAAGAAGAGTGCAACCATTTCCTATCCAACAAATCATCAGGTTGTAGTCCCAAAATAACTAACATCTACAATGACCATTTGTTGTCATGTCGAACTAAACGATCTTAGGATTGCACCCACCCGTGTCAATTTCACCTTGCTTCCTACAAATGCTCTAACCTTAATAATAGGGTTAACTTTTCTTGAAGACTAATTGTCCTCCCACTTAGGTTTAGATAAACTCTGAACTTTACATGGAAGTTTTATCTAAATTATAAATTAATCTAGATTGAACATAAATAGGAATATCTACGGTCATTCCTAAAGCTTATCTCAAAAAAGATATAGGGGAGTTTGAATAACTTACCATAGTCCAAACCATACCCCATAAGGTTATGTTCCTTCTATCTGCAATCACTTTTTGGTGTGGAGTTCTTGGTGCACTTAATTGAAACAAAATCATATTTTGCATTAAGTTACCTTTTGTTTTCACATTTATAGGCCCATGTACACTTGTATGTACTAACTCCATTAACTATGTGGCTCTTGACCTTTTACTTTAAAAGATCTTTTAGTCATCTCTCCTTCTAAGTAAGATTACAGGTTGAGGAAAATTATAAAGGGAGTGAACTTAAAATCCCATCTTTCACCCAAGCTATCAATCTTATTCAGATTGATATGACCAAGTTTTAAGTGCCACAAGTTTGTTAGATTAACTGAAGAAAATACCCTCTTTTGAGGTAATAACATATGATGAATTACTAATATCAAAAACATTTATTTCTAGCATAGAAGAAAGTAAATAGAGGCTATTTTCCAAAAAACTATAGGCAATAATATTTTTATTTAATATGATTACAACTTTTGAATAAAATGAAATAGAATATTATATTCTTACTTATAAAGTGTAGAAACAGAAACCAAATTTCTCATTATCCTTGGAACATAAAAATAGTCTTCTAAACCCAACATTTTCTTTTCTAATGCTAAACAATAAACTCTCATTGATACTGTAGCAACATTTGCCTCTGTTCCTAGTGCCTGGTACATCTTTTCTTCATTCATCCTTCTTTTCCTCTGAAACTCCTGTAACATTTTACAAAAGTAGTTAGTGGCCTCTTATTCCACTTAACAGGTGTCAGAAGGAAAAACCAACTCTTTGGTTTCAAGAATAAAGGATTGCATACATTCTTTTTGTTTTTGTTTCATAACCAGATACTCTCTATAGTTCCGCTTCCAATGACCAGGCTTTTCACAATGGTAACAATTACCTTTTGCTTTAACCCCTGAATTCTTCTCCACTCCCCCTTTTGCCCCAAGGGCAAACTTTTTACCCTTTTTCCACTTGTCTTTGCCTTTCGACTTAGGCTTGGAAACACCAACATTTTTTGAGACCATTACACTTGGTTTAATCTTAACTAACTCTTCAGCCTGCTGCAAAGAGTTCATTAACTCTGGCAGTGTCAGATCCATATTGTTCATGTTGTAGTTCAACTTGAACTGATTAAATGAAACTGGCAAAGACTGAAGAATAGCATCAACCTGAGAATTGGCATCTATTTCAGCGCATAGGATCTCCAACTCATTGACATAGCCAATCATCTTAAGGATATGCTCCCTAACTTGATTCCCATCATCCATTTTTGTATTCATTAGGTTTGCCATCACAATCTGACGTTTAGTACGATTTTGTTCGCCAAACATCTCTTGCAAATTGGTCATGATCTCAAGAGTTTTGTACCAAAATTTTGGTGTTGGTGTTGAGTACGTTTAACATGGATGCTAGGAGATAACACTTGGACATCTCATTAGCCTTTTGCCATTTTTGTACTCATCTTTCCACCTTGCACCAAAGATTGTCTGGTTTGGTTCGAGGGGACAAGGGGGTAGTGAGAACGAATTTGTAACTTTAAAGCAATCAAGATAATGTTAATGTTATGCTTCCAAATTCCACATAATTAGGACCGATTAACTTATTCTCTTTCAAGGTAGATGCTAAGGGACTGAAATTTGATTGAGACATATCGGAACATTTACATATACACAAAAAATTATTATAATGCATTTAATATTGGTTTTAGAAATTTAATAAACCAATAACCCGCTTTATATATAATAAAAATACAACACCCTCCATATTGTATCAATAAGACAAATATAAGCAATAGAAACCTAATACTTATGAATAATCTCTTATCGTAGTAGGCATCAAAATTATTCAACTTAATCGGCGAAGTTCTACTAGATCCATCAATTTTACATACATGTAATATGATTTCCATTATCATTCCTTTTGCTACTAAAACATAATTGCACAAACCGGGAACTGTCAACTATATTTCGATCAAGTGTATCATCATCATAATTCATTAATGTAACCGTGAGATAATGAATCCGTAAGGAAAAACACTCCCACTAGTCATACATGAATTTTTCTTCTCAAGAACAGACAATAGGCCAAAATATCTTAGTATGCAATTAATTTATCCGTAGGGATTATATTAATCACATCTAACAATATAATTCCTATCGAATTGATAATGGTGTAGCAAGGAATTCAATTCGTAAATTAAATGCCTTTACCACTTGCTTTATATAGACCTGGGGTATTTACTAAAAAAAAATCAACACTAAGACAATGACATCTTTCTCCTTTTCTTTTTAATAGACTATGTATCTCATGCCAAAATTAAAGATCTATCATTGATATATTAGTGTACTATGGAAAAAAAAAAAAAAAGAATAGCTTGCATATCATATGCAAATTGTTATCTCATAAAAAACATGCATGCAAATAAGAAAAATATCTAATTTAGCATGCAATGTGTATCTAATATATTATTTAATAATTTAGCATCAAGACATACATATCATGCAAATATTAAAGTGTAACACGTAAAGCGTACATAAATTTAAAAAAAAATTCATGTACTCGTGCACGTACGTCTTGTGTGTGTGCATTAATATATATGAATTTATATAGTTCATGATTCCATGTTCTATCTTTTTGCGCAGCCCATGCATTGAATAAGTACTGTACTTATCCAGTAAGCTTTAGTAGCAAACTTCCAAATTTACAAGTGCACATGTTTCTTTCAGGTACCACTTATAACCATGTCTATTGTACAAGCAGTGGCGGATCCAGGGGGTCCATGGTACGCCCTGGCTCACCCTGAATTTTGGAAGAAAAAGTACCTACTTTTCACGCCTGAAATTCTCCATTTCATTAAACCTTGAGTATATCCTTATTTAAAGGAAAATAGAGTAAAGGCATATGTTAAATCTGCTATTATGCTAAGGGTCTAAGAGTAGTTTCTCACTTTATATTAGTTATTCTCTCTGAACCAGCTTCTCATATTATATCTAAGCATGCTCCTCCAACCATCAGAAGCCACGTGGCATTTCATTTACCTTTTATATAGGGAGAAAAAAAATTGGCAGATTGAGAAAAGAGAGATTAGACAATTAGATGCACCTTATCAATGAAAATTAAATCAATTAGCAAAACAAACAATATAATTAACTAAGCTTTGTAATTCAAATTTAAAAATTCAATTTACTAAACTATAATAGATTTTGATTTTTAAAAATTGAAATTATAAACTAAAAATTGTTTGTTTGTATAACAATGGTAATAAAAAGCAAATAAATAAAATAAAAAGATGGACTGAAAATATTAAACTAAGAGAAAAAATTACTCAATTAGATGCGTCTAATTGAGTAAATTTATAGTGCTATTCGGCTCACTCTGGAATAAATTTCTGGCTCCACCATTGTGTACAAGCTTCAAAAACTTTGTAAGCATCTCATGTGCCGGTAGACAGAGTTCCAACAGCTATATACTTCTCAAACAAAAACTCATCCTTTACTTAGCATGTGGTCCATAAACAATCAAAGAGGAGCACATGTCATGCAAAGAAAACTTAACTAAAGTACAAAGCCTTTAAGATACGTCCGTCTTTATATTGTCAGTAATAACCAACAGTAAATCTCGACCAACGCCTTATGCTCTTCAATAAAAAAATTTGTACCATACAAAATTAACACATATACTTTCTATTTACTTTTTAACACTCACCATAAAAAAAACATATTAATTAAACTAACATCTTATGTTAATAACGTTAATATATTTTTTCCTTTATACAATTTTAAATAGTGCGTACCAATACTAAAAAAATTGCACCTTTATTATTTAGAACATTGTTTCCCTACGTGGCAAACGTCCATTAGTAGGAATCTCTATTTTATTCGTTTAATCGATAGGGCTAAAGCCCAATTTGCAGTACCATGGATCAATGTACATGCCCATTAACTCATGTGTCTAAGGCTGAACCTTAACCACATGGCTTGCCACTAATGTACGTTAATTTATGTCCATATTTGTTTCTTATCAAAGAGATAATTATCAGTTGGGAGTTATATTCAATCACAATTACTTAAGATACAAGAATACTTGAGCTATAAGGAGTCTCTACTCTACCTATATAAATATCAAACTATTTTTCATACAGAACTACATTCTTGAGACTTGATCCCATCAATAATTTGGGTGCGTAGACAACTGAAAGGTACAATCTCATCATTCACTCAATCACCATCGCCTTTTCACTACTTTTCTATGTTATTCATCTCTTTCATCACTACTTAATATTTTGATCATATTTGGTCGAAACATAATTAGCGTCGTCTGTGGTTTTTATTCAAAACCAACGACCACGTTCTACAAAAGTTATGACGAATACTCGACGAGCCTAAGTTTTTAATGCACTTACTAGTGATCATCGCGAATGTGAGGTTCAAGGTTACCCTGGCGGTATCGGACTACTCCCTCATATTCCTTTTCAACACCCGATTGCATGCGACCCGGCTACCGTTCCACCGATGCACCAAATTATTCTGGCACGAAGTTATTGCCTCTAATGATTCTTCGTCATCTGTTGTGGATAATGTCAGTCATATGTCTCGAGAAACACTTCTTCAAAAGTGCACAAGTGGACGACAAACATAACAACTACTACAACCGTCGCCTGAAACGAACCATTCCTCTCGCAGATGATGTTGTATCTGTCACACCACAACGTCACACACGCCAACAACATAGTTGCTTGTGGGTTCATTTAAGTGGTGATGATTAGATTCTCGTTATTCGCAATGGTTACCCACGAGTTGAAGACAATAAATACGGACTTTGCAATAGTTACTTTTCACGATTCTCAGCAAAGTGTATCTAATTCATATTAGTCTATTGTCGTTTGATAGTGACGATGGTCGTCTCATATTATTTGTTAGTACGACTCTTATTTAAGCTGAATAGAGGCATTCTTGCTTTGAGAAAATTGCATTGGCCTTGTTTCATGCTGTCAGACGTCTTAAGCTTATTCGATAAGTTTATCGAATATCCACTGCGTAAGTTTTTTCGCAATGTCTACGGATCGAGTCGTAGAATGGAAAAATTACCTAAATGCTTACAACATTGTCTCTGACACTCATACAGTTAAAACGAGACAAACTTTGGTTTCGATAATGCCTGATTTTCTTATCGATGATATTCCTATGTTGAACGTATTACTCGATGAGGAACACATCGATCCCAAATTGTCATTATCTCCCGGGGCGATGACTTGAAATACTTATCGGATGTATCAGCTGATTGTTAGATTTACACCAATAGTTTGCATAATAAGTCTGGCTCCAGTCTTGGTTTTAACATCTTGAAGCTGAATGAAGACATAATTGAGAGGTCTCTACATTTGGGTTTTGACGCTTCACATAATATGACCGAGTACGAAACTGTCATTTGTGGTATACGCACAACTCTTCAGCTAGGGGCGACTAAGTTACGATTAATTATTCTAAGCTAGTTACTAGCCACTTTGAATGATAATATGCGGCTCGCGATGATAGAATGAACGTTTATTTAGACTTAGTTCAACGAATTGCATGAAATTTTATATCTATCAGTATTGTATAGTATCCATGTTATGATGTAAGGCATCCTGATTCTATCGCATACTTATCTGTGAAAAATCAAGTCGTCGCTGTCATGACAACACTAGATTAACCACTTATGCTGTCAGATGATTCCAACGAGCTTGGCATTGATAATGTCTCGGTATCTACCGACGACGATCATGTAGCTGATAATGCTCCGGAATTCTTGATGACCAAACACTCTATCGCAACGACACAAGTCTCAATCCAACCCTTTGTTGTTTGGGCAGAACGAACGATTTACTAGGGCTCGAAGAAATTTATTTATAACTATGTGAACAACACTCCCGGGGGCGAAGTCTCGCTCACATAGCAATGACCCAATGGTATTGGTGGCCGTACATGCTAAAAGATGTTAAGCGTTTGTCCGAGAAGTGTATGCCTTGTCAAAAACAAGATATGTGATATGGGTCAAATTTTCCGTGATAAAGCGTTATCCAATCTATAAACCTTGGTTATTTGCAAAATAGGGCCTTAACATTGTTAGTTTATTTTCGACAGCCCCGACAGTGTTCGTTTCTTGCTCGTTGTAACAAATTATTTTACTAAGGGAGCGGACAAAATAGACAAGTTGAACGAAAAAATGGACAAAAATTTGTTCGTCTGTTTCCAGTTCAATAGTTTCTTTTCCGTTATTATCTTTACACTTTTCAAGATTTGGTGCTCAATAAAATCTTTCTTTCACTTCAGTTCTAATGCTATCATTTTGTTTCTATCGTAACATTATTATCGCTACGGCAAAATCTGACGAAGTTACCACGTTTAGCTTTCGATCTAAGTTTGAACCCTTTACGCCGCTTAGTTTAGTTACTATCGCTCACGACAAAATCGTGACGGTTCTTGCGTTTAGCTTCACCGATCTAAGTTTGAGCGTTTTACATTTCTTTTAGTTCGTTACTATCGCTATGACGACAAAATCGGACGAAATTACCGCCGTTTAAGCCGCCAATCTAAGTTTGAGCGCTTTACAATCAACTTAGTTCGTTACTATTGCTATGACAAAAATCCGGACGGTTACCGCGTTTAGCTTTGCCGATCTAAGTTTGAGCGCTTTTACGCTTTCGCTTAGTTTGATACTATCATTCACGACAAAATCGGGACGGTTTCTGGCGTTTAGCTTCACGATTATAAGTTTGAAGCGGCTTTACGTTCGCTTTAGTTAGTTACTATATCATTTCACGACAAAATCGGCGAGATTAGTGGCGTTTAGCCGTCGATCCTAAGTTTGAGCGCTTTTCGCTTCGGAGTTCGTTACTTATCGCTCTGAAAAAACTTGGACGGTTACTCGTTTAAGCCGTTAGTCTAAGTTTGAGCGCTTTTCACCTTTCGCAATTCGTTATTATCTCTCGACAAAAATCTCGGCCGAAGTTACGGCGTTTAGCCCCGTCGATCTAAGTTTGAGCGCTTTTATTTCGCTAGTTCGTTATTATCGCTTCGACAAAATCTGCGAAATTACTACGTTTAGCCCGTGGGTCTAAGTTTGAACGCTTTTCGCTTTTAGTTCGTTACTATCGCTACGACAAAATCTAACGAAGTTACCACGTATAGCTTCGTTAGTCTAAGTTTGAATGCTTTTTACGCTCGCTTCGTCCGTTACTATCGCTACGACAAAATCTGACGAAGTTACTACGTTTTGCTTTGTCAGTCTAAGTTTGAACGCTTTTATGCTCGCTTAGTCCGTTACTATCACTACGACAGTATCCGACTAAGTCACCGCGTTTCGTTTTGTCAGTCGAAGTTTGAACGTTTTTACACTCGCGTAGTCTAATTTTGTCGAGTTAAGTTAGCATTGGGGGTGTTTTTCTCTACATGGGGGTGTTTCGTTCTATTTCATTTCAACTACATAAATCAATAACATTGTCAGTTTTCCACAGGTATGTTATCTATTACAACAACAATATTCAATAGAAAACCTATACTTTATTTTTATTTTTCATCAAAAGAAGTTTTAGCTCTATGGTATTACATTCACACAATTACCTAATCAATTGTCTCTGTCAATTGTCTTACGGTCGCTCAATTAAATCTTCATTTTCTTCTTCGAAATCTACATTTGCTTCGCTTAGCACTTTCGGTTAACTATCTTCTACATTTATTATTTTTTCTAAGGCATTGTGCCGCTCTTTCTCAACGAAACTTTCCATCAGCTTCATTATTTTTTCTAAGGCATTGGGCAGATATTTCTGAGAGACACTTTTCGTCGATTTTTCTGAGCGAAAATTTTCTCCGACTTCTTTATTTCTTCTACGGCATTGCGGCGCGATCACCTTGAGCAAAACCTTTCTTCAGCTTCTTTATTTTTTCTAAGGCATTGAGATATTTCCACTCGAAATTTTTCGTCAATATCTCTTGCTCGTAATTCCTCCGTTTCAACCTGCGACAAAAATACAAATCTTTTCATCAGTCTTTCAGACTTAACCAAAGTTTTAAGATAACTGATAAAAAAATACTAACACACTGTTTAATCTTTGTCGAGAATCATTGATTCAGCTTTTAAAAGTATTTTTCGAGCCATCCACGGTGAGCGACACTTTTCTTTAGCCATTGCTTTTTGAATAGTCATCAGACATTCTTTATCATTCTTTCCTTTACAATCCGGTTCTTTTTATTTTTCTTGCTGACGCCAGTTTTTTTTTTCTAAGGCATTGTGCGATCTTTCTCTGAAAAATTTTTCGGCCGAAATTTTTGATAGCTTGATTATTTTTCTAAGGCATTCTACCGATCTTTCTACGAGAAATTTTTCCGAACAAAATTTTTGAGGCGTCATTATTTTTTCGAAGGCATTGTGCCGATCTTTCTACAAAAATTTTTTGACAGTTTC